>NW_027468620.1:5310884-5553384 GCF_046254945.1 Alosa pseudoharengus | reverse complement strand
GACAGAGGTGAGGCGAGCGCCACTAAAACCACTTTTACGGGCGCGACGTGGCGGCTGCCATTGCATGCCATGCCTACCTGACTCTGGCTTAGGAAGAAAATAACAAATAAAAATAACAGACAGATTTCTAGTTGGAACTTGTGAAAAGGGATGGGAATGGTTTGTTAATCAACCTTGAGAATGCAATTGTCCCCTTTAAGACTCTTTTTTTTTAAATCTCTTGTCTTCGCAGAGACACTGAATAAAAGCAAATAAATGAATAAGCGAATATTCCCAGTTATTCTCTTCTCTCACATGTAATGTAAATGAGAGCTGGGAAGTGTCAGAAGTGTCAGATGTAATGAACCCCTGAGGCGTCCAGCCAGAGGCGTTGATTACACTCCAACAGCCCCAACTGCCCCTGGCCTCAGGATAGAGGCCACCCGGCCCTCTCTCAGCCCCCCCACACACACACACAGACACACATACACACCCCACCACCGTTGGGGTCATCTTCACAAAACCCCCAACGGCCTCTCCTCAAAGAGCCACCAGACTCGTCCCACAAGAGGCCCAGTTTCCTCACGTCCCCCGAACAATATCCCACCATGCAATGCACCATACTAAAAAAGCACACGTGATCCGCACACAGATGAAAGAGGACTGGAAGACAAACGGCCTTTCCTCTCTGGATGAACAGGAGGGATTAAAATGACTCATTTTTTAAAGAAAATGTCTGTGAAATTGACATGGTGGTGTTGCGAGTGAAATATAATCCAATGTGAGGTATATCCCGCGTAAGTGTTAAAATATGACGAGTTCAGATGCAAAACCCTCTAAATCCGTCTGACCACTTTTCTTTTAAATGAGCATTTAAATTCAGGCTCCTATAGGTTTTTGCCTATAAATCGGCATTTTAGACCAGGAAGAGAGTGGTATTTAGTGGGTTTAAAAGTTAAATTATTTGATTAGCGTATACTATGTGTGGAGAGCATCCCCTCACCATCTTTATCTCATTTTTGACATAGGTGGCATTTAGAGGCTTTTGCATCTGAACCCTTCATATGGTTTTGTAGTGAGCCTCCAGATTAGAGGCATTCGAGTAGCCCAGCTAAAATCTGCAAATGCTCCCCTGGATAGCGTTTGATGTGAGCTCTGAGAATGGTGCAGATGATTGATGCCTTGTGTGGCAACCCCACCACCCAACCAACCCCACACGCCTACCAAGCCCCCTGCTGCGCCTTGCTACACTACCCCCATAATGCACTGGGGCCTTTGAGCCTACTGGCACTCTCGCGCGCGGAGAGATATTTCCTGCCTTATGGCCCATGTCGGACGGATGCTTTCTCACCCTCCTCCACCCACACCCTCCCTCTCCTACGTGCCCTTGCACAACATGGTTGCTCTAAAACATTGAGCTGCTGCCAGGACACCTTTGGGAGAACTTGGAAGGGGAGGGCACGGCACTGAATACCTTTATTAATACCTCTCTGTCTTCGCTAAGCGGGAACACCCCTCGTTTCATTGTGCAGCATGCCACCTATTATCAAATCATAAATAAAGTGAGCCATTGGCCCCAGATATGCACTTTTGATCACCACGGAGATGCCAAATGTGCACTTTAGACGGCATACTGGAGAGGGGGAGCGAAAACAACATGATAAATGCCATCAATCTTCACTCTTCGCCATTTGCATAATGAACGATTGTTCCAAGTCCCAGTGCAAAATGTGGCTTGTGAATATGAATGGTAATCTGACTACAGAATGTACTGTATGTGTTTGCTTTAATTAAAGCCACTGGGGGGTTGAATGCTGCTTGGCTGTGCCTGCATCTCTTCAACTGACTGATGAGTCCAAGCCACAAAGGCCACCACAGTAAACTATGCGCAAATCATCACAGAGGGAGAATCTGTGTGTGTGTGTATGTATGTGTGTGTGTGTGTGGGTGTGTGTGTTTGTGCCACTAGGAGGGCTTTGATTTACGAAGAAACAGCGTCTTTCATGCCAAATGTGTCTCACACACCCACCGAATTAAAACATGCAAAAAACAAAAAGCTTCCAACAGTTCCACACAGGGGACTAGCAGCCCGTTTCACTGGATCCATCAGCACACACCGGCACATCATTAAACAGATTCGGGTCTGAGTCCCCACACCTCCAAACTCACACACACACACACACACACACACACACACACACACACAAATATCCATGTGTGTGCAGCCACCTCCATCAGCCTTGTCAGATGTAGGTTGTGTGTGTGTGTGTGTGTGTGCTGCGTCTCGTTGCTTATCAGTGCACCTTATCTGGAGGAGAACTCTCCATCTGTCTGCCAGGAAAGCACCCCGCCTCCTTATTCTACCCTCTTTTGCAAGGACGCTTGTCTGTAAATACATCAATCTGCCACCGTGTGTGTGTGTGTGTGTATGTGTGTTTGTGCATAACAGAGAAAATGAAAAGAAAGAGGCATGACAAAGAGAAAACGTCTTTTTCTATGTGTATGTATACATGAGCATGTGTTTGTGTGCTTGTGTTCACACACAACCAGGGTGTGCAAGTGTGTACACATGAATGCCGTTGAATGAGTGTGTGCGTCTGTGTGACGGGCCTGTCTTTGTGTGCAAGCGCGTCCCGTCAGCCCGGGGCAGCGAGGAGGTGAAAGCGCCTCATTTTCTGCTCGGCCGCTCTGATTGGATGCCGACGCAGAGTGGGTGCTCGGCGCCGGGCCGGGCCCCGGGGAGGCGTGTGTCGCCACGGCAGCCTGGCACCCGCTGCACGACCAACTGCCAGAGCAGGGGGCATGAAATTAAAGAGGGGTGGTGGTGTGGTGCAGAGGGGGTGAGGGAGTGGGAGGTGGGGGGGGGGGGGGTTGAAGAGGGCCTGTAGCCACAGAGAGACAAAGACTAATAAAGATGCAGGCCACGCGGATCAAAACACAGAGTATGGAGGGAGAGGGAGAGAGAGTGTGAGAGCGAGGGAGAGAGAAGAAGATAGAGAGTGGAAAAGAGAAAGAAGAAAGAGGGATGGAGAAAAATAGAGGAGCGAGGGAGAGAGGGGTGGAGGAGAATGTAAAAATGAAATATGTTGGGACGGACAGCAATGAAGAGAAACAGACAAAAAGGCTGGGTGAGGGAGAGAGAGAGAGTGCAAGAGAGAGGACAGAGAAAAATGGAAGTGAAATCTGATACACTGCTCCGTGATGCAGTTACGCAACCAAAAATAAATATGCAAGTGGTCAGAGAGCGTCTCTTCAAAGGCATTATTTAGCACCAAAGCATGAGGTGATACATCAACAGAAGAAGGATAGATGTGCCTAAACCCAGCTGATCACAGAACAGCATATCTGGCAACGGCTTAACCTGCATTTGAACCTGCCGATGCCCTCTTACAGATGTGCCTTCAGAGAATGGGCAGCTGGGTTAGCCCTGACATTTGGTATCCGTTTGCTTTATGGTTGCTGTCCTGGTTGGTGTGTGTGTGGAGCAGCAGTCAGTGTTTCACATGTCTAATACCTGAAAAGCCCTGGCAGGACCCCATAAATCTTCTGTGTTAATCAAGCGTTGTGGTGCGGCCTGTCCGTACGACTGGGACCTGACCCCTCTCTTAGAAAGCACCGGTCCCTGGAGATGGGATGGATCTTCCTCTGACACCGGAGATGGAGAGAGGAAATGGTGGCTATCTTTCCTTTTTACTGTTATTCTCTTCTCAGGAAGAGAGAGGAAGACAGAGACAGAGAGACTGACAGACAGACGAGAGAGAGGCAGCTGGAACGGCTAGCGCCCAACACTTAAAAAGAGACGAAGGGTGCAGGATACCTGGCAACCAAAGCCAACACTAATTCCACATCCGCTAGTTAGGAAATTTTGGAGGCCTTTGAGGGTTTCTATTTATTTTGCCTTGAGACTTTTACGGCCCCTATCCCAGCACTGAACAAATGCACTGCCCTGCTCTTCTGAATAGCCCCGCGGTGATGCGCGGACGGGGGTGTTTACAGAGAAAATATCAATGCCCTCCCAGCCTCACAGACACTACAGGCTGTGAATGACCAGGAGACATCCTCCCTCCCTCTCTCTCTCTTTCTCATCCCCACCTCCCCTCCACCTCCTCCACGCAGCCCCCTTGTTTCACACAGCCGCTGACCTCCCAACCTCTGCCTTCCCCAGGCAAACAGACCTCCAGGAGGTCCTGGAGTGATCAATTCATCTAAGATCGCTGAAATGGATGAGAATGACATTTCAACCAAGGGCATTCTTAGTGGTAGAAGGGAGGTCATCCCTCCCTTACCCGTATCGTTCCAGGTCAGTCTGGCTTGGGGAAGAAGTACCATATCCACACAAGGATAAATAACAAGGCCAAATAAAGAAACATGAAGTAGCGGGTGGTTTTGGTGGCAAACAGTCTGATGTTGATTTTTGGCATGTTTGTTGATGGAAAGGGTAATGATTCTTGGTGGCACATGTGCTATGTGTTCTGATGACACCAGACTAAATGACATCAAAATGGCAGTAAAACATGGAAATACTATTTGCTACACCACCAAAAAAAAAAAAAAAAACGATGCCATGCTAGGAAAAGGAAAAGGGGGGCAAAGGTGCCAGGGAGTCAGAGCATGAGAGAGACAGGCAAGACAGAGGATGAGAAAGAAAGCAAAAGAGAGGATGAGAGAGCAAAAAGGGAGGATGAGAGTGAGAATGAGCGAGAGAGTGACAGACTGGAATTCCTTTGTTTCCCTGGGCTAATATTTGCGCATGGATTTTGCTTTTTCCCCTTTTGCATTCACTGTTTGCAGAGAAGAATGAAAAGACAGATAGCCAATGGGTTACCTAGCAGCATGGGGCCTTGGGGGAGGGAGGGGGGTGTAAGGGATGGGGGAGGGGAGGGGAGAAGGCTGGGAGGGGGCTTTGGGAATCTGTTTGTTAGTCATGGGTGTGGGTCAGCCTCTCATCTCTGCTCTGTTACAAAGACCCATAGCGATGCGTCTCTAATGTCTCACACTATCAGAGTCAAAGTGAACAAAGGCTAGATCACCACCATCATCACTCCACTGGCATGGCATTCTTACAGTTATTCATTTAAAAGATAATTGGTATCTTCCAGCATTCTACAAACACATACAAAATAAATCTTGAATCCTTTAAAAAAAAAAAAGGAAAAAAAATCAATATAAAGGTGCTAATGCTCTATACCACTGTAGTTCCACTGCACTGGTTTGGGGCCCTGCCTAACCTCAGCCAGTGCGATCCCGGCCAGCTTGTGACAGAGATGTGGCAAGGAAAAGCAATTGCTTGGCTGCCGTCTGCACAGCGGCACAATTACGGCCAATTACCAGCTGCCGTGTGCTCTGGGCCCGGCCTTGGCGCTTTGTGCTAAGTACACATGCTCAGACAATGCTGGGGGCTGGAAAAGGGTTGCTCATTCTGCCCCATTAGAAAGGCCCTGCTCCCTTCATGTGCTGCACACATCTGCATGCACCCATGATCGCATCTTTCTCATCTGTTTGCCATTCCCCCCCCCCCATCTTAATATAAGCCTGCATGAGCCATAAGCAAGCAAAGGTAAACTATGACATAGGTTTGGTTTCATTAAAAAAAAACATACACATGACAAATTGGCCTGGTTAATTTCAAAACGATCCAACATTAAGTGCACGTCGCCGTGAGCGCGTACAACTGATTGTGAGCTCTTTCGTTAGTGGGGTTATGGCAGTCATCTTTCAATCTGATTGGCTCATGTCCCTCCCTGCCTGAAATCAGACAAAGGGAAGAAAAAACGGCAACGCGCACCTTCACACTCTTATCTGGGCTTAGCTAATTGAAGGCACTTAATATCCATCTGCCACGTCATCTGCAAGTGCCATTAGGAGCAGAGAGAGGGGAAAGTCAGTCCAGCTGCCCGCCAGCTGCTGCAAATTAGGCGAAATGTAAACCGTTTCATTTTGCACCAAAACAGAAATGCCACTCGAGCGAGTAATTGCAATAAAAGTTATGAGCCACATGTGTTACTTAATAATGCCATTTCTACAGCTCAGACATGGGGGGTTTGTATACCGCTTTGGACCTTGGGACACACTCCAGGCATGACCAACTACCTGTCGATTGGGTGATGAAAGAAATTGATCCATCGGCTATCGGCTATCAGTAGCATCGTCCAAACTTTTCACTTTTGTCTGAGGCGGCTAACGCTGACTCCCAGAGACACACCCACAGCTTCATTCAATTTCTTCTTATTTCTCCATCCAGAATTTAAACTTGGTCAGAGACAGAGACAGACTTGGATAGAGACAGAGAGAGGACGATTGCTAGATTGACCAGGTCTCCCAGCACCAGTGATGGCAGCGGCACACAGCAGGCTCTGAGTGTCTCAGTCTGCCTGGTGGAGACAGCCATGGGGGCTTCCACCTTCTACAGCCAGGGTAACGCAATACACCATATTCCCTTTCTCCCTGCTCCAGCTCTCTCTCTCTCTCTCCCTCTCTCTCAGTCTGCAGCTGAATTCCTCAGGCCCATTACTCCAAACACACAGGCATATCTCAATTCTAAATATTTAAAGAGACTATTCCTCTGTCTGTAATTAAAAAGACCGCCGCCACACCAGCAACCCACCAGACCTCCCCTCCCTTCCTTCCCAGAGCTTACTTTCCCAAGGCTAATGCTGCTAAAGTGTTTAGAAAAACTTGGCATTTGAAGAACAATAGGTTGTCGGAAAACTCCCTCTAGTCTCTGGTCTCTCTTTGACTCAGACAGAATCAATCCGGTCAAATGTTTGCACAGAAGAAAGGGCAAAGTTTGTCTGGGCCAGACGCAATTATTACCCACTACACTCACCCATATAGGTAATAAGTATGAAAACGCACAGAACAAAAAAAAGCTACCATGACTAAAACAGCACAAACAATTTTCCAACAAAAAACTCCAGCCCCATGTCAGGGCGTGCAGGGAGGCTGAGACAAATCCTCGCTCCCTTCTTGATTTCACCTGGGCGAAAAAAAAACATCCCCTATCACACTGTTTGCTTTGCTGAGCCGAGTAATGCTTTTAACCACCCCAAAAAATGCTCTGGCACTGAATGGAATGTCATGGGTGAAATGTAGGGCAAGAGAGAGCGAGAAAGAGAGAATGAAAGAGAGAGGGAGAATGAAAGAGGGAAAAGAGAGGGAAGGACAGGAAAGGAGGGAGAGATAAATAGAAAACAAGAAAAAGTGAGTGAAAGGAGACCAGGAATCAATCTGAGACGTGTACACAACTGCGTTACTATTTCACCACTCTGCTACGCATGTATTCCCTCTCAAATAGGCACTTCTCACACAGCAGCGTGGGTCTGTGGAGAGCTGCTCTGATTTTAAACATCATTTATTTATCCGTCGGGCTCCTTTGCAGCCGATGTGGATGCATTCTGAGTGACAGAAACTCAAGTGTTTATTTTTCCACGCACCACCGATCAACCTCATTCCCTGCACCGTTCCATTTCCTCAGTCGCGCGGCCCGCTTTGCTGGATTGATGATGTGCTTTGTCACCCAAAGTGCATGCTGCCGAATTTAGTTGGTAAAAGAAAGTGTGAGAGAGAAAGAGAAAATGAGAGAAAAGAAAGAGTGAGGAGAAGGGAGGAAGAGAGAGAGAGAGAGAGAGAAAGAATGAGAGGCGCGACACTCAATGAATTTTCATAAACTGAGTGAGGCTCCCATGAATAAATGATTGGATTTGCCCCTCGTGCACAGATCTGTCAGTCCCTCATTATCTGCGCTGGGAGGATGGGTTTGTTTGCACCACTTTGATTCGACTGTGATTCATAAGAGTGAGCAAGAGCAAAAAAATGAAACAATAAAATTGTTCCTGTTAATATGGAAAAGGCAAGCTGATGTATAATGCAAGACCCGAATTACAGTTACATGAATGAATCATGACATGATTCAAGGAGATCAGAGTCACTTGTGTAGGTGAAGGACAGGTGTTTTGGCAATTTTGGCAACACAAGAGTAAACACTATATCCAGTGTGGAAAACTGGGATATGCTTGGGCATGCCATCAAGAGGCATCCAAAATTAATCACGGCCTCAATGAATATTTAACATTCTTCTGCTCTCCATATCTCATTACGAGACAACATGAGCAATAGTTTAAGACCTAATTTACCTTCACCACAAAATATGATTACTGAATGAGTAAACTCCTTGGCGTGTATATATATTTTTTACTCACAGTCACAGTGGTTTCCTATAGCTAAATCTAGTCTCTGTGCTACAGGGATGGCATTTGATGACACACACTCCATCATCAGAGACAGTCAGGGCCCCCAGTGATAAAGGGTCTAGAAATTTGAGTAGAGGCGAGTAAAGGGGTGTGTGTGTGTGTGGGGTGGTTACTGAGTGTGGAGACCCTAAAGGTCTTCCTCTGACTCTGTGTGTGTGTGCTTTGGAAGAGTTACGAGAGAGAAAGCTGAGACCAGTGATTCACCCACACCTGCGCAGTCTGCGTGCGGTCTGTAATTAAGACATCGCCGCTTCCTAACGACATTAATAAAGACACAGGGGCCGACACAAGGGCTTCCTCCACATGGACTCCAAATGAACTGTGGGATTAAACTGGATGCCGCTTACATGTCGAAAACAATGTCGAAAAGTTCAAATCCTCACACTTTTTGTGCTTCAAATACACATATCTCATAGGTACGCCACACCACGGTTGAGTGCCCTGATATAGCACTGTCTATTGGCAAAATGCACCGTGACTCTAAATCCACCCACATAATTTCATTATGATACATTTTATATTTAAATGAACATAAATTACAAATGTGGGGAAAGAAATGGTGTGACATTCTAGCGTGAAAACAACCACATAATTATATCCCTGCTTCTCTATAAAGAGTGTATATAATCAGCCACACTTAATCAAGGCAAGAGCGGCACAACAATTAACTTCAAGCCTGAAGCTCTCTGAGCTGCTGATGCCTACAATTACCAGATACACTGGCGATGGGTTTGCCTGAACTTTACTACACAACACAAGGCTTTGGAGTGGGCAACGGGAGACCCAGACAGCGAATGGGGAACTCGCAAAGCTCTCAATACCACTATGCCACTGTTAGTTTAATGTGCAGATTTCACAAAAGATGCCATTGTAGCTCCCTCTTTCTCTCCCTCTGTCTCACCCAGTCTTTTTTGTCTTTCTTCCTGTTTTTCAAATCTTGTCTCAGTGGCCGTTAGTAAACCTGAGTGCTCAGAGCTCCGGAACAATGGCGAGATTTTGTGTGTGTGTTTGTGTGGCTGTGAAAACCCACTCCAGGACTCTTGAAGAGAGGCACGGCAGGCAGACAGACAGACAGGCCTTACGATTGCGGATTGGAATTCGGCCATGTTCACAAAGAGGCTTTTCCCCTCCCTAGCGCTTGGCCGTAAGCACTTCGCTGTGAGGGGCAGCGCAATCTTCCCCCAATATGGACTGCCTGCTACCCATGATACTATCGATGCATCTTGTAAAAAAAGGGTGTCCTGCCAAGTCTGAGGGCAGCACAGCAGTGTGCATGCATGTTTATGTATATACATGAGGTGGTCTTCCTCGCTCTCCCCACCTTGTCCGGAGATTGACAGTCCATTGCCTGCCTCCTCCGCAGGGCTCCTGAAAGAGGACCACAGGCCCAGAAGAGTCTAATAAATGACAGAGGAGGTCCTGGCGACGCCCATCCCCATTGTGCCATCTTTATCACGCCTGACCCAAAACGAAATACCCAGGCCCCCCATCTCCTTGGCGACTGTGTGAGGCCTTGGCTGTCGCCTAGCGACCGGGAACAATGGGTCCCTGGGAAAGCGCATGCCTTGTGCAAAGGGCAGCCCTTTCACTTCGGCAGGGGAGGGAGCGAGGCACAGGCATGGCACCAGGAGGGAGGGAGAGAGGAGGGTGGAGGTGGTGGTGGAGGGGCAAAGTGGGTTGGGGGCTGACGTAAAGGTTGTTAGGACATCTTCCCTGCCACAGAGGTCTCGCGAAAACATGCCCCCTTGGATTCACTTTTAAGGTCATTCATTCTGCCCCCCCTCCACTCCCCAACCCCCACCCCAGGTTAGGCTTCTCATCTTCCCCAGCTCCATCAACACCCGTCACCAACAGGCATCTCAACTCGGAACAGATGTGCACGACAACGTGAGAAAATTAAACATCAAGAAATTATGTGCAGTTACGCACAATAACACGCCAACACTGTCTAAACCGTACATCACGATAAACAAGAAAAACACAAACACGGAGGGTTTACAACAAAGGCTTATTGCAACCATTTGTTCTTGTAATGTTGGATAGAGGCTCGGAAAATACCCTTTGCATAACAAGTCATTGCACTAGGTTTCATTTGAAGAAATCTAGTCCGCTGACCAGCTCATTTTGGCACATTAAATCGATAGAACCTCACTAAGATATATATGGAGTCTTTTTAAGCCCACCCCCTAATACAACTGTCCGCATGTATAAATCACAATTCAGACTTTGACATAGCCCTAACATTCAAATAACTATAAAGCAACTCTAACAGAGATGAAGTGTCATGTGGTGCTCCTTAAATTGAAACATCAGAACATTGGGTTTAGTATTGAAGGCGATTCCTTACACCAGAATAGAGGGCCCCCCACCACAAGGGCCTGTCAGGCTTACACACTAAAGAGCAATGCTCCACGCTGGCTTAGGAGCTAGACAACTCACTCCACAGAAATAAAGTCATAGCCCGAGACGTGGTACTGAGACTCATGGAGTTTGAATCCTCCCCCACTCATTTCTAAGCATTCGACGTTGCGAGGGGATTAAAAAAACACTAAATTGTTTTTGTTTAACATTGTTTAAAAAGACAGAAAGTTGTTTTCTTGAGACGACCCATGCACAGCCTGGTTTATGTATTTGGTGTATGCTAGAAATTGTAGATACAGTCTCTGTCTCTGTTTTTCATCTTCACAGACACTGCTAAAAAAAGAAATAACAGCGTGACGCTGAATAAGACCAAAAGAGTGTCTCTAAGCGCATTCAAACAAATCATATTGTCCATTGTTTCCATAGCAACCATCAGATATTAGGACAAAAGAGTAGTAAAGATTTGAGACAGAGACAATGCTTTAGAAAGGAAGGGAAAAAAGTGTTAGTAAATAAAGAGTAATCTTTTAAAAGTCTTGGCACACAACATCCACTTCTCGCTCTGAGGCTTTCTGTGAATACAAATGAAGCAATTACTGACAAGAAATTAGAGTTTACTCAGCTACTAAGGCTAATTAACTGGTGTATGCACTCTTGCATGAAGGTGAACAGGGCTGGGTGAAGCGCATAAGGTGGGGGGATTGAAAGGTTAGCGAGTACTAAGGAAGCATTTTGGTTGGCGGACACCAGCCTGTTAGCATTTTCATGTGAAAAGTCTTTGTTTGGCCTGAAAGGCTGCTTTTCTCTTAACAGCAACTTTATTGACTGTAACCTCCTCATATCCCCCCGAAGCCCTAAAGCCACATCCAGTGTGGAGCCAGACAGTAAGGAAAAGCAGGACCTGGTGGGACCTAGCCAAGGACATAGCCTTACATGGAAAAGAATCAGCTAAGGTGGCCGTGTAGCGCGTCTCTGCCTATCTGTCTCCCATCTCACCCTGTCTGTGAACAACCCTTCCCTGGTTATTCATTGCTGGTCGTTCCGCACCAGGTTGCCAAACAGACACATTGTAAAGTTGTCTGTCCCATAACTCAACCAAACAGGATCCATGCTGAGATCTCAGCTCTACGCTCCACAACAAATAGACGGTCTATCATATTTGTGCAAAACCACAAAGACTTTAGCATATTTGCACCAGGCTCCCTCTGAAACCGGCAGGAAATGGATTTGACTGTAATCCAGGTATAAATGTATCTCTAGGACGACAACCACTTTTGTGCATCCTTTTTTGGCAGGAAGCCGACGTCTGTGCTCTTTGTCAAGCATCTAAACCTTGAGGATTTTCAGGAAGGAGTTTTCCCATGTCCTCCTGAACGTGCCAGCCTTAACAGGGGGTGAAACCGGGTCTGTCAACTCAAGCTAAGCCAAAATCCTAATCCCATTTCTCACATGGGTGATTAAGGTATCAAATAGCAAGCTGTATAACTGTGTATATCGCCAGCCGTTCAGGGATTGAATGGCACGCAAATCAGTAGTGTGAGGATTGGAGAGGTAACAGTTGCGGGTGTTTTTAATCAGACAGAGAGTGGTGTGCCTCTCTCACTAATGAGGCGCTGTGAGTCTGAATTCGAGCGTAGTGACGCTCTCAGGTCATGACCTGTCTCTCACCCAGGAGCAGGGAGGCTACGCTGTCTCGGACTGCCCTGCCAGGGTCCTTGTGGTCGAGCAATACCCCTTGCGCAACAACGAGCCCCGATAAGCAGCACTGGCACCACCGATGCCGCTTTGTCCCGGCGCCTTCACACCAGTCTTCCCTCGCACAAAGGGATGCTGCTGCTGCTTTCAGACACTCCACTGTCCAGCGCTCGGCAGGAGCCACTCCCGTTTGGCAAGGGCCAGCTCCCGGGCCCCGGCGGTTCCCCTCTGTCTGTCCCTACGCCGTCCCCCAGCGGGCCCCGGCTCCATCGCTCTGGAACTCATCTCCCGACGCCAGTGGGGCTTGTCTCCTGTTCCGCACCGAGTCCAGCTCGGGGAGTTAGTGAGGGAAGGAGGGAGGGAAGAGTCGGTGCTGTTTGTTTAGGCAGTTGCTTTACGGTTTGTTGACACACTCAGCAAATGGAGGGGAAAGCTAATGACATCTCCCCTTCTGTGCTTTGTGGCCTGCAGAACCCTCACCCGCAGAGAGGTCCGGGCCAAACCATTTTCAAACCACTCCGCACCTTAAATATCACTCTACTGATTTTCCTCTCCCTCTGCCTCTCTCTCTCTGTCTCTCTCTCTCTCTCTCTCTCTCTCTCTCTCCCTCTTGCTCTGTCCCTCTCTTCCACCGTAAGACAGAGTATGTAATGTTGGAATGTCCCCATTTTACCATTCCCACAGGAAAAAACATGCAGAATGGGACACCACTGCCAGTGCTGGCCAGTTGCAGAGTCAAGCAAGGACACGTAGAATAAGAACACTAAATGGACTCCAACATGAAACAAACACTGATACTTACAAAAATCAAATGAATAAAAAGCAACTAGGGGCAAATCCAGAAAACAAAATCTGCCAATATAAATGAACAAGATGACAAATCAATAATGTGACAGACTACATCTATCCCCAAGCCCAGGTTCTGGCTTGAGGTGTGGGGGGTGGGGGTGCTACAATCAATGATCCCTCCCCCAATTTCAACATTAAAGGGGGTTTCAGAAATGGATCTGGCCCCTTCAGAGGCTAATAAAGAAGGGTTCCTGGCTGGTTGTTGGGCCCATCTCTCTCTCTCTCTCTCTCTTGCTTTTGCTCTTGCTCTCTCTAGCAGAGGGGAAGAGGAGTTAAGGGGGAGGCGAGAGAGTGCAGCTCTTATCATGTCTCCTCTATTTCATCCTCATGGGGCCTCGGCGTCACACAGGCATCCCACAGACTGGACCCTTTGAAGTGCAAATGAAGGTGCCCCCACGTTCACAGGGAGCCAGATGAAAATGTGCCAGTTTCAAAAGCCTCTCAGAAAAAGGATCCCCTCTCTCTATCTCTCTCTCCTACTCGATCTCTCTCTCATTTTCACCTTTCTCTACATCCCATATCTCCCTTTCTTCTCTTACTTTTCTTACCGGTCCCATTACCAGTTCCATTCTCCACATGAACGCAAACTACACTATTACTAACTCCTCTCCCTCCATCCCTCCCTCCCTCCCTCCATCTCTCTCTATCCTTCTTTCTTCTGCTGAATGTTGAAAGGATTTCTCTCTGCCTCTGTGAGAGTGACCGTCTCCTGCTGCCTGGGATGGCGTTTCCTTTCCATGTGTAATCTGTGGCTCAGGTGTGAGCCCACGCTGAGTCCATCTCCATCTCCTTCAGCGGAGAGCGCTGGCTCACAGGGGGAGCCTGACAGCAAGATCTGACCAGCCGATAGAGTGCACACGCCTGCTGGAAACACGAAACAGGGGAACCGGCCAGTCTTCCCCTCTCTTTTTCTTCCTGTTTCTCTCCCTCTGTCTTTTTTTGACACGTCCATGTAGCAATTTGAACCAGACTGAACCCCTGTTATACAGGCTGCCAGAATCTAATTCCAACCATGACTGCCTGCGCTTGCTCATACGGCCCGTCTCAAACTAAGATTCTGTGTTCGGAAAAGGAAGTTCCATTTTTCCGGGAGTCTCCCTTTGAAAGCACCGGACACGGTCTCTGGGAGTGGCTGGAGAAACCAACTTTACTCTGGAGCGCGGCCCGGGCGGGCGGCATGAACGGGGGCAGTGTGTCTGCCCCAGGGGTGTTGCTCTCCACCCCAGTGTCCAGCACAGTGACTCAGGGAGATTGCTGGCTGATAGGATAAGCAGGATTTAGAAATCACAGACAAGCTGCGTACAGGGTATAAGACTGCTAAGACTGTCAAGGGAGAGGGGTGGGGTTGGCCTGTGCATGTGTGTGTGTGTGTGTGTGTGTGTGTGTGTGTGTGTGTGTGTGTGTGTGTGTGTGTGTGAATAGCGTAGCCCCGTCTGTCTTGCAGCACAGGGGAAAAAGCAAACAGTAGGGAAGGGAAAATCGATTCCTTCCTCCCTGTGTTATCTTTTCTACCCTCGACAGGGACTATTCGCTCGCTTTCTGTCCCCCCACCCCACCGCACCCTACCCCACCTCTTCGGCGTGCGCTGATGGAAGCTGGCCTGTGGCTCTTTTCTCTCTCCTGGAGAGAGGATAATGAGATCAGAGACCCACGCGGCAGCCCAGCAGGTGGGACAGAAACTGTCAGGCCCATGCTTTGAGCAGATAAGCAGAACAGCACAGCCCAGTGAGAGGGTGCAGGGAGAGGCATCGGGTCGGGGGAGGGTGGAGAAGGTAGTGTGTGTGTGTGTGTGTGTCTGTGTGTGTGTGTGTGTGTGTCAGGGCCCTCGCCGTGGTCCCAATGCATCTGTGGCCTCACCCGAGGAACAGCGAGTGATCAATAGCTTAGTGCACATACGCGTGGCTCCAAAAAAGAGTAGGCAATGATCAGTGGCAGAGAGCTAATGCCTTCACACAGAGTGGAGGCACATTTGATGGGTGGAAATCAAGGGAATCGGGATGGGGAATGGGAGAGTGGCAGGGGAGGGCGGTTGCTTTTCCATTAACTGGCTTCAGAGACAAAATGGCATGGGGAGGATTGATTGCACTGGCATCCTGCAGCTTAAAGTTAATTGGACAGCCCTCATGCAAGCAGAGAATCATCAGATGTTTCGTACACTAAAGCAAACTCAAATCTAACAAAGTGAACAGTGAGTTGGATGTTTACATGAAAGGGAGAAATAGGATTTCCATTCCCATATTATTATAAGCTACAGCTACTGTAAGTAAACCAGAGCACATGGATGGAGTGAAAAATAGACTCAAATGTGTAGATAACAAGGTTCGGGGGCCTCAACACAAACTCCAACCAAAACCACAAGCAACCTCAACATTAAACCTCATGCTCCCCCAACAAGAGCCAGATTGTCTGCACTGAACAAACACACATATTCTGTGTAGATGGCTCAGCACTTTTGGCAATATGACACAAACTGGGCCAATAAGGGTATTTTTTCATAAAAGGGCATAGTAGCCTAAATGATCATAACCAGAACAAGGAGCCAGTCATACAGTCTAACAGGCTGGAAAAAGTGTCCTGTGACCAGCCCCTATCCACACCCCTCGCCTTCACCTGCCCACACGACTAGCCTCCCACATCGCCTGTGAAAAGAGAGGGGTTTTCTTATACGCCCGAGCACGAGGGTTGGGGTGGGGTGGCAGGAGACTGTAGAAATCTCTGAAGTGAGTTTCCAGTACAGCAAAATGGTTGGATACCCTGTCAAACCACACCAAACAAATCACACAAACAGAACAAACATGAAAGGGTGCATGGTATCTGGGGGTGTGGAGGACTATACTGTCTGTCTGCCCGGGTGTGAATTCTTGACAGAGAAAAAGGCAGACAGGCAGGCATGGGCCACTCATGGGAGCATTAGGAAGTGAGCTCATGGGGACAAGCATTCATGCTCTTGCTCAGGTAGGCTTTATGTGTAGCCGAAGGCTATGCTCACAAGCACTTCCGCAGGAACAAAAGAAGGGGGGTGGGGGGTGGGTGCGGAGTGGGGGGGGGGGGGGGGGTTCAAAGACTGGATTGACTGCAGAACAACAAACAATACAAAGCAAACAAAAAGAATGCAGGAGCCAGAAGACAAAAAAAGCTGCTCTGGGTGGGTGGTGAGAAGAGGGAGAAAGGGAGGGAGAGAGAGAGAAAGAGAGAGAGAGAGAGAGAGAAAATGAGAGAAAGAGAGACTCTTCTCTCCACAGGAAGCCGAGGCTCTGCCTGTGAGCCCGTAATTACGGCGGGAGATTACAGACACGATGGCATCAGCTTCAGGGGCTGCTGCTGCTGCCGCTCCGAAGTTGAGCCTCTGACTGCCTGCTTTCTCTCCTGAGCGCTCCACACACACACTCCCAACAAAGTCCTCTCCTTCAACTAACCCCCTTCGCTAACACACACACACATACACACCCCACGGCTCAATTTGGGTTACGTCCCGGGTTTTTAGGGAGGATGCAGAGACGAGGGAGGTTGTAAGGGGAAGAGGGGTGATGAGAAGCTAACAGAGGCCTGCTGTTGGGCTGAGAGCGTGTGTGTTTGTACGCATGTTTGTGTTTATACGTGTGAATGCGTGTGTGTACGTGTGTGGGCCTTGTTTGTTAGTTTATGCATGTAGAAAACACAGAGCGGCATTAAAAAAAAGTGAGGGGTAAGTGGAGGCAGTGGCTTGTCCTCGGGGCGGTGTTTACACTGAGGGAGGGCAATTGTTTGGGTCTCCCTCCAGGGCCTCACGCCCCACCTGCGTTCACTCCAGGCCAGCCTGGAGCAGGCAGAGGATGGATCTGTGCGCAGTTCTCTGAAACCTCACTGTGACAAAGAGCAGATTTCTGTTTGCGGTAACGCTGTTGGCTTTTACCTCGAGAAAAATAATGGAGGGGTTTTAAGGCACAGAGTGTGAGAGGGAGAGAGTAGATGATGGATGTGTTGGGCCGGTCATTTTGAAAGACTCCTGTAAAGCTTAAGCACCCCCCCCCCCCCCCACCTCTCTCTCTCAAAAAATTCATCCATCCAGAATGAAGGAAGCGATGTTTGAAAGGGGAGGTGAAAAGAAAAAAAAAGCTTTTCCCTGACAGGACCTGGGTGCTGCAGCTCAGCACACTGACATTCTTCAGACAGGCCGGGCACTATGGGGGCTGTTATTGCTGGCTCCCGCCTCGGCATTCCTTCCAAAACCCCAGCATCTCGCCGGCGAAGGCCCGGGGAACGCCGCTGTCTCCTCCATGTCACTTCCAATCAGGCACGGCCGCAGCCAGCCCCAAAACCACCCCGTCCCCGCCCACACGCCCGCCTGTCTGCCACCCTCAGCAGCACCCCCCATCGAGTAACGCCGAACCTACCACCACCACCAGAACTGCCGCAGCTCCACTTGCCCTCCACACATAACAGAAATTCCTTCGCTTAAGAGGTGCTCAGCGAAGGAGAGGGGAAACCGACCACGCTGCCATCACTTATTCATGACATATCAATTCATAATTATAAGCGCTATCCCCCCGACACACATCAACACAATGACACAGTGCCTACGTGAGGGTGAATGGGGGGATGAAGGAAAGAGTGTGTGCCTCCATGAAAGGTACCCCATCGTCCCTGCCAGCTGGGCATAGGTCTGATCTGCCACGCATGGAGCCCGCTGGGATCGCAGGCTTTATAGATTCCTTCAGCCGCACTCCTGATACCCGCTGATTGAAAGGCTTGATGTTAGAGCCCTTTATCGTGAATATTTAACAGGCCCGATCCATCTCATAAATTATTGAAATCGGGGTACACAGAGTCGTTAGTACATACAAACATGAAAACTCTCTCTCTCTCTCTCTCCCTTTCGTTCTCGTTCTGTTTTACTGTTTCTATCTCTCCCTCTCCCTCTGTCTCTTTCTTCCCTTTTCTTTGCCTCCCTCTCCTCCCGTTCTCATTCTGAATATTTCAGACAGCGGAGTGGTTTTTAAATTACCCCCTTTTGGCTTCCGCTTCCTTCAGATGGTTTTATGGTGTTTCTGTTTCTCTCGCACACTGTGCGACTCGTAAAAAAGCCAGCGACAACTCATAAAATCCACTTTTACCACCTGAGAAGGGCAGAGGCAGGCAGAGGGCTCGAGGCCAACAGAGAGCCCAGTGGCCACAGCCTCAGCCTTGCGGGCTAATGGTCAGTTTGGATGGAGCGTCACTGACCGCCACTCTCACACACACCACCCCCAGAGCGCAATGAAAAAGAAAGCCTCAGACTGGTCAGGATTCCAGGCCGCATTGAGCCGATACGCCCCAGCCCGCTTCGTTGCCATCCCAAAAGCTCCGAGGGCTTTCATCCGAAAGGACAGGAAGAACACAGAGTGAGATCGGCATGAATTTTAATACTCTGCTGTGCACAGAGGCGGGATGTTGGTTTCCCCCCAAAATGCTGTTTGTCCTTCATTCAGTTAGAACTGAGGTAAAGGTTTAGTGGTGAGTGCCCAGCAAAGTCCAGATGGGTGCAGGACTGAAGGCAGCAGTGCCGTGACGGGTCGATTGGCGTGTTTGTGTGTCCATCTCTCGTGGGGGGCATACGACTGACAGCCGGAATGACAAACAGCTAAGGGAACGCGTCTGGCTTTAATTAACCTGCTACTCGGGGGGAAGATTGAGCAGCGCCATCACAGAGCATCTTTGTGTGTGTGTGTGTGTGTGTGTGTGTGTGTGTGTGTGTGTGTGTGTCCATGAACTCCAGGGAACTAGCACGTTGGAACAATCCAATCCAAACTGCCGGATGTATCTGAAAGCCACTGGACACTGTTGACCCTTTGCTGTGAGCTTCACTGTGCACCACACAATCAGTCACCATCACACTTCCCCTTCCTAACAAATGTGCTCCTACCCCACACAGACATCTCTCCATGTCCAAACCCACTCATAAACAATATTAATAGAGCCATACTGATGCCAATGGCTCAATCCACTCAAATGTATACAAACCAATGAAAAGCTTAGTTGGACAGTTGGTTCAAGGAACCTTAATCCTCATCATACCGACTTTGCAGACAAACACACACACACACTCACGCATACAGTACATGTATACTATATACATATATATACCAACACCACCAAATCATAGAGGCAGTTGCTACAGTAACTAAGGCCGGGCCAGAGCCCTAGGCTTCCCCAGCGCAGGCTGTCCTTGGCACGGCTTTATTGGGCATTCATCTGTCCGGACAAAAAGAAGGAAATGACAAGCCCGTCCCGGGCTATTAACAGTCTGCCAGGGCCACGAAGCGAGACAGGACAGGGAACAGAGGGCATGGGGGAGGGGAGGAGGGGATCGCAGGAAGGGGTGAGAGTGTGTGTGTGTGTATGTGTATGTGTGTGTGTGTGGGACATTAAAGTGCCGGCTTCTCACACCAACAGTTCTTGAAAAACAACCTCGGCAAACAAAAGGGAGATGATATCCACCCCCATTATTACAGGATTTCCAACAATGACATCCCCTCATATCCTGTTCAGAATGACTATGGCTGGTGGCTGGATAGCACCATAATTGAACGCTCCTGGACAGAACGGAAACCGTTGGGCATCCGAGTGCAACATGTACACACTTGTATGTTCCTCTGAAAAATGCAGCGGTGGTGGGCAAGCCTCCTGTCCCTCACACACCAGATTGTTATCATGTGTGCGAGAAGAAGATGAGACGGAGAGGAAAGTGGCCAAGACAAAGGCAATCCAACTTTACCGCACTAAATCCCTGTCTCACTTTTAAAGACACACTGCAGAGCTGCTAAGTCAGTCAGCGAGCCTGTGACACTTGCTATCGTGTGTGAGAAAAAAAGAGACAGACAAAGAGGATGAGTAGCAGAGGAAATGATATATAAGACATACATAGGACTGTGTGTAAGACAAAAAGGGAATGCCTCCTGCCAGAGTACATCGGCATCCCTGCTTGGTAGACATGCGCCGTGCAGAGCTGCTACTGGGTGTCTCTGCCGTGTCAGTGTGCAGGCCTGTGACAGTGCTGAAGGGTGGCCCTTGCAAAGTGACAGTGGAGGGTGGTAATGACAGGCTCTCAGACACACTGGGACAGCACGAGGATGAAGAGAAATGGAAGAGAAGGAGAGAGTGGGGTGTGTGTGTGTGGATGTGTGTATGTGTGTATATGTGTGTGTGTGTGTGTGTGTGTGTGTATGTATGTGTGTGTGTGTGCGTGTATGTATGTGTGTGTGCGTGTGTGTGTGTGTGTGGGTGGGTGGGTGTGGGTGTGGAGGGGTTGGAGATGGTGAAATGACAGGATAGCGATTCAGCTCGATGCACTCTCCAAGAGTAACAAGTGAGAATGGGCCAGCCGGAGGTGTCAGACAGTGTGTGTGTGTGTGTGTGGGTGTGTGTGTGTGTGTGTGTGTGTGTGTGTGTGTGTGTGTGTGTGTGTGTGTGTGTGTGTGTGTGTGTGTGTGTGTGTGTGTGTGTGTGTGTGTGTGTGTATGCGTACATGTCTGTCTCTCAGTCTGTCTCCATGGACTGAGCAAGCCGTGACTAAGGCAACCAGGAGAAACTGTATCTCTAAATTCATTTTGGTAATGAATACACAGGGGATCCTGCACATGGTGATATATCACTATCATTACGTGTTAAGATTTCCCCACTGCCTATTTTAGTCAAAGCCATCTCTAATTCCTCTATTCTGTCCACACAAAAGCACTGTAGATTTTTTTTTAAATTAATAGCATAATGAAGGCCTGTAACTTGAAATCCACGAGAATGACGTCTTGTGCACTACAGTAAAAGTGGCACGCATGAGTGATCAATGAAAACATCACTTTTACCTCCTCACCCTCACACATACACATACACAGAATAAATGTATTCCAAAAAAAACATACACACACAAAATCGCTCACGCCTGCCTGAGGAAACGTGTAATTACGCTGTTATCCTCTGTGTACTCATCCCTCCCCCCCGGTTTGTGTTTGTGTACGCGGATCGGGCTGTTGTCAGGCAGTAGCACGGAAGCAAGATCGGGATCCACGCCCCTCCTCCCAGCTCTCTACCCCCCACGAGACTGGAGATGCAGGCAGGCAAGCGGGCAGGGAGGCAGGGAGGTAGGCAGGGAGCCACAGATCTCCGACTGAGACAGTCACGGCCCTGCTAGCTCCGCACCCCCCGCTGCCTGGAGCCAAGCTGCCTGCGGAGGAATATACCAGGCTTGTGAATGAACGACTTCACATGCTAACCCGCACATATACAAAGGAGGACTGCTGATTGTTAACTAGATGTTCTCTATGCCATACAGAGCACCTAGACTCATTGATTTACGCTTCATGTCTTCTCTCGCCTCTCTCTATGTTACGTTCTCTAAATTGTGCAGACAAGTTTCCAAGGCAATCAGGATTCCCGGACGTAGTAAACACATATGAATCGGCAGTGCTACTCACTTCAACCTCTGAATGGAGCTTCTGTTCATCTTTCTCTCTCTCTCTCTCTCTCACACACACACACACACACATACACCGCAAACACTATTAGTCCAGGGATCATGGCCACTGACACCACCAGAGACAAGAGCCCTATTGCAGCACAGAGATGGACCAGGGGGCCCTGAGCACAGAACAGCAGCCACACTCTCTCCTCCACCTCCCCCTCCCCACCCCCCTCGCAACTCAACTCGCCCCCCTCTCTCTCCTCTCTCTCCAAACCAGATGCTGTCCCCTTGGGGCACCCATCAAGCCCGGCGTTACGACCCCCTCTGCTACACCCCCCCCCCCCCATCCCACCTCTGCTATCCTCTCCTAACTATCCCAGTGCTCTGTATTCCAGAGGGCTCCCAGTGTGAACCGAGTGTGAGCTCTCTAATTACAGGCGCTATGAGAGTAGATTACAGGGCCCAGTCTGACGAGAGAGAGAGAGGGCCGCGAGGGGTGTGAGGAGAAAGAGAGAGAGAGAGAGAGAATGGGGGTTGGGGGACAACTGGTCGTTAACCATGATGGATGCCACCCCTGTCCCCAGTGTTATTGTTCAATGAGCTGTGCGTCTCCACCTTGTTTTCTCCCCCAAACGCGACGGCATAACGAGGAGGTTCAGCGGAATCCATCATCCCCCTCTAATGAACTCCAAACTGCACCACTTTTTCCCTGCCACACTGTTCACTTTTGACTTGTTTTCTCATCTGAAACAATAATGTTGAGAGAGATATCCAAAAAAAATCACCACCCCCCCACCCCTCTCTCTCAAAGCTCTAAGTGACCTCCTAATCCCAGCAGTCTGAGCGGCGGTCCCCCTTTTTTCCGAGGACATAAAAAAAAAACAAGGTCATTAATTCCATGCCTTCTGCCACCTCTTTGTATGAAAAAGGCAGCTCATTAACAAGTGGGCATAACGACTGCGACTCACGACTTTTAATGGGCTCCACACAACAGTCGCTGTGCTAATTTCAGCACCACTCTTTTTATTAAGTAAACTCTCCCTCTTTCTCTGTGGTTTACTGCCGCAGGGTCTAGGAGGCTGCTGAAGGTGCAACAAGGGCTGGTGAGGCACATGGAGAAAGAGAGAGAGAGAGAGGTGCAGAGAGAGAGGGATAGGGGGAGAAAGAGAGAGAGAGAGAGAGGTGCAGAGAGAGAGAAAGAGGTGCGGAGAGAGAGAGAGGGATAGGGGGAGAAAGAGAGAGAGAGTAAGAGAAAAAAGAACAGAAAGAGAGAGACAAAAACAAATAAATGGTGAGAGAAAAATAAAAGTATATTGAAAGAAAAGAGAAGAAAAAGTAAGACAGAAAGACAGAGAGAAAGGGAGGAACACACAGAGCAGGGGAGAGAGAGAGGAGAGGGAAGCTGTGCTCATAGCTGTGTAACTGGCCGGCTGGCTGACTCTTATGTCATTCATATAAATAGCATTGCGGCGGTCTGGCTGGGCCATCCTCACACCGAGGAGTCTGGGGGATCACACGGGCTCCTTTACAACACGGGAACCGCTTTCATTCCCGGACACTCGCCGAGGACAAGAAAAAGAGTGCACGAGAGAAAGGCCAATTAATCCTCCATGCTAGAGAAAACATCTGGGTTAACATCCCACCTAAGGCCAATGGGCGCGTACATTAAACTCTCTTGTTAGGGCCATTAAAAAGGAGACCTTAACAAGCCCCGGCGAGCACTTAGAGCAAGTGCAAAGACAAGCCTTCCGGTGGGAATAAAAAGCTTTTAACTGTATTAAAATCGCCCCAAAACTGAAATGAGACAGCCCCGTAACTCGAGTGAAGGGGTCTCCCGGCCAAACTGTAAGATCTGGCTTCATGGAGCAGATGTCAGACCAGTTAAAACACTTCAAAAATATCATTACAATATGCTTACTTTCCTCACTTCCATAACTGTACTTCTGTCACTGTCATATCTTTCCAAATCCCTGACAGGATATACAGTGGGAAAGGATGCAATGAAAGCTGAAAGGGGGATCTGCCATTCTCCAGAAGATGACAGATGAGGAGAATCAAGGGGATGAAATTGTGAAGAGGTCTGGTGAGAGACCAACAGTTTAAAAACATGATATTCCATTTCCTTTTTTCTTCCATTTTCTTTCCTACATTGACCAAAAAATTGGCTGTTTTTTGGATGCCGAATATCTGAATGACTCAAGGTTGTTCCTTTTTGCAAATTGTTTTAACAGCTGCTCCTATCACTAAGGAGTTGCTGCTGCTGCTGCTGCCACTGCCTTTCCAGACGACTCTGCAAAAAACAGTCTCACAGAGTTATGTGTACGGACTGCCCAAGCGAAGCTGTGGCCTTGAGGGGTCTGGCAAGGAATGGGTGGTGTGTGTGACTGAGTCTGTGTGTGTGTGTGTTGGGGGGGACGGGCTGCGCAGGACACAGTCAGACAGCTGCCGTTACATGAATGGCTTTTGGGGGGGGGGGGGGGGTTGCTGGGGGGGAAATGGCTTTTCCGTGTCCCTGAGGTTCATTATTCCCACATGCAACAGGTAACCTGAACCAAAATGATCAGCGTAGAGGAAAAACCGTCTGCACCAATTATCTGCCCGGGTAGAGTTGAGATACAGACGCGTATAAAAGTTTTGTATGGGTGTAAGACCGCCATCGCAGCAGGGGGCGGGATTTCAAACAAAAAAGCCCCTTTCCTGAAAATACATCTATTCATACGGAAAAGAAACGTATATCCTCAACATCCTCTGTCTGATGCCCTCTCATTTAACAACCAGGCCCATTGAAGCCCACCCTACGCAGCCACTTCAAGTACTTCAGCAGACCCACAACAGGATGGGAAGTCATGCAGCTGTCAATGCACACTGCAGCTGTCCAAACCCGAGCCATCAAAATCAATGCAGTTCCTGATATGAAAATAATCAATTCCAGTGTGGATGTCTGCATGGATATGTGTTTCAGGGAGAAAGACAGAGCGAGTGAGAGAGAGAAAGAGAGAGATAGAGAGAGAGAGAGAAGTAGAAAATGAGCAACAAAGCGAATGAGGGAAAAAAAAGAGTACTCACAGTCTGGAAAGACCGGCATTCTTCTGAAACAGTAGCTCTGGGAGCTGGTGAAGTTGGTTCCTGTTCAGACGTCTGAGGAAGAGACAGATATAAACATCATCATGGCGATAGAAACGTCTCCGTCAACTAAAAGCCCTCTGATACTGGCAGTAAAAAAACATCAAGGCAGATAGAGTTGTCTTCTACTGGCAGCTTTAAGTTCAGGCCGTGTATCTTCTTAACGTTCACTGGATGTTATAAGCACATAAAAAGCACTCTTTTTTTACTCAAACCAAGTATGGGGCGAAAATCACTTAGGCTTAAGTAAATGTTATGGCAAACAGAATTGTAGACAGATTGCACGTAATTGTTGCAAGAGCCCCTATTCAAGAGGGTGGGTGATAACAACCCCGATTAGATGGCCCCAGATTTACGAGGCAGATCTAAGCAGACATATGACAGGCCTGTCAGACTCGCAGAGCGAATCCCTTAAATACACCGAACATTAAAAGCAGCAGCTGCACCCTCAGCCCCCTTCGCCCATCTTGAACCCATAGCGCACCATGAGCTTACAATCAAAGAGGGCTCTGTGATGTGGTACTTAAACACTGCCTGGGAATATCAGCTCACAATGGCCTCTTGCGCTGCGGCTCCCATATCTGTGAGCCTGGTGATGAAATGTGCTGAACAAATGCAACAAGGCGTGTGCATTGTTGTGCATGTGTCTGTGTGTGTGTGTGTGTGTGTGTGTTTGTGTGTTCATTTCAGTATGCTGTTTACAGGGTCATTCAGGATGATGAGTGAGCCCAATTTCATCGTGCCCAACTCCGTTCTCTGGTTAGCCAATGTTAATAATATGTGGCAGAGCGTTTAACCCCCTCCAGATGCCCTCCCCTTCAGCCCTCCACCCCACCATTCTAACCAGACACCTCGGAGCACTTACAGCCTCTCCAGCTCCTTCATGTCATCAAAGGCCCCGCGCTCGATGGTTCCAATCTGGTTTTCCATTAGCTGCCTGTGGGGAAGAGGAGAAAGAGGGGACAAGAGGTGACCAAGTGTGTGGCAGAGACTCGCTGTCTGGTCTGGACTGGGCTGGGCCGGTCTGTTGGCCGGCGTGTAAGGTGTTGCTTGTGGGCACCGCCTGGGTGGCTGGGACCTCTGGCGAAGAGCTAAAGCAAAAGGGGAACCAAGGGGACGAGGGGCAGAGGTCCAGGGCAGGGCTGCGGTCTGGGGGTGACGGGGTGGGGGTGCTGTGGAATCTTGGCATAGGCAAGGGGACGTGAGGGATGAGAGCCAGGAAAGTGCTTCCTAAGGTGGACTTGGAGACTCAGAGAGGGAGAGAGAGAGAGAGAGAGAGAGAGAGAGAGAGAGAGAGAGAGGGAGATGTGGGCCAAGTTGAGACTGAGGCGGTCAGTGTGTGAGGGGCCGAGTGAGCTCTTCAGTGTGGTCTGCTGGTCAGAGTGATCACAGAGGACAGGGGTGAGAGTGAGTGAGGCTTGCCAGACAGGAAGAAGAGTAAGAGAGAGAGAGAGAAAGAGAGAGAGAGAGAGAGAGAGAGAGGGACGGTGAGAGAGACCGCCAGTGGTGGCATACACCAGGGGACGCACGGAGACGGACAGGGATGTGTGTGTTTGTTTGTGTGTGTGTGTGTGTGTGTGTGTGTGTGTGTGTGTGTGTGTGTGTGTGTGTGTGTGTGTGTGTGTGTTTGTGAGTGGAGAATGAGTGTCTCTATGGAAGCCTCCCTCAGGAGAAAGCTCAGACCTGCCTGGGTCAGCGGTTAGCACCACAGGCTTCAAATGGCCATTCACCACTGAGCAAAAACATATTTGATGCAAGATCCGCCAAAACAAACTCATGAAAAAAATGTTATAAGATTGGTCTGGAAATGCTACAATAATATAACCTCCGGAGACAGGCATTTGAGCTTTGAACAAACAACGGGGTACCTTCATTAGGGATTAGAAAAACAACAACAACAAAAAATCTGACTGTTCATGGAACATAGCTGGTCCCTTTAAAGCCTTTGCAGAAGGTCAGCAATTCAGCCATTTCTCTTTCCTTGGAGTCAAGTACAAATTCAAATAACAGATCACAAGCCATGCATAAATATATCAGTGCACAAATAAATAAAAGTGTAATTTGTTTCAGATGCGCCACTGAACTTGTGCCAGCAAATGAAGAAGACGTTTAAGAGTGAGAGGTAAAAACCAGATGAGTTCTGGCTGTCTTGGAGTCAGCCTCCAGAGCAATTTAACTCAGATCTTTCATATAAACATTTCTGCTTTTTGTAACATTCTCAAGGCTCAAATAGTTTTGCCTGGCTGCGCTTTCAGGGTAAGTGGAGATTACTGCCATGGTCATTCTTCCCTACCTTCGCTACCTTTATTTTAAATGGAGGATGGGGAATAACGGAGAATGTACCAGAAACTTGACTCAATCACCAGGAGGACGAACTAGCCGTGTCCACCCATTCCTTTGTTTAGTGTCTCTGCCTGCATCTGTGACTGTAAACCTAAACTCGTTTTCCTGTGGGTTGGCCCCCGGTGGAAGGTGAGAGTTCGCACGTCTGTTTGTCTAAAGACGGCCTGCTGATTCATAGAGGTCAGGAACAACAGAGTGGACAGCACAGCCAGTTCAACAATCTGCCCATATGCCTCTGGGGGGTGGGGGGGGGGGTACAGGGCAGGGGTAGTTGGGATATAAGGTTGGGGGGCATAGATTGGTTTAGATATGACGTGGCAACAGGAGGGACATGGCTGGTTTGGAGTGGTTGGAATATGAGGTGTAGGGGGGCAGGGGTGGTTGGGGTGGTTGGAATATGAGGTGTAGGGGTGCAGGGGTGGTTGGGGTGGTTGGGGTGGTTGGGTTGTGAGGCTGGAGGATGAAGGAGGGTGGGGAGGCCAGGGGGTGTGACTGGAGCTGGCCCCTGCAGACCTCCTCTGGGAGTCTCGGGGGTCAGCCAGTGGTTTAAGAGCGGGGCTAAACAACCCTGAGCCCCGTCTTTGGTGCTCCTTGTAAGGAGTTCTTAACACCTTGCTAGTGATAAGTTCATGACAGGTAGGTATTTGTTCTCCAGAGAGAGGCAGACCATGGTGGGAAACACCAGACTGGAGGGGCAATTCAAATACCCCAAGTACATTTGAAGCATTTCCACTTTTCACTGCAATGGGCTTACATTTTGCATACAATGGGAAATAATGAAATAATCTAAAAAACTAATATTAAAATATCAAATATACATATTCTAGTATAGATACTTTAGTAGAAGTCACAGACAGGTCATTTATAATACAGTCATTGAAATACTCTTCAGCAGTGAAATTATACAACAGAGTCCCTCATTATAGAGTTCAAATGCTGTGGAAACTGATGATGCGTGTGCTTGTGGAAAATAACATAAATCTGAGTGCACTTCATGCATCCATGAAGAGACTGGACAAAATGGCTAATGGGCATTAGCATTCATGGCCCTGAAACAACTATATTCATTATCACTGTCCCCACAAGTCCAGGACCGCACTGGTAGAACAGGATAAGGGTCTTTGGGAAATATCTGGATGATACTTCGGTGTGTGTGGTCACACATTTGAATTTCCCCTTGAGGATCAATAAAGTATCTATCTATCTATCTATCTATCTACATTTGGGACCTCACACATCAAAAGCAATTCCTTTGTTAGTCTGTGCGTGTGTGTGTGTGTGTGTGCTTTAGAGATCACTTACAGGACTCGGAGGTACTTCAGTCCAGCAAAGTCATTCTTGTTGATGCGTGTGAAGTTATTTCCATTCAGTTCCCTGCAAGAGAAACGTGAAATATTAATCAGCGGGCTCCCCCTTGGGAACTGTTCCACTAGACTAACTTACATAGATATCAGTGCCTTTTTAAAACAACTAAGTGTATTAATAATCATTTCAAGATATTACACCTACTGAATAAAAGGCAAACAAGTAACACAGACTCACAAATACCCACACTGCTATTCTCAGTTAACTAGCATCTATAATAAGTCTACAACAGATTGTAACCATTTCTTGTCTGTGAAAGACAGGCCACACAGTCTGCATGTCAAGTTTACTTTGAGCAGTTACTAGATTGGGGTGCATGGTGGGGTGGAGAAATGGACAGGACGTGTGTGTATGTGTCTGCCAGCTGATAATGAGGAGGAATTGCGTTCAGGCAGAGCCAGACACCAGCCACCCTTTTTAGGTTAGTCGGTGCCCACTGGACTGCATCAGACTGGAACCCATCTCACTGCATCAGCTGTAATTGAGATCTTTAAAAAACTAACCAGGTCATTTGAAGTGCTTTTACAACCCAACCCAAGTGCTTTGTAACAATGAGCTCAGGACCACCACACTAGGGTGTGTATTCGCTCCCGTGTCTGAGTGAGGAACACACGGCCCACTTAAGAAGAATTCCTCACAGTTTGAAAACTGGGGGTCCACCCTGGCCTCACCTCCTCCTCTGATAGCTCCAGCCCCAACACAAAGAGGGGATTAGACAAAAGCCCCACGGAGGAGCTCGCTGAGGGGCAGGGAGGAAAGGAGAGGAGAGGGTGGGAGAGGGAGAGAGAGAGAGAGATAGTGAGAAAGGAAAAAGTTGAGTGTGGAGTTAATCATCAGGCCATCCCCTCCTGCTGTGCACTAGCCTGTCTGAGGGGGATTGCAGGGAGGCTTGTGACCTGTCCTGTTTGCATCCAAGCACTTAAGACCTCCCTGTGCAAACCTTGTCCCATAAAAAAGGGGTGAGGTTTTCAAATGGGGAGGGGTAGTGACACTGCAAGGACACACACACACACACACACACACACACAAACGCACAAACACACACACATCTGCAAATGAAATATCTGGGGTTGGTCTTAATCCATTTGTAAGGACACAGCGCATCGTCTGCTAAGGGATAAAGCCCTTTAGCAAACAAAAGCCAAAACTTTAGCAAAGCAAATGGCTGTAAAGAATGAGAAGATACACACAAAATCATCTTTCCACAGGGAAACATAAAAACAACCTGGAATCAATACATCTATGTATGTTCATATGTGTGGATGTACTACTATACATGTATCTGTATTCATGCCAAGCTTTAGCAGATGGCTGCATGGCAGAAGTTGGTGAGTACGGCTATATGGCTTTTTACATTTCTGCAGTGAATCCCCTCCCCCATCTTCCTCTAGCAAAACAAAAAAGAAAGAAACAGAAAAGGGAAAAAAGACTCGCTCAAATCATGTGCTTAAAGTCTAGCAGGTTTTTTCCCCCCTCTCCTCCTTGGTTCAGCCTTGCGCCTAATGACCACTCCAGGGACCGTGCGAGAGAGCGGCCATTACGGACAGATGGTCTGTGTACACAGGTGCATCGAGTGCGGGAAATAAATAATAGACTGGGATTCATTAGCGGGGGCCCGATATACACATGTGCTGTTTATTACAGGTGCTTAATCCAAGCTTCTCCCCGGGTTCCCAAGGACAGATCTACCGGGTGGCCTTGTGTGATCACACCCCCAGGAATAGCAGGACAGTCAGGGAGGCCTTTGGAGTCTCGGTGGGGGGAATGGCACCGACGCATAAACAAGCAATTGTCCGTCCATACGCTGCTTCCAATTAGACATCTATCTTTCCCAACAACATACACACACTCACACACACACATATACATGCACACACTCACAACACCGTAAAACAGCGAGCGACATGCCTATTAACCGCACATCAAGTGAGGGGAGCTGGGAGGCTGGATGAGGAGGAGTATTGCGTTACTCGATACACCCGACCAGTCTGGCGCATGGAGACACATGCGCATGGAAGTGGTTAGGCAAGTTGAGGAGTCGTCTAAATCCGCAGGGATAAAGAGTTTTGGGCCGACGAAGCGACGCAGCAGCCCCTGGGGGCGAGCGATCGAGGAGAGCCAGCCCCTCCACCGGGGTTGTGCCTGGGTGAGCTGAGCGCTCAGGGAAGGAGGAAGCGGAGGTTCGCTGGCGGCCAGGGAAGTTAATGCGCAGATCCCGGCTCAGTGAGGGTCAGGACCTCAGGGAGCGATTTTCAAACCTCGCTCTCCACGGTGCACAGCCACAATGAGGCTCCAATCTAACAGGGGGGAAAAAGGGAAGGGAAGGGGAGAGGGGGGTGGCTGGCTGGGCTTTACAGCAGTAGCCTCCAGCCTCCAGGTTAACAGAGAGCAGCTGGATTTCACATCAAAGCGAGGAGATTCTCTAAAAGACCCATCCTGAAGGTCTGTGACAGAGCTCTGCCACCTAGCCCCAATCCTTGATAAAATAAAGATTGGAAGAAAGAGAGTGAAATGAAAGAAAAAAAGTACCAAACCTTTTTAAATTGAGCAAAAAAAAAGAAACTTTTCTGAGTTTTGTAGGCACATGGAGTGCGTTGCTCTGTGAGCAGAGAGCGGAGTGTGCGGGGGGACTGCAGTGGGTCTGTCGTAATGACTCAGTGTTCAGTGAAACTGGAGGAGTGCAAGAGCACTGTCTGTCCACTAACAGTCTCTCAGCCAGAGCACTACCAGCCATGCATGCAATAGCATTCCTCATCTCCCAGATGTACCAAACTCCCTGCATACATATGTATGTGTCTGTGTGTGTGTGTGTCTGTGTGTCTGTGTGTGTGTGTGTGTGTGTGTGTGTGTGTGAGAGAGTGTGTGTGTGTCTGTGTGTGTGTGTGTGTGTGTGTGTGGGAGAGAGTGTGAGAGAGAGACATCCTACTGCCTTTCAACATTTCCTTAAGTCGTCTCCCTTGGTGACAGGACGGGGACCTGGATGTTTCATGTTCCCCATAAAACCCCCATCTACAAAAACTCCAAAAGGCCGCTGAGAAACGTCGAAAAACTCATTATGTTTATTCCTGCCATCTGTTGGAAATCCCTGAGCAAGAGCAAGACCTGTTTTGAATTGAGCAATATAACATGAAATGGAATCCAAGGCCAGCAAGAAAAAACATACACTCACACACACACATATACACTGAAATTCACCCCCCACACACATGCACCCCCCCCCCCCCGACTCTACCTCAACCCTGCAACCCTGCACCCCTGTACACACACTCTTGCTCACACAAACATATACAGTACAAATAATGACACCAGAGAGCCTATTTTCTCTGGGCTACCTCCAAGGGCAACAGTGTGGCCAGTCCAGAGCCATTTGTTGCGAACAGCTTTAGGCTGGCAGGGGCAGAGGAAGCAGGATGATTTCAGGTCAGTGGAGCTGCGCTCTCGCCCAGCACCTTGCTGAGGGTGCAAGCTGCTTATCCACTGGTTCTGGGGCCACACGCTGGGAATTACATCACAGCTAAGTGGATGTCAGAGCATCACTAATGAAGCCCGTCTGTATGCTGAGATGGGCTAGACTCAATAGGTAGTGCAGTGCATGCCAGTGATTTCTAATAACAGTTGATGGACAAATATTTATCCATACGAGGTTGTGGCCTCCAACACTGCACCGCGTGGGACTGGCCAGACCTAAAGCCGAGAGACCTCTCTCGATGCATGCTGATCCGGATCAGAACAAATTAAGCAAATAGTGAACACGGGACACGGGACAGATGCCAGCCTGCACAAGCATGCTGTCACTCCCAGTACAGGTCTTGGCATGTCCAATCCGCTCGGCTCTTCACTCACCCCATATGTCTTTCGACCAGCCATGAAGACCAAGTCAAAGACCACAATACCTCATGCACATCACCCCACCACCACCACCTCCCCAGCCCTCTAAAAAAAACACTGACGAGCCATTTCAGGCAAAGGTGGCTTGACCAGAGCAACAGGCTGGGGAGCTGTCAGTTCCACTGGTGGCAGATGGAGGTGGCAGCTCTAACGGGTCCAAGGCCTGCCTGGTCCAGATGCGACCGTGGCAGGTCATGGCAAATGTGCCATTGGCGACAGAAGAGCTCTCTGTGCCAGGGGAGCAGCACCAGTGTTGGAGTCTGCGCCCGGTGGCGGAGGGAGGCAGTGACCTACATAGCAGCGCAGTTGAAGAGCTCGTCTGCACGGGGACCACCGCTGCCGTCATCGCCACAAGGCTACTACCTTCAGAGAGCAGAATCAGAGCAGCAGGGACAAAAATAACATGAGGAAACCCACTTGGAAACGCTTGGAGACGTCATTCAAGAGGTCCTATCTCATCGACTTTCACATTGGAGAAAATTTCACTTAGCCTTTATTTTTGGTTTCATTATTTCCAAATTCATTCCAAGTCTTCAAATGTTTTTTTTTTCCTTTTATTTTTTCTCCACAGCAACATTGTACTTTCAACTGTGCTGGCATGGATTGGCAGTAAAAAGGGGGCAAAGACAGCAGTATTCTGCAAGATGAATCATGCCCTGAAACCCAACAACCGGGTAGAGCACATGTAATAAAATCTTGAAATGTCTTCCTGTGACCTTCACACAATGAGGTCACAGACATCAGCTAAGAAAGGCAGATAATTGGGTGTGTCTGCTAAGGCAGTGGACACAATGAGTTCACTCGACAGGCAGCTTAGCTCAGACTGGAAAAACGTCCAACGGGCAATTTGCTCAGGAGTGGGGTAATGCTAGCCTGTGGTAGTCGAACAAGGCCATATAATTTAACAGATCCAATCAGACCTGGGTCGTTTTCCCATTTTTCACAAGAATCCAAATTTTCACTGATCGGAGCCAGTAAACAGTTTGAGAGGGTGACTGCAGCCATGCGTTCGATAAGCATTATGTCAACATCACCCCCTTCCCTACTTATCCCAGAGGACGGCCAGTAAAAGTGTTGGGAGGTAATCAGTCTTGTCAGCATTGACCTGCAAATGGCTCGCTCAAATTACCCTAGGTGTAGAGGGAGCACAAACTCAATTTCTGCCCAGACAAGAATAAAGGGGGAAGGAGACTCTTGTCAGGTAGAGGCCAGCCGAGAGTCAGCCGAGAGTCAGCCAGAGCCACGCCATGCGTCGCCAATGTGCAAAATTACTGGCCACTTACTCCCCCCTCACGCACACAACACCCTAATCACACTCCACCCCCACTCCCACGCAGCAGCCAAGGTCACTAGGAGACTCATCCATGTGTGAAATGAACCTGAAGTTGTGCGAGAGGCAGGTCTGTGATCTGGCCCTATTATTGTAACAGTGAGGGATCAGAGCGCAGAGCGGGGGGAGGGGGACTGCGGACACACTCGGCACCAAGAAGGCTTTCAACGCCGCGGAGAGAGAAAAATCACAGTCTCATATGATTGTAATTAGGAAGTATTAGAAAGAACTTAGACAGACGGCAAATCGCTTGACAGTGTTGCAAAGTGGAGGCGAGAAAAGATGGCAAAAGAGTCATTTTCATCAAGCCTATATAAATAACAAAGCAAATTATCCAAATGATCACATACCGCCGTCATAACCACAGGGATACAACAAACCACAAAGAGAAACTTTGGGAGGTTGGGAGCCATGTGAGAAGGTTAGAGCTGTGGATTTGAGGGACAGGGCGGCGTGTGTTCAGCTAAAGAAATTGTCTGGCTTTGTCCTTAATCAATCAAACATCTGCAGGGCTTACTCAGCTTGCCAAACCTGCAAGTTATCAGCGGAATACATTTCTCAAAGTCAGACACACACTAACACACAAAACCTGGGCACAATTAGCCCAAAAAAAAGAATGGACCAACGGAAAGGGTGAGAGCACCGCCATATATGGTGATAGAGCAAATGCAGGCACACACTCTCAGGAAATTTTTGTTTGGAATTACAGCCAACAGAGGGATCTGTCACTAATAGCATGAGGACATGTAGCTTGTCTCTCTCTCTCTCTCTCGCTCTTTATGGTGTTTGATGCTGGATTGGGTACATGGAGGGGCGTTGGTGCCGGAGGCTGCGATGTGTGGGAGCCGGCATCTCTCTCTCTCTCTCTCTCTCTCTCTCTCTCTCTCTCTCTCTCACTCAACCCCATCGCTCGCTGCCTCTTCTGCGTGGCAGATGAGCCGGGCCTTTGATGGCTGTTGATCTCACACTGTAAACATAACAAATGGCACCTCCCGTCGGGGCCGAGACACGTTTCCATATGCCTCTCTTTCTCTCTCTCTCGATCCACCGAGCAGTGCTCCGGAGGCTTCTATAGCTCACCTCTGAACGCACCCTGGACTATGCCAGAAGGGTACTCGAGACAGGCTTGGAGACAGGCTCGTCGGGAACTCCAGGTTACTGGCTTTCGGTGGAGGGGTTATGAAGGACACTAGCCCAGAGTTGGTTGGGAAGAGGTTGGAGGCAGGCCCTGAGAGTCTAAAACAGCTCAGGGGAGTCAGAATCTCCAGACAGTATGGTCGCAGTCCATGGCGACGCCGACCCTTTCTTAATCACTATTAACGGGAAGACGAAGAGGGATAAAAAACCCTGAGACATTCCTGTAAAACGCCTCATTCCATCCGGAATCCTGGTTAATGGCGCTGAGACCCACGGCTGTGTCAGAACGTTGGGCCGGGGCTTTGATGCTCAGCCACTGCCAGCTTTATGTGGCCGCTCTCCGGGGCCCTGACGGGTGACGGATCCTTTGAGGAATGCTCTAATGGCACACAGTGACTCCTTGGGCCTAGCGTGTCTGGCACCTAGTACCCTCCACAGTGACAAAGAGAGCCCCCCCCCGCCCCAACAGCCTTGACACCTAATACTGCAGGAGCCAAGCCACAGCACATAACACCACCACCAGTAACCACCACCACGGTTCTGTTTGAAAATAAGGCCCGACAGTCTTCATCCGTTGTGCTGCACTGCGTATGCCAAGTGGCATCACCGTAGACTTTCGTTTGGCAACGGCTCCTGCATAGTCACAATGTTTTGGGGGGAGCTGGAGGCACAGTGAGTTGCAAAACATAAGGGGAGCGGGCGGCACATGTTGAGCGCCGAGGCACGGAGCTCCAGGGACCGCAAAGGAGCTCCAAAGCAGCCGATCAGGTCCACAACCCTGTAATTTACACCGCCATCAAGGGGTAAACATTCCCTGAATTATTACCATTCCCAATGTTATAACCGCCATAAAAGTGGCGTAAAAATATGACTGAGGGAGAGATACTATGTAGTCAGGAATTATGTCAATGCATTAAAGAAATGGAGAGAGAAAAAAATGGAGAGAGAGAGAGAGAGAGAAATGAAGTGTGGGTAGGGGCAGCCACAGGGGAAGTTATTATGCCTCCTCTCTAAATCACATTTATACATTCATTTACTGCTGGCAAAATGGACGGATTTCTGTGCTTTTGTCCTGGGTGTGTTAATCCCTTCATAGCTTATTAGCACCTTTCCTGGCTGCCAAGGTCCCCCCCATCAGCCTCACATCTCTTTCATTCCCTCCCTCACTCTCCTCCCCTCGCTTCCCTCCCCTGATGCGAAGGGATTTGTCCGGTCCTGTCTGGATTAAATTATGGATCAGGTACATAAAGGCCTGTCAGTTATTCCAACAGAGTGATGGTGCCAACAATGCCAGAGGCATAGCCAGGCACCGTCCCTACCATCAAAGCACAAAGAATCTCTTGTTTTCTGGCATCCGAAAAAACAGTCATTTATACATTTATTTATTCCATTATTTATTTACTCAATCGAGGGGTGTGTGCACATGGCATACGGCCTTTGCTCACCCTTTCTGGATTGGCTCCTGATATCCCTCATATCACATGTTGTTTTTTGTTTTTTTTTAAAAAGAAAAAGAAAACAACGTGTCTGTGCTTCTAGGGCGAGATGCTGGGAATACATGGAACATGCCAATGCTACATAAAGAAGCAGAGCACGCATCCAGAGTTTTGGGCCACAGTCTTGCTGAAATCGCATGGCTCCAGCCCGCACTGTGGTTTGTTTGGGTTAAGTTGGTGAGGCTGAGGCAGAAAGAAAGAAGGCATAAAGAAAAAAAGACATGTGTTGGTGCTGGACAGGCCACCAACATAAAGAGCGCGACGACAGGGCAGACATCAGCAAAATCTTAAAAAACAACGAACCACCCCAACGCTTCCGAGAAAAAGGCACACACAGAAAGACATCACTCACATCGTGAAGGGGGAACGAAGCAGAATGCAAACTCTTTCCCCGGCACCAACCTTGCTGCGGTGGCCAATCCCATGACTGGAGGAGGCACACCCCCCCTTCCCTCCCTCCCTCCCTCCCTCCCTCGCTCGGCTCTCTCACACTTGACACAAATCAGATTCTGTTTTATCTCTGCTCTTGAGCGTCCTAACCACATATAAATAGATGCACTAACACAGATAAGACAGAGGAACGCAGCGGGAGGGGAAATCTGGTCTCATGCTTGGAGATATGGAGACCAGCAGGACTGGGACAGAGACTGAGACAGAAAGGGAGAAAGAAAAAAGGAGAGAGAGAGAGAAAGACAGAGAGAAAGAGGGAGAGAGAGAGAGAGAGAGAGAGAAAGAGAGAGACAGAGAAAATAGGATGGTGGTAGAGCTGTGGTATGAAAAGGGAGCGAGGCTGCAGAGCGGAGGGCAATGATTTAAACAACACTGGGAATGTTGTGCCCATTCTCCACATCCAGCTGGAGTGAAACCTGACCGCTGTGCATTCGTGAGCACTTTACATTCACTGCAACCAATTGCTAGGAAAATATTCATGTTCCTCTTTGTTGTTTGGAGTGATGTTGAAGCTTTGTACAGTGGTGGGCTTAGTGGATTTTTTATTTTTTTTGTTTGCAAGACTCTTACTGGGCTCAGAATGGACAGCGGGTTAATGGGGAGACCTTGCCGTGGGGGTGTGTGTGATTGGGGGGGTGGAGGTGCTGGAGAGTGGTAGGTGGTTGAGGGAGGGATCGTCGGGTGTGCACATGGTGCTGAATACACACTCATTACAGAATCTGTCCAAGGCGTGGAAAGGTCAGCTCTGATCGAAACACTTTTTGACAAGTGCAAATGGGATTCTGCTGTCTCTGTACCCCCCCCACCACCACCACCACCACCACCACCACCACCTCCACCACTACCCCCCCCCCCCCCCAACCCCCACATCCTGACTACTCCCCTCACCAAAAACCCCTCTGCCATCCCCCACCTCTGTCCCCCCCGTAGCCCTGATGTTTGCAAACCCTTGTCAGTGTGGATAAGGGCTAGCCAGGGAGTGCCCATGGAGGGGGTCGGGGCCCAGGACCGCCCAGCAAATCTCTTCCCCGACAGGCTGTCTGTAGCAATCGCCGCTACCAGAGTCGCGCTGTCTTGCCGGCTTAAGGCAGAGGGAGTGGATGCCACGCTAGTGCGAGGTGACACAGCTGTGCCTGAACCCCGCAGCCCCTAGGCCTCCTCTCCCCTTCTCCTTCTCCTCCTCTCCCCTTCTTTTCTCATCTCCTCTTCTTCTCTCCTCTTCTCTTTTCTTCTATAGATCCTAGAAGTTGGAATGTCTGAGAACCTCTCTCTCATTGCAAATGAGCTGACAGCTAAAAAAAGTCTGTTTCTTTTTCTGCATGTTTTTTTGTATTAGACTAACAGAGGCAAAAAAAGTGCATCAACAGTGAAATTGGCAAGATGAAAATGTCTCTGGCTAGTGGCTAGTGAATAACTCGGGACAAAGAAGCAGTCAGCATGTAAGATAGTGCTGTAGGTTTGTAAAAAATGCATGCCGCTTTCCTCACCCAATTTTACAAAAAAAAGAACATGTCGTCTATTGTCATCACAAAGCGCCGACAGCAACACCAATAAAAACTAATCAGCCCCCATTCTGCAAACCAATGAATGGGGACTGAAACAAAACAAAACAAAACAGCATCACCCATTTTTCAAACGGTCACTAGGGACTAGCATGCCGTGTATTTGACTTGTGCAATCCCCTTGATGAATGACCCCCATATAATGGCTCCACACGATGCGAATATTTCCCATGTTAAGTAATCCATCCATGGAGACCAACTCGCGTCCACATGACCTTACGCACACTCACACACACACATGAAAACCCTGACACTAAAAAAGGCCTCACTCACATGTACAAAAGCACCACACTTTCAGTATGCTTTTTTTTAGAAAGTGCATTCTGGAATTACCAGGTGCACACACACGAGCAAGCAACAGCCTCTACCAGTGCAAGTCTGCAACCAACAAACCAAACATAGGTGTTCTTGGAAATGTATCTTTGGAGACACATGAAAAATGCAGTTCTTTCTCTCTCTCTCAGCCCAAGGAGATGTGTCTGTGACAAGCCGCTGTTCTTGCTGTGACGCGCACGTGGGACTTGACTGGACTATTCCACCTGAAAATAGACCAATCTATTTCCTCCCGCAGTCCTCAGAACTGATCGCAAGATAAATATTTTAAAATGTCAGTAAAGTGGAGAGGAAAGGAAGGGGGGAAAAAACACTGCAAAAAAAAGGCTCCCCGGAAACCCTTTAGTTTATCACTTTCTCAAACCATCTACAAGAACCCCCTTGACAAGCCACACTGGAAGAGAGGAGTTTTAATAATTTTTCTGTATGATTTCACAATTTGAGGGAGAGCGTTTGAGCGCAACAGAGGGAAATAAAGTCACTTAGTGTAGGAGGGGATCCTCCTCCTCGTCCTGGGATGAATGTAGCCTGTTTCAGCACGATGCGAGCCCACACTCCAGAAACTGGATCTGTGTAATTAGTTACCCCTACTCGCAGTGCCCAAGCACAAGTTTGAATTATTGATGCACGCAGGAGCACGCTTTTTTCCTCCCTCTCTCCCCCAAAAATATTACGGCTGCTGAAACGGCTGAATTATAGAATCACACATTTCATTCAGTTTAATGACTAAAGTGCTGAGGTAATTTATTGCCCTTTTACTGTTCAGGCTTAAAAGATAAGTTATAGCAATCAGTTTGAACCAGTTGTTAAAGTGGCATACCTCTCCAGTAGAATTCTTTGCAAAAAGAAGTAAGCCTATCACCTGACTGTAAAAATCAATGTAATGACAGAGTGTCTGCCTAATGCCCTGAGCATGTATATACAGCAGTAGGTATGCAAATTACACACACATGTCTACGCTACACATCTGCTCTTGCTTCTAAAGCCGTAACTCATGCTTATTCACACCTTCCCGCAATGGCACTGCTTGATGTTGTTTTGGAGCTAGACAGGGCTATTGTTCTCCCATCCCAACCATGTGCAGTGCAGTAGCAGCAGTCAGTGGTAGCGGCAGCAGACAGACACAGAAAGAGAAACAGAGAGAGAGAGTGAGAGAGAGAGAGGGGTGAGTAGACCATGTGTGTGAGAGTGTGTTTGGCATGTGGCGTGGCAGTACTCACAGTCTCTCTGTGTTCCTGGGTATATTCCTGGGCACGGTTTTGAGCCCCAGTCCATGGCAGTCCACGGTGGTGCCACTGCAGGTGCAGAGAGCAGGGCATGCGCTGGCAGCGCCCGACAGGAGGGCACCACAAAGCAGCATGCACAGCAGCCCTGCCCTGGCCAGCCCCATGGTCGCACCTCCACCGAGTCCTTTCCCGGGCATGTTTAGCGCCAGCACCAGGCACAGATCTAAGCTCACAGGCAGGCAGGCAGTCAGTCAGTCAGTCTCCTGGCAGAGCCCCCTACTAGGTCTGCACAAAGACTCACTCCACAAGAGTGAAATAAACGCAGCCAAAAAAAAAGAAAAATTGAGGGGGAAAAAAATAACAAAAACAAAAATAAATGGAAATTGTGATTTAGGAAAAATATGTAATAATTAAGTCCACGGGGGGTTGGTAAATGGATGTGTTCAAAATAAATAAGCGTCTTCCTTGTGAATGAAACAAAAAGCTGTTAGTTCTCTGGCCCTTTTTACTTCCTAGCAAAAAGTCTCTCCTTGTCTTTCTCCCTTTCTTTATGGAGTTGCTTTCCTTCTGCGGTGTGCTGTGCTCTGCTGTGCCTACGTCTTTCTCCTTTTCTCTCCAGCCCTCATCTGCTTGCCCGTAGAGAAGGGAATAGGGAAACAGCAGAAAGAAAAAAAACGCTCTCTCTCTCTCTCTCCCTCTCTCTCTCAAACACACACACGCACACACACACACACACACACACACACACACACACACACACACACACACACACACACACACACAGCAGTCATCCATCACAAGGATCTACAAATAGCAGCTCCCGGACTCCTCCCACTCAAACAGCCCCCCCTCTAAAACCCCCTCTAACCACACACCTCCCCACCCCCCCTCCAGAACCCTGCCTGAACTCACTCTCATTCTCTCAGGCTCACATCCACGCTCGCTGCAGCCCCCACAGACAGGAGATCAGCAACCTGGCATGGCACAGAGGCAGCCCTGTCCCCAGGCCCTCTCACTCTCACTCACAAGCAACCACTGGGACCTGCATACATGTACACATACATGATGAACACACACACACACATACAAACCTCACATGCATACGCCTGATATGTATGCACATATGCATATTGCCAGAATGAGGTAGTGCATGTATGAATTATATGGGTGTGAGTGTGTGTGTCAGAGGACGGTGTCACAACTGACACAGAAAGAACTTCCCTCTGCCAACTTCATTCACTCTACAGGGCTAGGGTGGCAGGGAAGAGTTGTGGCTAGGAAACAACCATTTAAACTGCCATGGAGAAGGTGAGAGTGCCAGACTGAGATGCGGTTGTGTGGTGGGGTTCACTAAAGTGGACTAAAATACCAAACATGTGGTCCCGGTCCGGAGCATGTACTGTAGTGTCAGACAGCACGGCCTCGTGGAGTCAACTGGAGCACTAGGCTGGCTTGTCAAGAGAGGCGACTGACTAGTTACCACTATTGGGCATAGAAAATGACAGTGTACAGTTAAGATTTGTCCATGAAGTAAAAAAAGCACTATAATTGGTATTCTGCCAATCATGGAAAAAAGTGATGGGAGAGTGAGCAAAGGCCTAACCTGTTGGACTTAAGTTGAGCAAGAACCTGTTGGACACTTAAGTTGAGCAAAAACTGAGATAATCAAAATTATGGAATTCGAGACAGCACTGCCTTTTCCCATTAACTTAAGACTAGGCTATAGGTCTATTCTTCAGTCATATGGAAATTGGACAATAATGTAGGCCTAGGCCCTGAAAACGGCAGTTATTCAGTTTCGTTTCCACTCCACAAGTGTGTTGGCTTTGACACCTCGGAATTTGTTTTATCCACGGGGTGGATATGACTGGGAGGTGAGTAAGTTTAACGTGGTAGTAACGTTTTATGTATTTAGCCAAGGGCTAACTCTCGACGCACGCAATGATATAAACACCTCGCTTTTACACTTGACGTTGAGTTAGCCACTCTTCCTCACGCAGAGCGCGCTCGTGTCAAATTCGAGCTTATTTCCCCAGAAAGGCCAAAATACCCCAACATAAACACTGTAGTGTTTTGGACTACACTGCAACCTGGTTCATATAGCCTGGCAGGAAAACAAGAAATACATTGGGAGCACATCAACAGGGAAACGAGCTGCCGTCAGGGTCTCTCCTCCCAACAAGTCGCCAATATTCTCTCAGACTAAACCTACTTCTTCCCACTGCCGAGGGGTAGAACTCCGTCTGGCCCAGTAAAGCTGTCACAAACGTGGAGATCTTCAGAGAATAAACGTTTAATTAAAGAGGGGACCACAACATTTACCGGTAATGGAGGGCGTCATTTCCACCAGAGATGCCGTAAAAGAGCACATGTAAACTGTATACATCCCATTTGGAAGGGCGCGAGGCTACAGTAGCTTACGGAGAGGAGAGCTTTCCATGACGTGAGGTGCGCGCGCCCTCTACGCGTGTTTCAGAGGACATTAAAGAAGGCACTGAAATGGTTAAACATATATTCTATGCCGCCAAATATTCTCCAATATGTTGCCATAAAAATGTACGCCATCGCCAGCCCGCGACAATGTGAAATTCTGATTGAGTCACATGGCTGCAGCTGGGATATGACTGTTTGGTCAATAATTTCTGCACAATATAGCCAGTTGACAACGCGGGCTTGAAGGCCTGTAGGCTACACACACCTCAAAGGAAATTCCATAAGAATTCACCGTAGGCTATAGCCTAGTTTGTAAGCTTTATTATGATTATTAGACCTCTCTCTCTTTTACACACACACACACTCGCTCGCGTTGAAGACGTTGTCTTGTAACGGATCACTGCAGAAATACCTTCCGAAAATAAAAGCTGCCAAATAAAACTTCCAGTTATCTGTAAACACATTTTAAATATGGCACTGGCTGGTCTTTCAAACATAGACATTGGTCGGTTTTCATTTAGACAACATGAGAAACAACAGGCATCTCTTGGGTGTCCGAGAAAGAGACACATGGAACATATATTTAGAGAACCAAACATGAAAATGGCAAAGACAGTATAATGATACACTGAGACATTCCTTCACAATGTGAGGTTCTTGCAATTTTACCAAGATGCCAAGGCTTACTCTAAAGCAAATCTTTATAGATGGCGCAGTTAGTAATTGTGCCTATATTGCTAATAACCAAATATTCTGATCAATTTCCATCAGGCCTAATCACTTTAATTTTCTATGCACATCTAATTATCTTTGTATTTCTTTATATAACATATTTTCTATCCAATTTAAATCACATTCAGTTAAAGAGGCACAGCAAACCAGACAATATGTCAAAAGTAGATTTAATAGAATCCATGCCTTCATGGTTTTATTAACAGATGAATGAGCTTTTCCTTTGCCACGGCTTCCCCTTGTGGCCAAAAAAGAAAACTACAGACGTAAACAAGCTTTTCACAAGCTTTCCACAACTCAATTCAAATCTCAGTTGAAATTAAGATCCCAAAATGGCAGTTCACATTTAAGACATGTAAAAGGAGAATAAATACATAAAAATACAAACAAAGTTTAGACTATTTAAAAGTTGTTATCAGTATTAAAACACTCCATCCCCCAAAAAGTACATATACAACAGAAAAGCTCTTCTTTAAGAGTAGTGGTCTCAAAGCTACCATACACACACTCAAGGCAAAACAGACATCACTGAGTGAAAACTATCAGAAAAGGTAAGATTTAGAATTCACAGTATTTACATCCAGTGAAGACTGGCAGACACCCACACTCATACAAAAGCACGCACTGATTTTCATGAAGTAATGTACAGGTGATTTGAATTGTTGAAAATGTCGCTCACCCCTCAAATACCCAAAGCAAAAATGGAGAATGTTAAGAACTGTCCAATTCCAAGCTCAACTTAAAAAGGCATGACAACCAATATGATACAAATCCTCTATATTCAAAAATATAGGTACAAAAATGATATTTTAAAAATGCATAGGTTGACATAGGAACATATATAAATTAAAGAACCTGAATGCAGTAAACAAACTAGCACTATGCGTAAGATGACTTTTCAGTACATCTGTAACAGTTAGTATATCTCACAGTATCAATAAAAAGCATGACAAATATAACACCTCCTTTCCTCCTCATGAGATGAAGCTTTTAATTTTCTTTTTTTCATGCACCCCATAGAATATGGTGGTGACTTGTACCAAAAATATAAAAAGCACCTTGACAACCTTCTGAGCCACATGCAATTTCCTTACCACAAACTTCCAAGAAATCCTTTCAGTTAAAATCACCCAAGTTTATGCTGCCCACCAAATCAAGTTCACTTTCACGACTATATCCTGACACAAGGCAAATGGTGGTCTTTAAACAAAGCACTTACCCTCTAAATATATCTAACTCTTTGTTGTTTGAAATGGCCAAATGCCTCAGATGTTTTTTTATGTTATGTTCTTCCCTGTAATTCCAAGTAACAAGCCATTCAAAGTCTGAAAGGACAATTATAATCACAAAAACTTTCCACCATTCTACATCACCATCAAATCCCTCAAAGCTTTCAAGACCTCTCCCAGTGCTGTAAGAAATATTGGTCACTTCACCACCTAATAAATATTACAGACCTACACATGAAGGAAAATTAGTGGCCAATGCATCATTATCACGTCTATCACATTTCTGTCAGTGTGGTCAATAAAAGGTGAAAAACGATCCAGCCGAGATGGAGATATAGTAAATTTGTATACTTGACAAAAAGCCTTAAGGAGTTTTAAAAAAGCAAATAATAAATATGATAAAAACTTTAAAAAATCATAAAACAAATAAAATATGTGTGGGCTCCCAAACGTACTTTATATTACCAATTTTGAAATCTATTCAATCCATCAGTGATCCTTGCATAACCGGACACTGAAACCACTCCTGGGATATGACTTAAAGAGTTATATCTACCAAACAGTGACCACAAATAACAGAACCATCTGTCCATTTGGGGGAGGTGGACAGTAAAGACAGCTCAGTAAATGGTAGCTTGCCCCTGCAAGACTAACTCATCTTTTTCCATAATTAATATTGGAGTTTGGCAATAGTAGTCTGCTCTGCTGGTGAAAGACATGTCCTTGTGAAAGATGTGGAACCCTGAAAAATAACACGACAAATTATAGGTATTCCACTAATGGACCGGTTCATCAAAGGAGAATTTAGACAATGTATTCAAGTTTCTGAAAAATAGTAAGTGGCGTTTCCCCAACAATGGAACTGAATCTGAAGGGAAAACTGTGCCAGAACTACCAAAACATTATAAGGAACAAATGCATGCTTTGGATAGCAGGCCTATCAATCAACTTTTAATGAGAACTCCTAACTCTCCAAATTAAATTGTAAAAGGTATCCTAAAGCCTGATACTTACCACTTTCTCTTTGCCTTGGCTCAGGACTGCAGGAGACTCAGTTGAACTGTGTCTCTCTCCCTTTTCACTTGCCACATGATTCCCTAAAACCTTCCTCTGCACAAAAACATCAGGACAGGACCATCAATTACATGCAAAGGAAGTAAACGGGATAACGGGATCATGTTGCGTGACCTGTAAATGCATTAATTGTTTTAAGATCTTGAAATACACACCTTAATCATTCCACTGAACGTACGAGAGCGACTGTGCTTCTTGACCGATGTTGATCGGGTAGACACAGGAGTTCCAGAAGATTCTTTATTGAACTAGCAAAGAAAATGGACACACGTAAAAACAAAATAAAAAACATGCATAATATACATTAGCTAAGCAGCTATAAGCAAATTTGCAGTTCAACAAACACAGAAGAGAGGGAGTTTTCTTATGTAACCTCTGCACATGAATGTGGTACCTGGCGTATGAGCTTCTTCTTCTTGGCGGACTCGGGCATGTTGCTGACGTGGTTGAAGAGCTCTCGCAGAGCCTCCTGAGTATGCACCTCGCCCCCTGTGGAACTCTCCACCACACAGGCCGGCCTCTTGCTTGGCACCACCACGGCACTGAGGTGGGGGCTGCACACGGCAAGGTCCAGGTCATCCTGTGGCAGAGCATCAATCAACATACAGCTTTACCAGGCAGTGAGGAATTCTTATGAGCTTTGCTAATCATTTTGCATTTTAGAGACTGCCTGGTAACAAGGAATGCATACACTGGTTGCTAATATATAGGTTCTATTTGTCAAAAATGAATTAACATATTCTTATTCTGTGACAACTTAAAAAGTTGAGGTGAGGTGCTTCTTGTAGTTTCTTGTATTTTTGAACATTATATCTAAAGAGGTATGTTCTACTTATCAGTCTAACTCTTTAGAATTCTAAGATTTTGGGAATACCCATACAAACTTTCAGCAAATTTGGAATTTGCTCCGCAAGTCCGTCTGGCCAAGAGGCTAATCTAGCATGGACGTGTATTTCTTTGGAATTGAGTAAACAACTGCATTTAAACCCTTAGTTTACAAGATTGCTACACTTTGATTTGGTAACAGTTTAATAAACCAATTTAAGTTTAATTTCACGGCTAGTTACGCAGTGGGACCTTTTCTAGACCCACTCCAAATTGTACAATTGTGAAGGTCTGGGTGTTCCCAGGCTATAACATATGTGTAGAATATGAAAATTCAACTGCAAATGGTGCTCGATTGGATTTATAAGAACAAGATTAAAGATAAGGGTTCGGACTAATTACATATTGAATGTTTTTCTTTCCCAAGTGTAATGGAAATGGTCAAGGACATGTTTACAACTACATTACATTCATTCATTTAGCAGACACTTACAGATATATATATAAAAAAAAACACTAATTTCAAATTGACAGGCATAGCAAAATCAACAGCTACAGACAATGTGCACTATGCTCGGCACAGAAAGAACGAAATATAATTACTGTACATTCTTCATAGATCCAACAAGGCCATAAGCAGAATCTATGACAACCATTACCTTTGATTTTGATCCTATGAAATGCAGTTTAGCAAGTTCTCGGACATAGGCAGGTGCCTTCAAAGGACAAAAAAACAACAACACGTCATTAGGAATGAAAATCCACATCAAATACATACATCCTTCCTTCCCCCTCAAAAATAGCCAGAATACTTCCTCGTGCCTTTCAAAGTCAACAAATCTTTATTCTTTACGGCTTCCATTAATTCCCTTAGAGTAGTATGTGACAAAATAATAGAAGGGGCAACAAACAAATTATGAAGAAATATGGATTCTAAATGTCAAGTTCAATTTATTGAAAACAGAAGATCTCACGCTGCCTAGCTAAATGGATTTTTCAGGGTCTATTCACATGCAAATTGAGGCATGGATTGTTTGTCCAGAGCAGACATGGGAACAAGGACCCTTACCTTAAAATATTCTGTATTTGGCATTGCAGACAAAGAAATATCAAAACAGAAACTGTTTATAGCTTAACACGACCTATCCTATTATGCAGTTAAATAGTGATGACAAAGACAATATGTGGCATTATCAGAGACCTTAATGAGGCTATTCACACCAACATTTCAGTCAAGTGGGATAAAATCTGATGCATCAAAACTGACCCAAGGAATACAATACCTCTGAGCCTTGCATAAATAAACAGCTGCACCAAGTCGGCTCGCACATCGAAATAAGCCACACAATTATCCAGGTACTGAATGATGGATCCTTACCCTGAACAATTTTTGAGAGTGCTTGATGAGAAAAGTGGTGCTGTCGTTCAGCTTGTTAATATTCTCCTTCAGATCATTTGCATGCACCTGCCGATAAATTCAGACAAAACAGTTAACACAGGAAATATACTGGCATGGTGCCACACAATTACAACTAAAAGAACTGTAGAAAGTCTGGCAATGAGAATGTGGCTCCTGAAACATACTTTTTTGGGCCAAATGATGTGCGGGGCAAACATGAGTGCCAGATTAGAGGCCGACATTTTGTTTTTGTCTTGGTGTTTGGCCGTCTGGTAGAGTAAGTCCAGGAGGAGCTTAAGCATACTGCGGTTGGCAGGGGGCAGAAGCATGAGCAGGAGCTGGAGAGCCTGGATCTGACGTTCCTTATCTGGAGTGCTGGTTCTGTTGCCCTTCTCATCCAGCAATGTGAGCTCTGAACGCAAAGCAGAGGTCATCAATGGATGAATTCCATGTGTGCAATTCAAGTTTCAAAAGTTAGGTATCTCTAGCCAGCTTTTAAAATCTGCCTCAATTAACAATGTGGACCCAAAGAAATGCTATTGATCATGCAAAAGATACAAAAAAAACAACAAAAAATCAGGGAATGTAGCAAAAGCAAAGAGCTTTCAGCCTTTTTCTGCACTATTGATACATGGATGACACAATCCCAATATATTCTCTTCTTAGCCTCAGAGGTACCAGACAAAACATAAATCAGGCCTTGAGAATTTATTTCCCTTCAATGTGAGGAACGTACCAACTATTTTCAAATGGGCATGGAAGTGTCGTTGAGTCAATAGTGGTTCAGGCAGCTCTCCCAGGAAGACCTTGAGAACGGTGGCCACGTCATTGGGATGGTAGTCCCCCGTCTCCAGGTCAATGTCCGCCCCATTGTTCAGCATCTCTCGCAGAGCCTGCTGCCGGATGCTGTTCCCCGGCACTCGGAACAGACCCTCCACATGCAGGTCTGACAGGGGCAGAGCAAAGTGCTTCAGCATCTATTATTTACCAACCATTCACCCCCTGTCCACTTTTTTTTGCAGCAGATGACATCATTCTGAGTCAAAAATAAACGATGAGCTCATGCTCTTCCCTCTGCCTCCCCTGAGTTGTTTGCCTCAGTTAGAGAACATCCAATAAATAGAAGCCATTTATGCCAAAAATAAATCAGCAGAGAATGAACTATTAGCAGTGACGTCATGCATTCGGACAAAGTTTAAAAGAAAAGAAAACAAATCTAGGCCTTAGGGAAGCAGTGTTTCCCACAGAATTGAATTCCATTTGTGGTGGTAGGTTTGCAGAATTAACTTGAATGCAACAGTTTTTAACAAATTAGCACAGCGTGGTTATGATGCTAACCAGCTTTAAGCACAATTTAGTACAACCTGGAAAATCATTGTGTGGTGGTCAATGTTGATATTGTGGTGGGCCGCCACAAATAAGTCAATGTATGGGAAACACTGGGAAGATAGGGTATTAAACTTACTTTTGCTGAGGTACTCAATGAGTTGGTATATTTGAGCTATTCCCTCCTCTGTTAGCGGAGCTCCAAATATGACTCCCTTATCTGAACAGAAATCAAAGGACTCAATAAAATACATGCAACTGGCCAACCATTATAATGCTGTGACGCATGGCATAATGAACATAGCAAAGACTTCTAAAGAACTAAATGAGAACAATTAAGTGCCAGTTAAAAGCATATTAATACACCAGTAAGTATTGTATGAGACAAATGTAATACATTTTGCATCACTGGGCTTGGCTTTTCCCGGTTTGACATCACCATCTCTTTGGTCTAAAGAGCAGAGCAACACGCTACAATGCATAAACATTCATATGCGAATACCTTTGCGTTTGAGGAAGTTGAAGGATCGGAGGAAGCCAGTTGAGGCAGGTATTTTTGTTTCAACCTCTCCCAAAAGTTGAGCAAATTCTACCCCTGGCAAATCAATGAGTCGAGTGATGTTGCTTAGCACCAGCTCTGTAAAAACGTCTGGCTTTTCATGACGAAGTTTCTCCACAAAGAAGTCGGGGTTGAAAATGACAGGCTGGCCCTTTGGGTTCATGTCGTGATTGTTCACAACGCTGCACAAGGTTTCTCTGGAAATTAAATAAATAATGATATCGATGTACTTTATCTCTATGGCATTGTAAGAACAGAAATCTGTAAGTTTTGCAAGACTGCAATGCTTTGCTTAACATCGGATAATCAATGCTGGTTGACGTTAACTCACTGCTAGGCATGATATTACTTTTTCCAACTGATGCTGTTTTGAAATTACCCAGCTAGCAAGCGACACAATTTCAAAATGTATGTTGATTACAACACATTGCAATTGTAACGTCAGACGTTACTTAAGATTCAATTGCAAACTGTCAAATAATGGCAAGGTGAGGCTTGGTTGGTGTGGTTTCCAGCTATCCAGCTATCGTTAGCTAACGTTAATGTTACTTACAAACCAAGCTTGCACACCGTTTAAACTGCAGTGTCTTGATGATAAACGATGATTTAGTATCATACAGTAATTTGAAAATAGAAAAGTACTCACTTGTAATTAAATACAGCGTTATCAAACTACGGGATGTGTCAAGACATACAGGTTTTCATTGGATATATAAGCTGGCAAACCTCACTAACGTTTCTCTTTTTTAGTTGCTATCCAAGCTAACGTTAGCTGTTGCTAGCTAATTTAACCAGCTTATGTTGTTTTGGCTAGGTAGGTTTAGGCAAACTTCCGCTTAGCTTCTAGCCATATGTGAAACTATGTTTAGGTATGAATAGAGGCTTTTAACTCCTATTAGTAGATTTTGTATTTTCAATATAATAGTCTGGGTGGCTGAAGACAACTTTACTCAAAGACGTTACCTCCTGATTTGTTTATTTTCGTCGACATCCTTATCGGCCGCCATGTTCAGTTTGAATCTTCCGCTGTTTTACTTTGGAAGGCACCTATCTTTCTTCCGATTGGTTTGGTACTACAATTGGGCGTGGCAGTAAAACCGTCTGTCCAGTCCAAGAAAGACATACAGCTTTTCAAAAACAGTAGAACCTAGGCCCCTATCTACACTTCTGATCATGCTGTGTTAGTGGCGCCGTATGATAAATACCTTATACATTTTCTGTGCTCTTTGCACTTATGACATACCATAGTGTACTTTGCAATGTGCATTATTCTTTAATTTCGCTGTATATGAAGCCACATACTAGGCTACCAGTAGGGGGAGGCATTGCACTTGACGAGAAGCTAAAATGTCAGAAAGCAACTTTTCTCTTTTGAAGTTTATTGTGACATAAGACACGACACCAGATACAATTCAATTGTATGGCAGGCACCACAATGTCCTTGGCAATATACAGCAATGTATAACCAGCAGACATAGAATAAAAGGTCATTCAAAGGTCCAATATAGAGGGTAATAATAACAAACCATAGGCCTACCTAACAAGTAAAGACTGAAAAGTGTTTATCCACTTAACATCACAGAGCAACAACAATGTACAGAATACAATCCACATCACTACAACACAGTTGCTTTAATTCCAGCGATTTTTCACATCTCTGTTTCTTGAGGTCATGAACATGCCCCCAGAGCGTAGCACTAGCTGCCTGGTATAGCTGTTGGCTGCAGCAACTCAAGCTAAAATGAATTTATTTTCGTACTGACAGTACTCTGTGACTGTGAAACAGAGATCTATGTGAAACATCGCTGGAATTCTCCTTTAAAAGAACAGATTGCACCTTCCTAAGTGTTGTTTATTTAACACTGTTGAACTGAGTTTAACATAATCACCTTTTCAGAAATAAGTTAGAAAGAAAATGAAGTCCTCGCAACATTGGTTTCTACATTCTGCAACTGTGCAGAGCTATGAACTGAGTGTTTTCTGCTTCTAGTTGCCTTATCCTAAGCTCACTTGCCTCTCGGCACGACGCACTCCCAGATGTCTGACTCAAATGGCTGGTCACCAGTGCATGCCGGTTACCCTGCCACAGCCTTGGACACCTGGGCTTCAGTGACCTCATGGTCATCCAGCAGGCCCTTCGAAAGGTTTTGGAGGAGATGCAGAAGAGCACAGGGTCCAGGGCGCTGTTTACATACCACAGTGGCACAGAGAAGTAGGTCTTGACCACAGTATAAATGTTGAGTAAATGTGTGGACCAGACGCTATGGTAAGCCTGCATGAGTGACGAGGCAATGTCTGGGAAATTGCAAAGAAAAAACGCCACCACCACTGCACCTGTTGAAAAAAACACAAGACAAGAAACAAATTGAGAAACAAACCAAGACACAAATACTAAAAATCAGCTGTAGAATAATTAGACATTTTACCCTCACCCATAAGCCGTAAAGCTCTTTTCTCTTGACACAGTAGCTTCCCATTTTGATGGCAGGGTACGTTATTCTCCATGGCCATTGTCCTGGTCAGGCCCATGGCCTGTCTTTGGTGGCAGTTCCGTTTGAGGTGGCTGATAATGAGGATGTAGAGGACCAAAATGCAGATCAGAGGCACTAGGAAACAGAGGATGGCTCTCAGCAGAATGGCTGTCTTGTACAGCAGATAGGGCTTGGCCTCTGTCATCTCACACATCGTGGATGCTTTGAAAAGCTTGTCTAGGGAGTGGGCGGTGTAATCCATAATGCAGGCGCGGTCGTGGCTGTAGACCAGCGCAAAGGGCACCGCAGACGCCAGGGAGAACAGCCACACCAAGGCCAGCAGGTACGGCAAGTGCGACTTCTGCAGGCTGGACACAGACCACATGGTGTGGCAGATAGCTATGTAGCGCTCCATGGTGAAACCCAGGATGATCCAGCTTGTGGTGGCGCAGTACATCTGCCGGGCCATGAAGTAGGCTTTGCACAGCGCCCCTCCCAGCCGCCACGGGTAGATCTCCCAGTAGTAGCGGTAGAGCGTGATGGGGATGGTGAGCAGCTGCATGATGTCGGAGATCACAAGGTTGAGCAAGTAGAGCTGGATGGCACTGGCCTTCATCCGTGTGTCCATGAGCAACGTCAGGATGCTTACACCATTGAGGAGGATGCCAAAGATGAAGAGCAGACAGTAGAAGATGGTCATAGGGATGGCAATGTGGTAGGGCTCGCTCTTCATCGCACCAACAAAGACCGGAGGCTCAGAGCCCCGTGTATAGTTGCAATAGAACTGGATTATAGGCTCTGTGTCATTCATGATCACATCCATGTCAGTGGCCTTCATTGAATTGGATTTACAAAAAAAAAACACTTATATGCAGAGTCCACAGCCAACACATGAGATGCTTGCTAGTTTGTCCATATAACCTGTGGGAGCATAATGAACACAAAGATATTTTCAGTTGGTGGGAGAAGAGAATTCACAGTTTATTGGAGAGAAAAAAGAAAGAAAATCCACATTTTAGAGCACGAAGCATGAAGCATGAAGAAGTCATAAAAAGGCAAAGAATAGCTCTAGATGTCTAGATCTCTTTCCTCCTCATAATCTGATCAAATATAATTTCACATTGTGGACAGTGTTACATTTTCTCTGCCAAAGTCCATGCTGGTGAGATGTTCTTATGTCTAAAAATTTATTTAAAATGCCTAAGGGCATATGCTGCGCTGACTACTGCTTACTTCATATCCATCCAACTGAGCACAAAGACAGACAAGACAGACTGTTTTGAACTGAGTTATTGGAATGTGAAAAAGGATGGTGCTGTTTACACAAGGATTTAAATAAACATGGACTGACATATCCAGTTATGTAAATTAATAGCCATCTCCCCTAACAAATATCTATGTTCAAGAAATTATTGTAGCAAAATGTCTTCATAGTACAAATGAATGAACAACATCAGGGTCTCAACATTGCAACACAATATAGTGTCAAAGGAGCATTTTGTGTTTGCAGGCAATGTATTATTACATTATGCCATTCCAAGAGGTTATATGAAAGGATACACTTACACTTCATCTGTCTCAACCCTGATAATTAACACCTGATGCTATCCACAGAGTGTATGCCCTCTCTACTGTAGTCTCCCCCTTTTTCTGTCTTCTTCACATGTAAAGCAACCTTGGGTTTACAAAATGTGTTATACCTAATTTTCACAGACCAAAAACTAGAAACATGCTATTGATACTCAACATTTAATCAACCATAATTTAACTGCAACAAAGATGAAAACTGTACAAAACATACTTACAGAACGGTTCCCCGTTAATTCCACTATCAAAAGGGAAAGATTCCTGCTGGTGTGAGTCCATGAAATAGAATGAAAGACTTCCTGCTCCTTCCTCCTCCTCCTGCTACCAGCCCCTCTCTCTCTCATTTTCTTACTCCCTCCTCCTTCAATCCGCCACCTAGATTGTCTTTGCCTATAAAAGCGCCAGCAAACCTCTTCTCATACCCACTCAAACATTATTGTTTTCTCACACATAAAGGCGCCTTTTAAAATGTCCATCTGAGGTCACCCCCCTGCCCCCTTCTGTTTATTTTACTCTTTGAAGTCTCACCCCCAGCATTGGAAACACATGTCCATGCTTTATGCATATGCTCAGATGTGCACTTGTGTCAGCCCATGTCTATGTAAGAGATGACCATGGGTGTCATATTAGCATGCCTTATTATCAAAATTATTCAATATATCACACTGTCATTCCATGGGAGATCAGATTTGACACAAGCTCCTATTAACACTTTAGAGCCATTTGGCTTCCATAAACATGGTAAAATAATATAATTGATAGAAATATGGTATATTCCTGGATAATAATTTATAATTATGAACCTTCACTGAGTGCTGGTCATTAAAATGATATTGCCATAATTATGGGCATACCAGATGTGAATCTCTTGGCCCTTTTAACTGATGCAGAAACAATGGTTAGCATGGCAACCAACATGATATCCCATAGTCTTTTCATAATGAGTCCATATGATGGTGTTTAAAACTCCTCATTCATTCAGTGACAATATGGTTATGGTTATGGTTATGGTTATGGATTTAGCAGACGCCTTTGTCCAAAGCGACACATAAATACAAAACAACATAATAATATTTAAAATTGAACAGGGAACAGATTAAAATGTAGGTCAAATATAGTAAGGAGAATAGTTGTAGTACACAATAATATCAATTCAATCAATAGCCTAATGAAAAAAGCAATGTAAAAAAGGGGAAAGGCAATAATAAAACAATGTCAATTCAATCAATAATATAAAAACAATGACATGCTAAGACTACATTAAGGAGAATATCAATAATAAACAATAATGTCAAATTAATTAACAGCCCAATTAAAATAAAACAACATTATATAAACCATAACACATAAGCGCTTAAACAACTAAGTATATGTTGAATAGGAATGTCTTTAGACCCCTCTTAAACGACCCAAAACTACCACAGGAATGGAGAGCACTGGGCAGTTCATTCCACCAACATGGAACCACTGAAGAAAAGAGTCTGGAATTAGACCCAGTTTTCATGACTGGTCGACACAACATACGCTCACTAGAAGACCGCAGTGGGCGGTTGGGGATGTAAGGCTTGATTATTGAATTAAAATAACTAGGAGCAGATCTAGTTAGTGTCCTATAGGCCAAAGTGAGAGATTTAAATTTAATTCTGGCTACTATAGGGAGCCAATGGAGAGTAACTAGGAGAGGAGTTACATGTGTGCTCTTTGGCTGATTGAAGACCAGGCGTGCTCCAGCATTTTGAATCAGCTGTAATGATCTTGTTACACAAGTGGGTAAGCCAGCTAATAGTGATAGAGATGACCATGGTCTGAACAAGAAGTTGTGTGGAATCTTGTGTCAGATAAGGTCTGATCTTCCTAATGTTGTAAAGCATAAACCGACATGATTTTGCAATAGAAGCTATATGCTCAGAAAAATTAAGTCGGTCATCAATTACAATGCCCAAGTTTCGTGCCGATCTAGTTGGGGTCAGTGAAGTTGAGTCAAGCTGGATGTTAATCTGTTGGGGAATAGCTGTTTTAGCTGGAAACACCAAAAACTCTGTTTTTGAGAGATTAAGCTGAAGGTGCCGATCTTTCATCCAGGCTGAAATATCCTTAAGGCATGCAAAAATCCGGTGGGAAACACTAGAGTCATCAGGTGGGAAAGACAGGTAAAGTTGAGTGTCGCAAGGGTCCTAATACTGATCCCTGAGGCACACCTGTGGTGAGGTCATGAGACTTATGATTTATTACTGGATAGATGAAACAGGAAACCCATTGTTTTTTTCCAGTCATGGACAGCATGTTTATTTAAATATAAAATAAATTTACAAAAGTAAATGCAAAACACTGGACAATATATCACATCAGCCTGATACCGAATGGACAATTTAAATGTGACATGTATAAATCATTTTAAAAACGGAAATGTCAGTGGTACAAATGTGGAAGATAAACAAACAAAAAACATACAGCGATATGAAGTGCTACAATGTGTAGATCCTTCATGCAGGTCTTCTATCTCGTCACACTTACAGTGCACTATAGTCAAGAGAGGTGATTCCAGCATCCTTTGCCATAGAGAAGAAGTGCCCCTGCTTCTGGAACAATGCACTAGGTGAATCAAACTCCACTATCTTGCCAGCATCCAACACAATCACTCTAGAATGGATAGGGACACAAACACCTCAGATGTTAAAAAGCTAAAAAAAATCCCCTCCACTTTTCCCGATAGAAAGATAAAAAAGATGCAAAATCAGTGACCACGGTCAGCTACTGATTGATCTGTCTAAATATAGATTTTTTGACAACCTGTATTGACAGACAGCCGATTTAGCTGTATTGGTATTTATGCCTTCCCCCAGACACCCCTCCCCTCGTAATCAACAACTAATTTGTCTTGCACAACAGTCCTGTTTGTAAATTACGTGGTTGAACATCATAATGATGTTCCATACAAGCCTGGCTGGGTGATGTGCACAATCAAATACCGACAAGTCCAGTTTCAGAATAGCATTGCGAAACATGCAATGGAATATAACTTTATCCATTATTTCACATAATATTTAAAAGGGAAGCCCTCAGCTATGATCTGAGGAACAAATTTCCTCTTTTTGAGACCTAAAAAATGCGTAATGGAAAAATATAAAGAAAAAAAATCATTAGACGCAAATTATTTTTTTCTTGATATAAAGGCATGCAAATATTATCACATCATACTTTCCCAAATAGGCCTACAGGTAGCCCAGACTGTCCTGAAAAAGGAAGAAATAGCACATATAGATGGCCATTACAATGACCAAGACTAAGCTTTTCTTAGATTAACAAGCTGAACAACACAGGTGACCTCTGCATAGAGTGCTGAAATGTACACTATTTTTGACCATTTCTTAACTGTGAAACTCAGCAAATATGCTTTGTGGTTGTGAACATATGCAGTTTCATCATAACTATTATTCCACCTGTGTGTGTGCATGGTTAAAATTCTGAAGTGCAAAATAGTTTAGGCTGCAGCACAAATATTTCCATCCATAGATAAAAAAAAAATAAGCAAGTCTAACCTCTGAATTACTTGTCAAAGTGCAATTGATGCATTTAAACATTAAAATATACAAAATTTTCTTGCATGCCCCCAGACCCCCCTAGGGGGACTTGTGCCCCAGTAAAGTTATAGGTCTAGTGACGGACCTGCTAGCCAATATTGATTAGGCCAATAGCCTATTGAGGCAGTATTGTTTCTGCATCTTAGGGCTCTATCTTGCACTCCAGCGCAATTGACTTTGTATACTCGCGCTTTTGTCTTTCGTATTTTGCAGTCAGCGCATATTGGAATTTTCCCTCCACAGGTATATGTGCGCCAACGGGGGCGTTTCAGCAAAAAGAGGGGGCGTGTTCCGGCGCAAACGGTCCCTGTTGATATTTTGCAGTTACAGAAAACAATTCCGCCACAGACCAGGAACCTCCTGGTCTAAAGTCAGTGGCGCAAATTCAGATGCTATTTTAAGGGTGCATGCATGGCCACAGGCCTGCAGGAATGAATGCTATGCACACCGATCTACAGACACCCTGTGCACAGATGGAAACATTCAAAGCCTTGATAATATTTGTCCGTTTCCCGGTTTTGTTCGTGCATTGGTCAACTAAAAATTTAGTAGCCTATATAGTACATCTACATGCAATATCTTTACAACAACAACGCCTAATTACAACCTATTAATTTGGACAACTTTATACAGCCCTATAAAGGCTAAAGTTACCTTTAGTTTTGTTCCAATTTACCGTTGTGTATAGCTTTAAACATCGTGTGCACTTTAACACCAGCCTATAAGCATTATTCCAGCTGCGCTAAGGTTTTGACAAGCACCACAATTTTGCCTACCTTGTTGTAGCCCATCTGAAATAACTCCAAGCTTTGCTATGTTCCCTCCATCCTTTCGTTGTTTTCAAAAAACGTTTTATATCCATGAAGGCCTTGAAGTGTTGAGTTTGTGAATTAGCTTAAATAAGCTTATTATGTGCGGTTAACCAGCAACCATAGATAGTAAAAGAAAGCAGCAAGTAGCCTTGGCTACAATTTCTGTAGTTGCTGCGTCCATTCATTGTTATTCTCTCTCCTGCTCAAACAAAAGTTTTGTGTGCATTAAGTTGATGATAACGTGTTTACAAACTCTACTTTACATAAAATATTGTGAATAGCCTACTGTCATGCAGTTAATGGGATACTGTGCAGAGTTGGAAAGTTAGTAGGGGTGTCACGATTCTCCAAATCCTCGATTCGATGTAATTTTCGATTTTAAAGTCACGATTCGATTCGATTTTCGATCTTTTTAAAATATTACTATTAATGCATTCCTTATATGTTATTTACTCTTTTTGGCCTTTTCCTTTTCTTATTCGGGGGGCTTTTATTTTGAAACCGCTTTGAAACCGTTCCAACCGCGAGGTTGTAATGTAAACAGAACTAACTTTAGGCTAAAACAGAGACGTGAACATAGTAAAATGAAACAACACAGAATGTTAATTTGATTGTTTCAGCACACTCCGAAGAGACCCAAGGTTAGTGTTCATGGAATATGTACTTATAAATGTGCATTTTAAGCCTTAAAGTAACTTTGGACTGTAATTAGACCATCTTTTCACTTGCTAAATGGAGTAGGCTAAGTTAGTTTTAATTGACGTGAATGAACGAATACTTCCACACCGGTGATTTCAAAGTAGCAAGAGGGGCTTTGATTTCGGTAGGTTGATGTGTAGGCCTATATTTTAACTGGCTGCAGCCTAAAATTAGAGGAGTGTTGACGCTGCAGTTCAGCACGTGCATGTGTGTTTCGCCTGTGATCCACTAGCATGCGATGCGAACACCGCGACGCAGTATCCCTATTCATTTCTATGAGAAGCGAATTCCGCACCCGCATAGGATTCTGGGTATGCGGTGCGACGAGTGCTGTGGCTGCGGCGCGTCAAAAAGTTCAGCAATCCCCAACTTTATGCAAATGAATCCGTCCATCGCGAGGCGAGTATCCAATAGTAGAGCAAAACGCAGGGGAGGTCCATCATCACGTAGCCTAAACAAAACCTAATTTTCCGGTGGTTACCGCCAACGTACAGAAACATGTCAGATGAGAAAAAATAATCATAGCAGTGTCTACATTTGCGTGTTTGTATGATGTGTGGCTAGAATCCTACAGGGGCAACTTCATGATTGAAATGACCGCCCAACTTGCAAACTAATTTATAGATGTGACTTTCCCTCCGTAATTTCAAAATAGTGGAGGGAAACATTTTGTTTGGTTGTTTACTAGGCTACCTGCCGCTTGCCCTGCCGCTTCCACCCATCTACCAAAGGGAACGCCCATCAAAGCGTCTTCATGGAGGGTTGCGTTGCGATTTGGGGAATTCGCATCGCATGCTAGTGGATCACAGGCGTTTGTGCGTCTTGGCATTCATGCTGGACGTGACATTGGGGGTGTGGCTGCATCGTCGATTCTACTTTTAAGTTCGAAGTTCGAGATTGAGATGTAATTTCGATCGATTTCGAAATAAAATCGAAATCGTGACACCCTTAAAAGTTAGGTCAACTTGAAAACTGTTTCTCGTTGTTGAGTTGCCTGATCGTAAGGTACAGCCGTAGCTTACACCTGCAGGAGCGCTTGCTTGGGCGCCGGTGTTGCGCAATGCACTTTGCTCCTCTCATCTATACGATGCAGTTTCCATTTCTCCAAACCATACATAATTACAAGGACAAATATTGCTATACGAGGGAAATCAGTCTGGTGTCCGATGTGAAAAAATAGGTATAAATTTAGCGTACACATTTCTAGGAATCAGGGATGTGTTGATGACATAAATTAAGAAATATTAGAGGACTTAATGAGACGTGATGTTGAACTGCATGCCGATGCCATTTAACCCAAATGCCCCAGCAGCAGCACGGGAGAGGAGAGCTTATCTGACAGAAGATCTGCATTGTCTATCGTAAGGTAATGTTAGATTACATTGCAAAAATATCACCATGCATTCATAACCTTGTGATTTAGTGAGAGTGATCCCGGAACATCGGAAAGTGACATTTCTGTATTACATTTTGTCAAGAGGAAAAATCAATAGCAAACTGTTCCCAACTGACTATAGCGCTGTGAACCGTTCCTGGCTGCGCCTGGCAAATCCACCATCATAATAGCAATCCGCTATGAAACAAGCGTGCCTGTTGTTAAAGGGAATGTGAGATGACGCTCTGATTGGTTTTTTGCATCTTACGCCCAAACCACACCCATGAGTAATGTAGCTACTACAGACCACCCCATTTTAGATTTGTGTCGGGCGCAACAGTCAATATCCCGCCGGTAAAATAGCAACAGCGCCCACAAAGCGATTTGCGAAAAGTCGATTGCGCTGGAGTGGAAGATAGAGCCCTGTCAGTGTTCTTAAGGGGCAATAAAGTATCATTATTATACTGTGGTAGCCATGTCTGTGGACACATTTGTATGCATTCACATGGTTATGGTGCCCTATGTGATACACTACAACGTTCCTTGTGCACAGTCACCTCCCCTTACTCTGTTTAAAGAGAATGAGAAAACAAGTAAGGCGTGCTCCATGGTATACCACACAGACAAAAACACTCAAACAAACTGAGTGTTTGATCGAAGCTGATCGAAGAAAACAAAAACAATACAAAATTTCTCTTTACCACAATCTCCCGCCTGACGAAGAGCCACACCGAAGTAACCGAATCTATCCCTATTTGCCTAAACAGTAATGACTTCATGAACTTTTTCAATGACAAAATTGAAACAATTAGAGATAAGATTAATATCCAGTCAGTCTCACCAAATATTCATACTCCATTGCTGAACGGTAGCGAAAACATAATTGAATCACAGATGAGACGAACAACGTTGAATTCATTTACATCTATTGACATATTAGACCTCACTTCCACAATCTCTTCATCAAAATCTACAACTAGTCTACTAGATCCTATTCCTACTCATCTTCTGAAGACTGCTCTTCCTTTCTTGGATAATGCTTTGCTCCAGATTATAAATAACTCACTGCTATCAGGCCATGTACCACAGTCGTTTAAGTTATCTGTCATTAAGCCATCCCTCAAAAAGCCTACCCTTGACCCTAACAACCAGGCCAACTATAGGCCTATATCTAATCTCCCTTTTTTGTCAAAAATACTAGAAAAAATAGTGTCGAAACAAATTGGTACCTTCTTGAATATGAATAAAATCCAAGAATTATATCAGTCTGGTTTCAGAGCTCACCACAGTACTGAATCAGCCTTAGTTAAAGTTTTTAATGACCTCCTCATCGCTGCCGATAATGGACATATATCAATATTGGTCCTCCTGGACCTCAGTGCTGCCTTTGACACCATAGACCACAACATACTACTCCACAGGCTTGAACATTCGATAGGCATTAAAGACTCAGCACTCGCTTGGTTTAGATCATACCTTTCCAACCGCAGACAATTTGTACAGGTTCACAATGAACCATCTACCCAGACTATGGTAAAATATGGGGTGCCTCAAGGCTCAGTACTAGGGCCCCTGTTATTTTCTCTCTATATGCTTCCTCTAGGCTCAGAAATTAGGAAACATGGCATTAAATTTCATTCTTATGCAGACGATACACAACTATACCTTTCCATAAAACCTGACGAATTGACTCCGTTAGCCAAACTTGACACATGTATACGAGACATAAAGACATGGATGACAATTTCCTGCTTTTGAACTCCGATAAAACAGAAGTCATGGTTTTAGGTCCTAAAAAGATGAGGGATATCCTATCCTCATCGCAGGCTACATTTACTGATCTCCGACTATCCTCATCCACATGTGTTAAAAATCTAGGAGTTACAATTGACCAAGACCTATCACTAAGTAATCACATAAAACAGATTACCAAAGTTTCATTCTATCATTTAAGGAACATTTCAAAGATAAGGAAGTCTTTATCCCTATCAGACGCTGAAAAAATTAATCCATGCTTTTGTCACCTCAAGGATTGATTATTGCAATGCTCTATACGCTGGCTGCAATAACACCTGTCTAAAGAGCTTACAGCTTATACAAAATGCAGCTGCTCGCACACTCACTAGAACTAAAAAATATGAACATATTTCCCCTATCCTGGCATCTCTACACTGGCTGCCTGTTAGAAGTCGCATTGACTTCAAAATATTACTTCTAACATACAAAGCCATTAATGGCCAGGCACCAGAATATATTAAAGATCTCCTAGTCCCATATAACCCACCCAGACCGCTACGATCACAGAATACTGGCCTTCTTGTAATTCCAAGAATCTCAAAAACTACAGTAGGAGGCAGAGCTTTCAGCTATCGCGCACCCCTCCTCTGGAATAATTTTCCTACCTCAATTCGACTAGCAGACACCCTCCCTATTTTTAAGTCTAGACTTAAAACATACCTCTTTACTGCCTCCCATAGTTAGGTATGGTGCATGGAAATTCACCCACCTCAGGGTTTTTGGAATGGACCACCCTGCTGAGTCCTCGTGTGACTGGCACCCCAGTCGCGCGTGCGATGGTGGTCACTGACCATACCTGCGCTGGTGTCGACTACCCCTCACCATGCCTTAGTTATGCTGCTATAGCATAGTGCTGTCATGGACTTTTCATGTGTCAGGCCGTACAACCACCCCCCCCCCTCTCCTCTCCCCCTTTTCTCCCTCTCTCCCTCAACTCTCCCTCTCTTGCCTATTCCCACCATGGTATACTGTAACAATATATAGTACTACTAATTACTTATTGACATTAACCATTTTGATTTTCAATAATACTAACCCACTCTACATCTCTCTTTCTTCCCCCTTACTGTACCTCACTTGTGAGGTATATCATCACCAGTCATCAACCATCCCTGTGTTTGCCCTCCTCTCACCCATCTCACCTGAAGTCCCATCCTCGACTGCCCTATTACTGCCCCCTATCTGGCCCGTACAGCCTAGCGACCCACCACCAGCCTATGACAACTCTGCCCGGATTACTGGCCCGTCTGCCAACCCACCACATGCCCCTCGACAACTCCCTTCCCCTGGACAATTCCAACGCTGGACTATTGAACTTTCTGTCACTAAATCAGGAATAATGAATTACCATAACGGATACGTAATCATCCCACCTCTTGTAACTTTCAGCTCAAGTGCTTAACACCATGTCTTATTCTCTACACCCGACTATCATATGCATTTGTCATGTATACAGACCTTACTGTCATGTACTGACCCTAGGCAGATGGGTCAGGCCCTTGAGTCGTGGATCTGCTCGAGGTTTCTTCCTATATATATCTCCAATTCTAGGGAGTTTTTCCTCGCCCCTGTTACCCATGGGCCTCTCTCTTGCTTTTCTTTTCTTCCTTTCTTTCCTTCTTTCTCTGATTGCCTACATTCTGTAAAGCGCCATGATACATGTGTTATGTTTTGGCGCTCTATAAGCACAATAAATTGAATTGAAATTGAAATTGAAATAGTGAAAAAGACAGGGCATGGGAGTTCACAAAGTGGGAGCACACTCAGATCTCGCACACCTGTGGCTACTTGACTTTCATTTATATTAATTTCCACTGTACTGGCTATTAATGCGGCAGCTTTGAAAGCTTTCTTTTTAAGACTACCTGATTGAATCTCATCTCTTCGCCACATACCTCTCTTAGAGGATATTTTTTTTCTTTCAAAAAAAGGTGAGGCTATGTTTGCTTACCGCAAGCTGTTCAGGATGGTATTGAGCCGGTGAGCGATGGTGAGCACTGTGCAGTCCGCAAACTCCTTGCGGATGGTGGTCTGGATCAGGTCATCTGTCTCCAGGTCTACGGCAGCTGTGGCCTCATCCAGGATCAGGATGCAGGACTTCCTAAGCAGAGCCCTGGCCAGCCCTGCAAACAAACAAAAAATAGCAAAATTGTATCAGCTGTATATATTTGGGATCTGCAGTTATAAAGTACCATACAAACATCTCATTGAAAGTGAATTTAAAAAAGTGAACTTAAATATAATAAAAAAAGCCTCATTATGTCACAGACTAGGTTAGATGAGAGTTGTGAGTTCTATCAATTTTAAAGGACTTTCAAGAAATGTGATAGAATAGCAAGAATAGTTACTGTGCCATTCTTTGTAGATCTGTCGTATTCAATTAATTTAATACTGGTATTCTCCATTTCAAGTGACAAAAAAATATCACCTGCAAAGAGCTATGTTCATCTAATCATCTAATTAAGAGTTAGAGTGAAACTGCAATGGCAAGAATGAATATGCCACGAGCATGTTAAAGAGAGCTGATGTCTGTCCCTCAGCTGTGAGGAATAATTATGTCAGAGAGAAGAGGCAATCTCTGAATAGTTTTCTTGAATGAAATCCAAAAAGAATGCATTAATTAAGTAGTCCACGGCAACTGGAGGATGCAAAGCGGCCAGCACTGGCTTATGTGACAGCTGTTAGGTGGCCCTACACGATTCGAAAAAGAAATGCTTGGCAACACAAGGCGTTGTCCTTGCCGTTGGCCACCTGAGGTTCTGGCCTCCTTCCGAGACTTCATAGAGCAGCTGTTCTGGCAGACCCTGTGCAAACTCCTTTAAGTGGGAGAACTCCAATGCTCTCCACAGATCCTCATCGCTAAACTTCTCAAACGGGTCCAGATTCATGCGGAGACTTCCACAGAACAGCACAGGATCCTGCCGAGATGGGCGTGAGAACACCATGAAGATCTCAGATCATATCTCACAAATATGATCTTGCAAAGCTGACCATATTCTAATTTTGATTTTATATGCTGAACTCATATTTACATTTCTGGAGTTGATATCCATATTTAATTTAAAGTGTCGTAGACATGAAAAGAAAAAAACAAGTGATAAATTTTTGTTACATTTGCTTTCAAGTAGTTTTTACATGCCCAAGACCAACTGGTAGGCTAATAAAAACGACAGTTAACTGAACCACACGTTGCACTTCAGTTCCAAAATGAATGTGTCTCATGAATACAATTTTGGGTTAGCCACCTGTGGTATGATGGTCAGTTTACTTCTAAGATCATGCAGGCCAATGGTGGCGATGTCCACTCCGTCTATGAGGATTCTCCCCCCAGCAGCTTCGATGATACGGAACAGGAAGTTTGTGAGACTGGACTTTCCTGCCCCGGTGCGGCCGACAATGCCAATCTGTGAACAAGAGCTGTGACAGCATTCCACTGTGTAATAATAATAATAATAAGTTTATTTTATATAGCGCCTTTCTCAAACCCAAGGTTGCTTTACATAGCAGGAAGGCAAGGAAACACAATAACAAACAAACAAAACAATACAACAAATACAAGTTATCTGTATGGAGCTATGTGTTGGGTGTGGAGGAGAAGTGATCATTAAACAGAAAGGTCTTGAGATGTGCTTTGAAGAAAGGAAGAGAAGGACAGGCACGAAGAGGTTGGGGGAGGGAGTTCCAGAGTTACAAGGACTTCAGGCCAAGGCACTGAAGGACCTGCCACCCAGGGTGGAGAGTCTGGAGCGGGGGATAGCCAGGAGGTTTTGGTCAGAGGATCTGAGTGAGCAGGAAGGAGTGTAAGGGGTCAGGAGGTCGCAGATGTAGGGGGGAGCAAGGTTGTGGAGGGCTTTGAAGGTGAGTAGTAGAGACGACCTCTGTTACACTAGTTGTCAATGGTTATTTATGCACGATTGTGTAGCCTAAACCAGCCATACTAGGCCTAGTCAAATTTATCCTGGCTGTATATAAAGCAGCATGTGAATTTCCCAATATAACAGTTCAACTGTTCAAACTGTAGCCTAAAGTTAACTAACAGTTCAACACAAGCAAAACATTGCGAGCTCAATGCGCGTGTGTTACGGGAACATACACAGACACTACGGCTGATGTTGACCGGTCTTCAGCTATTTTGCTACGGTTTATTACACATCCAGAAGAATACATTCGAGTCGTAGGCTCTGGCTTATTATGGAGCATAATAGGAACAAAGTTATGATCAAAAAAATTATCAGGGAGGAAAAATCTTGGAAAAATCCGAGGGGGCCCTTTATTTCAATGGGCATGACGCCACTGGACCCACACTTGGTTTGCCGTGGATCTTTGGAGGATGGGAAGTAACGCTCAAACTCATTTGAAAGCGCAACAAGGTGATCGCGCACCAGCTGCGAGAGAAAGGGCCCTGCCTCAGTCTCTCCAAAAAAAAACACTACTGTTTGGAACATATCAAATACACCCCGGTCCACTCGTCGTCCCCACAAATCAAGCTTGGCTTTAAATTCAGCGACTTTATCTGCCAGTTTAAAGACAGTCGTCATTCTCCCATGGAGTGACAGGTTGAGGTCATTAAGCAACCGAATATGTCACACAGGTAAGCGAGTTTTGACACCCAGTCCTCATCACTAAAATGTGCAGCTAACGGTGACTTTTTTTCTGTAAGAAATCTCTGCAGCGGCTCTCGCAACTCAAACACTCTGGCCAGTGACCTGCTAAAGATGCTTGTTTTTTGTTGCTCATTCTAGCAGTTTAGCTAACTTCGTGTGACACTACTGTTCGCTAAGAAGGTGAAGTGAGCTGACCTGAGGCTGCGCAGCGCTGAAGGCAAAATGTAAAAGTGTTGAAGGCGGGACAGACAGACATAAGAAAATAGACCTTGCAAAATGCAAACATGCGTGCAATCAAACAACTGCATATAGGCCTATGTCATGTAAAAACGTGACATTATTGCGAATTAAATTTAATTTAGTTTGCATGCATTATTTGCTCTAGAGTCACAAAATTCAACAGGTCACAGAATTTGGTGCAACACCGGACGTTGTGGTAGGTGTGGCCCAGTTCCGTCCCAGTGTATTTTTGCTATCTGGGATGCTTATCGGTCTATAATTACTTGCTTCATAGCGGTCTTCAGATTTGAAGATGGGTGTGAGATTACTACTAGTTAATTAATTAGTAGGCCAGGAGCATGCTGAAATTATGTGGCAAATTGCGTTTTTTATTACAATGATAAAATTGTAAAAGGACGTGACCGAAGCTGAGGCAAGCCAGGCAATATAGGCCTATAGGCCCGACGGTAATTGTAAAGCAATTTACAAAAGATTCACTGAACAAAAATGCTGATGTGGTACATGAAAATTTTGCTAAAAATGTGGAGAATGCAATGCAATCAAGCATTTTGGACGATATATTGTCACAAGCTGCATGGCAGAATAGGCAACAGGCCGATGTGCGTTTTATTTGGAGACTGTTTTGCGCGACAGAGACTGAGTTTGCTGCTGATATTCTGGGGATAGGCCTAGCCAATGTACGACTTTAGCCTTTTAATATATTTGCTGCATTAGATCAGTCTTTCTAGAACAGGCAAGGGCTTTCTAGCCTCACGTCAGCAGCGCTGCATCACCCATATAGCCTACATTAAAACAACCAACGGATGGGCGGGTGCAGTTTTGAAAATTGGTCAACAAACTTTGGTGCTGATGGATGGCTGATGGATGATAAGTTTTGCTATGCAGTTATGGTTGAAATAATAGCCCATCAGCGCATCTCTAGTGTGTGTGCCTCTCTCTCGCTCAGAGGGGAGGGAGAGGCTGAGGGTCGATCCAGCATGGATTCTAAACTCTGTGGTGGATAGGATCTACAATTAGGTGTTAATAATATTACCACGCTAGGTCGAAGTACTCCCAAGTGCTATTGCGCCACACATTGTAGTTCTCCTGTTTATTCGCTTGGAAAATCGCCACGTTTCATGTTGTGTGACGTACACATTTTTATCAACTACTCGTGCAACTGTATTTAAGTAGGGAAAATGTGGAGGTGTTTGATTACTGCTATGTTCCTCTCTCTACGGCCACGGCAGAGCCCGCTAGCATAGCAACATGCTAACACATTCGCGCCGCGCGACAGAGCGTTTGAGTGCACCTACCGGCGCGGGAGAGGTATGACTCAACGCGTGAAAGTTAAGGTAAGAACATATATTACTACTGATTTTGGGTGGCGTGTTCCTTTAAGCATACAATCTGGGTCAATTAAGACTACACATCCTATTCAACTGTTTCCTCTGCCCAAAACTGTTTCAAAATAAAAGTCCTCACTACAATAATCCACTGTTAAACAATGTAACCCATTAAACTACTGAACTTTTTACATTCAACTTTTAAACGGTCTACTTTTAAACTATCATTAAACTATCTATCTATTCAACTAGCTGTCTATCAACAACTTTTAAACTATCTACATTCAACTTTTAAACTATATACATTCACTAGCTGTCTATCAACAACTTTTAACTTGTCATCAACTATGTCAACACTTTTCATCAACTATGACTCCTACCCACTGTAGCTAGTTAGCATGGTTAGCAAAACATTGCTAACATTGTTAACATTTTTAACAAAACTGCTAAAAATGATTAGCTAGGTTAGCTAAGTAACATGGCTAGCATAGTTAGCATGCTAGTTAGCATAACTGCTAAAAATGATTAGCTAAGTTAGCTAAGTAACATGGTTAGCATAGTTAGCATGCTAGTTAACATTTTTAACAAAACTGCTAAAAATGATTAGCTAAGTTAGCTAAGTAACATGGTTAGCATAGTTAACATGCTAGCATGTTAACATGCTAGTTAGCATTTTTAGCAAAACTACTAAAAATATTAGCTAGGTTAGCTAAGTAGCATGGTTAACATAGTTAGCATTTTACCATGCTAGTTAAAATGTTTTAGGTTAGCTAAGTAATATGGTTAACATAGTTAGCATGCTAGTTAGCATAGTTAGCATTACTACTAAAAATGAGTAGCTAAGTTAGCTAAGTAACATGGTTAACATAGTTAGCATGCTAACATTGCTAACATATTTAGCATGTTTAGCAAAACTGCTAGAAAATGTTAGTTAAGTTAGCTAAGTAACATGGTTAACATGTTAGCATTGCTAGCACTGCTATAAAACATTAGCTAAGTAGCATGGTTAATAGAATTACAAATCTTAGCATAACTGCTAGCAAACATTAGAGTCGTTCCAACTTTCAGTTATCGTCAAATATCTACCTATACACAGCCATTAAACTATTTGAATATCAACATTCATTAAACTGCTAGAAAACGTTAGCTAAGTAGCATGGTTAGCAGGTTAGCATTGCTAGCACTGCTATAAAACATTAGCTAAGTAGCATGGTTAGCATAGTTAAAAATCTTAGCATAACCGCTAGCAAACATTAGAGCCGTTCCAACTTTCAGTTATCGTCAAATATCTACCTATACACAGCCATTAAACTATTTGAATATCAACATTCATTCAACTTCCAGTCTGTCAACAACTTTTAAACTATTTACCTTCAACTTTTAAACGGTCTACTTTTAAACTATCATTACACTATCTATTAAACTAGCTGTCTATCAACAACTTTTAAACTATCTACTGTCTATCAACAACTTTTAAACTATCTACATTCAGCTTTTAAACAGTCTACTTTTAAACTATCAACTTTTATTAAGCTATGCAACCACCATGTCTATCCTAGCATCACCGTAGTAACCATCTCTATATTATCTGTTTTAACTATACATGATATTTTACATCACAACTTTAGCATTTTCATGCACTGGTAATTCCTTGGAATTGCATTTCTAGTTATTATTATTCCGCTTACCACTTTTTCTATACACAATTTCTCTTGAACAGTTTAACTTAGAAACTTCATTCAAACTTTGTAACGTAGGTCTTCAAACAGATCGGGTTGCTATGTCTTTTCAACTTTGAAACTTTTATACTTTTTAAACTATTAAAGAAAAACTTTTTAAAAATCCCCATACATTGCCGATTATGACATCATAATACGGCCATTAAGCAATGAGAATCCTATGCCAGGTGTTCAGGCCACCTGCAGCCTCAGGCTTTAAGCATACAATCTGGGTCAATTAAGACTACACATCCTATTCAACTGTTTCCTCTGCCCAAAACTGTTTCAAAATAAAAGTCCTCACTACAATAATCCACTGTTAAACAATGTAACCCATTAATCTACTGAACTTTTTACATTCAATTTTTAAACGGTCTACTTTTAAACTATCATTAAACTATCTATCTATTAAACTAGCTGTCTATCAACAACTTTTAAACTATCTACATTCAACTTTTAAACTATATACATTCACTAGCTGTCTATCAACAACTTTTAACTTGTCATCAACTATGTGAACACTTGTCATCCTACCCACTGTAGTTAGTTAGCATGGTTAGCAAAGTTAGCATGTTAGCATTTTTAACAAAACTGTTAAAAATGATTAGCTAGGTTAGCTGTCACATGGTTAACATAGTTAGCATGCTAGCATGTTAGCATGCTAGTTAGCATTTTAAGCAAAACTGCTAAAACTGATTAGCTAGGTTTGCTAAGTAACATGGTTAACATAGTTAGCATGCTAGCATGTTAGCATGCTAGTTAGCATAACTGCTAAAAATTATTAGCTAAGTTAGCTAAGTCACATGGTTAACATAGTTAGCATGCTAGCATGTTAGCATGCTAGTTAGCATTTTAAGCAAAACTGCTAAAACTGATTAGCTAGGTTAGCTAAGTCACATGGTTAACATAGTTAGCATGTTAGCATTGCTAACATAGTTAACATGTTTAGCAAAACTGCTAGAAAATGTTAGTTAAGTTAGCTAAGTAGCATGATTAGCATGTTAGCATTGCTAGCACTGCTATAAAACATTAGCTAAGTAGCATGGTTAACGAAATTAAAAATCTTAGCATAATCTTAGTAAACATTAGAGCCATTCCAACTTCCAACAGTTATCGTCAAATATCTACCTATACACAGCCATTAAACTATTTAAATATCAACATTCATTAAACTGCTAGAAAACATTAGCTAAGTAACATGGTTAGCAGGTTAGCACTGCTATAAAACATTAGCTAAGTAGCATGGTTAGCATAGTTAAAAATCTTAGCATAACTGCTAGCAAACATTAGAGCCATTCCAACTTTCAGTTATCGTCAAATATCTACCTATACACATCCATTAAACTATTTGAATATCAACATTCATTCAACTTCCAGTCTGTCAACAACTTTTAAACTATTTACCTTCAACTTTTAAATGGTCTACTTTTAAACTATCATTAGGGACCGTTCGTTATTTATAAACGGGGTCACCGGAGGAAAATAAGGGAGGGTCATGTCTTTTTATTCTTTGTTGAGGGGAGGGTCACCTAACTTTTTTTTGTCTAGGAGGGGGGGGTCACCCATCTTTTGTATTAATGAAAACAGCAAAAAATCAAAGTGGCTTGTTTGATTGTTGATTTCTGTCGCCATATAACGGTCTCTTTCGTTCCATAGCTCTGTCAACATTGAACAATGAAAAGAAGGGAGATTTCCCGGGTTTCTCACGCAAAGTACGGAAAATGTCAACATCCGTCCCCATTAACGTTGGAAGGGTTGGAGCAACAAAGTAGCCTACTTTATTCACGCCTAACAGCCTATATCCATTTGGTCAACTTTATCCAGCCCTAAAAAAGCTAAATTTAACTTTGGTTTACTTGTAGTTTACCATGTAGCCTCACTTTAAACAGTGTGCATGCTTATAAAGCATACTTGTGCTTCATTCATCCACACATCCAGCTCCTAACGTTTTGACAAGCATTTCTACCAATTAGCCTTGTTCCTGCCCATCTCTAGCTTTGCTGTCTCCATCCTTTCTGTTTTTGTTGTTTGCAAAAAAATATATAGTAGGCCCTATTTATTGGTAACCAGCAACAAGTGCAATTTGTTAATCGCTGTCATTCTCTCTCCTGCCAACAAAAATGTGTTACGTTCCAAGTAGCAGTGCGTAATTCTGCTTCATAAAGTTGAACAAATACATTGGTCATATAAATAGCCAGTTTATGGCCTACAATGTAGAGTTGGTAAGTTATGGAAGGTCAACTTGGAGTGAATATACAGGGGTATTTCTTTGGCTCTTAGCCTGGCAGGTGCGCACGTAGACATAGCCTATACGGCCGAACACTGCAAGCGCCAACAAATCGTGCTCTCACAACAACCACGTCGTTAAAGGAACACGCCACCCAATGTCAGTAGTAATATATGTTCTTACCTTAACTTTCACGAGTTGAGTCATACCTCTCCCGTGTCCATACGTGCACTCAAACGCTCTGGTGCGCGGCTGGACTGTGTTAGCATGTTGCTATGCTAGCGGGCTTTGACGGCAACTAAGCGTAGAAGTAATCAAAAACATCCACGTTTTACCGACTTAAATACAGTTGCACGAGTAGTTGATAGAAATGCTACGGCCACGCAACGTGAAACGTGGCGATTTTCCAAGCGAATAAACCGGAGAACTACAATGTGTGGCGCAATAGCACTTAGGAGCACTTCAACCTAGCGTAGTAGTATTGTTAACACCTAATTGTAGATCCTATCCACCGCAGAGTTTAGAATCCATGCTGGACTCAGCCTCTCCCTCCCCTCTGAGCGAGAGAGAGGCACACACACTAGAGATGCGCTGATGGGCTATTATTTCTACCATAACTGCATAGCAAAACTTATCATCCAGCAGCCATCCATCAACACCAAAATTTTTTGACCAATTTTCGAAACGGCACCCGCCCACCATCCGCTGGTTGTTTTAATGTAGGCTATATGGGTGATGCAGCGCTGCTGACGTGAGGCTAGAAAGCCCTTGCCTGTTCTAGGAAGACTGATCCAATGCAGCAAATATATTAAAAGGCTAAAGTCGTACATTGGCTATGTTGTAGCCTATCCCCAGAATATCAGCAGCAAACTCAGTTTCTGTCTCGCAAAACAGTCTCCAAACAGGCACATCGGCCTGTTGCCTTTTCTCCCAGCTTGTGAAAATGGGTGATTCTCCAACTATGGTACTTTTTCTGTCCTTGACATATATTTAAAAAAATAAAAAACATTTCTACTTTTTTATTTTTTTCACACTTACTACATATTTAGGGGAACCTATATATAAAAAATCATTGTTCAATTATGTTGTTTTTTATAAAATATAAGACATTTTATATGCGTTTTTTACTATTTTGCCTCTGTCCCTAGGCCAGACTTTGGGTCTTCGACCTTATCTCACTTAAAATCTAATACTGATATAATTTTAAATTCAAACAGAAAGTATGCATTATAACCCAATTCATTAAAATCTACTATTTGTTTTTATATTTCTTTTCGATTTGGCATATTTTAAACATGTTAAACACTTGTCCCTTGGGTTCACCGTCATTTCCACACCTCTGCATAAAATGCAATCCCAGGCTCAGTATTCTAGATTTGTATACTCATTAACCATAGCAACTGACACTCCAGAGGGATCCACATGGCTGAATGAAAGAATGATCCCAGCAGAGGTTAATACATAGGAGATATATCAAGGTAAATATGAGAAATACCGCGAGTATGTTTATTGTACGTCATTTCTGAACCGCTCATAATTCATTCCGATGGGAAAAATTCTGGATTTTTACCATTTCATTAGGTGTAATTTGAGATTATTTAATGCTAACTCTAAAACTAACACTAACAGGCTAGTCAAACATGAGATATTAGAGGGAAAGTGGGAAAATGTCATTTCCACGACCGTCTTTTCCACATCTGTCTCCATGGTAGTGATAGGTAGACAGGTTGGCTTGTTTTTGTTCGGTTGTGGAAATGACCATTGCTTTTGCCATTGTCTGGAAAAATGTCAAAAAATACATATTATTCCATAAAAATCAGCACAGCCAACTTCAGGGCAGGTATCTAGGCATACTGGGGAAACAAATTATGCCAGTAATATTTTAATTAAAAATGTTTCATTTTCTGAAAATGTTCAGGTCCAAAAAGTACCATAGTTGGAGAATCACCCAAATATATCGTCCAAAATGCTTGATTGCATTGCATTCTCCACATTTTTAGCTACATTTTCATGTACCACATCAGCATTTTTGTTCAGTGAATCTTTTGTAAATTGCTTTACAATTACCGTCGGGCCTATAGCCTGGCTTGCCTCAGCTTCGGTCACGTCCTTTTACAATTTTATCATTGTAATAAAAAACGCAATTTGCCACATAATTTCAACATGCTCCTGGCCTACTAATTAATGCCTATTGTACTTTATTTTTTGCAAAAAGAAAGAAATCCTTGATAAAATAACAAGTCATTCACATTATAGGCTACTTTACACACTGTTATGTCAGGGTGACTGAAAGCCTGTTCTGAAGACTCCCATTCATTTTGACTGCACGAGCGCGTCTTTTTCAGACAGACAGCGCAATTCATTTTAAAGCAATTTACAAAAGATTCACTGAACAAAAATGCTGATGTGGTACATGAAAATTTAGCTAAAAATGTGGAGAATGCAATGCAATCAAGCATTTTGGACGATATATTGTCACAAGCTGGCAGTATAAGCAACAGGCCAATGTGCGTTTTATTTGGAGACTGTTTTGCGAGACAGAGACTGAGTTTGCTGCTGATATTCTGGGGATACAACATAGCCAATGTACGACTTTAGCCTTTTAATATATTTGCTGCATTGGATCAGTCTTCCTAGAACAGGCAAGGGCTTTCTAGCCTCACGTCAGCAGCGCTGCATTACCCATATAGCCTACATTAAAACAACCAGCGGATGGTGCGGGTGCCGTTTCGAAGATTGGTCAAAAAACTTTGGTGTTGATGGATGGCTGATGGATGATAAGTTTTGCTATGCAGTTATGGTTGAAATAATAGCCCATCAGCGCATCTCTAGTGTGTGTGCCTCTCTCTCGCTCAGAGGGGAGGGAGAGGCTGAGGGTCGATCCAGCATGGATTCTAAACTCTGTGGTGGATAGGATCTACAATTAGGTGTTAACAATACTACTACGCTAGGTCGAAGTACTCCCAAGTGCTATTGCGCCACACATTGTAGTTCTCCGGTTTATTCGCTTGGAAAATCGCCACGTTTCACGTTGCGTGGCCGTAGCATTTCTATCAACTACTCGTGCAACTGTATTTAAGTCGGTAAAACGTGGATGTTTTTGATTACTTCTACGCTTAGTTGCCGTCAAAGCCCGCTAGCATAGCAACATGCTAACACAGTCCAGCCGCGCACCAGAGCGTTTGAGTGCACGTATGGACATGGGAGAGGTATGACTCAACTCGTGAAAGTTAAGGTAAGAACATATATTACTACTGACATTGGGTGGCGTGTTCCTTTAACTTAAATAGGCCTAGGTTAACATCACTCTGAGTTCGCATTCAAGCAAGCAAAACGATGATTTGAATACATCTGTTTCACTGGAAGGGCAAAGGGTAACAACAGGACAACACAGAGACAGGCCAGAATGCAGGACTAATTATGAGAGTATTACAGTAATATGGGATATTCTACGGGAAAATATTAAAACGGCCAGAGTGGGGAAAAGTTAAAATGATAGGCCTAAACCCGGAAAAAGTTGGCATGTTAGGTATTTTTCGGTCCCTGTGATTATTTGTGAAATTGTGCAAACGGCCTTTTCAAGTCATTTGAGAAGGAAGGAGTGTAGCAAGCTCCCAAATTGACGCTCGTCTGACAAAATGAGTTTTGGATAATGTTTAGCTTCGGCAGCTTTACAATGACTGAGGAAGCCTAGAGACGAGTCCATAGCAACAAGTTAATGTGTTGAATTTGTTATTACCCAGTGTGCTTTGTTGAATGGTCTCAATGTTTTATTGTTTTAATTCATGTGAATACTTACTAGAGGAGTAACTTATTTCAAGTAGGCTAATGCAGTTGCAGGAAGTGTGCATTTAGTTTCCATGCTTATTGTGTTTCCACAACAATGTTAGTGAGTAAATCTACTGAAATGGCCACCATCTTGGTGAAGTGTGATGTGTAAGATCAGAAAGCAGAGGGTGAATTAAGAACGATAGCTTGCGTTTTCATTGCGTTTTGTAGCGGGTGGAAGGTATTGACAATTAGCCGGGGAGGGTCATGTCTTTTTTGAAAAGACTGATGGAGGGTCGTTGAAAATTTTCTTGCAGGCATGGGAGGGTCATGCAACTTTTGTTATAAGCACTCAAAATCCCTCCGGTGACCCCGTTTATAAATAACGAACGGTGCCTTAAACCAGTGTTTCCCAAACTTTTTTTCTGGGGACCCACTTTTTAAAAATGACAGACTATCGCGACCCAACTCGTGACTGTGGTAGTTAACAAACTAGATCCTAATAGAAAGCTGTTAGCTTTCCTAATCTATATAAGGTATAAGCTAGGGGTATTAAACAACATAAATTGTCACTAGGCTATGCTGGCGACCCAAATAAAATCTCCTACGACCCACCTGTGGGTCGCGACCCAGTCTTTGGGAACCAATGCCTTAAACTATCTATTAAAGGTCTCATCTCATCGTTTTTTCATTAATTTTGCAGTGGTCTGTAGTATTGATGAATGCCCTGTGAGCCGGTTTTGGTGAAAAAAATGCTGTCCTGCGTCTGTTTCATGCTGTTCTAGTTTGGTGGGGAAGGTGGGCGGGGAGGAACGACTGGATTTCGCCTCTAGTCATGAATATTAATGACATGCTAATGAATTCACCTCTGATTGGCTAACAGTACTGTGACGCTTCCTCCAGTGCGTCCTCATCCGATTCTGCCTGTGCTATGCTCCATATTCAACTTTAGTGCTAAAACCTGGCTAAAACTCGAGTCAAAACTGTTGCACAAAATGTCTTCGGAGATACAACTTCATGTGTTGGATCCTAGTATTCGAGTAGGAAGAAGAACCGCTTCCTGATCGTTTGTCGGTGAACATTGGTTTAATAGAATGGTAACAATTGCCTGTCAGCTTAAAATTTCTCCTAAAAGAGGTAAACGTTTGTGACAATCGGCATCTTGCTTTCAAGTAATAAACAGTTGGAAAAGTTTTAAAATAAAGACCTATTTCTTTACACAGTCAAAAGTCTTTGCAATCTTCCTAGTAGATATTTTACTTCACAACACAGGTAAGCACCCTATGCAGTTCAGCCACTGACCTAGCCTGCTAATGCTATCGGAATAGCTAGATAGTTATGGTTTGAATTCCATGATACTATCATTGAAAGACCACTTGGTCATAGCCCAATATATATATAGATCTAAATGCAAACACACCTACCTAGCTATATTTTGCTGGAATTGTACCAGAATGCCTACAGAAGCAGAGAATGTGTGCTGCAAGACTTCTCCGGTAATGAGAACTATGGCTTTGATAGCCTGACATTGGCAGAGGTTAGCCTACTCAAGTTGTTTTCTGTCACGTATGACAGAAAAAGTAGCCTACTATAGGAATCTTATAGTATTTTGGGACTATATATTACAGTAATCTTATAGGAATACTATAGTATTTGGACATACTATAGGTACTATAAGACTACTATAGAAAAACTATAGCGGTTACAGGATATTATAGAGTTATTAGTAGTACTTCTACAGTATGTCCCAATTATTCCTTTAAGATTACTATAATATTTTGTCCCAAATACTATAAGATTCCTATACTACTTTTTCGTAAGGGGATTGCTCATGTGGTTAGAAAAATGGGCAACACCAGTACCCCTGTTGTCTGTATGACCCTGTACCCAGGATTAGAACCAGTCTGCCTTAGCATAATGTACTCCCTTCAAAATGCACTAAACATTCGACTATGACGACTATGGCTATGAAAGGTAAGATAAACCTTTAGCTTAAAAGGGACAAAAACTGATGAAACTCCTAAAACAAATATACAAAACAGGTCAATTTTCTCTAAACAACTTTATTATATTTACATACAGCAGTGGTACTCAAAGTGTGGTCCGCAAGCTATCTCAAGTGTTCCACAAGTAGATGTGGTAAAATATAATAGATGAGTTGTTTGCAATATTGAACCAACTTGTATGTAAATCAGTTCTGCAACACTGATGTAACCTATGCCAGTTTAAATCATATGAATCCTCTGACACCATAAGCAAGGTGCAAAGACAATAAGCAAGGTGGTTCAGTAAGAAGGCCTATTGTGTAATATACTGTTGAAGTAGGTCTACTGTTTTTTTGTTTTTTGCTAGGTGGTCCATGAAACACTGACGAATAGTAATATTGCAGTCTATTAAAATAATGCAAACACAAAACAAGAACATCCAAACTATGCACAGAATTAACAATGTCCTCTTTTTGCCAGACGATGCAGACATCTGGCCTACAGATCCTTTGTAAGATGGTGCTGGGATTATTTTGGGAAAAAGGTCTGAGTTGTTGTTTCGGCTTGTATTGTCCTGGGGATCCGAAGGGACAACACACAAAACACATTCGTTGGCTGTGATGATTTTATTACATTGGTCTTTGATTGTGCTGGACCATAGGTGGAGATGTCGCTTTCATCCTCCTCCTCCTCTTGATCAACCCGCGGTCTTCTAGCTGGCCTTGGATGAACAGGCTTGATGGCAGTAGAGGTAGCAGGCCCCCATGCCCATGGTGTATCCGAAGTGCTTGTATCAATACTCATACTTTTCATGAAGTATTCTGTTTGGGTACCTGAAGTAAATAAATGTGTATTACTGTCAAGTTACAAGATACTAATAGTACACAGGACATTCACTATCTCACAAAACTGTACTGGCACAATGAAAACAAAAATATTTTAGTGACTGTGGTAAGGTGTATGATGTACTAAGTAGCACACCCACAAGAAGACATTCGGTAATATCAATTCTATCTGTTCATGGGTTTCATCAGGTCCATTTACACAGGTGTATTAATCAAGCACCATGCAGTCTGCATTCATAATCGAGGTGCTTGATTTTATACACCTGTGGAAAGTGACCTGAAGAAACCCATGAATTGACTTTCCAAAACATTGACGAGCACATAAGAACATGTATTAGCCTACTAGAAAAAGACTTCTAGAAACTAACTAGCACAACAATAAAAGTTAGATCACAAATAAAACCTTTGCTTCTAATCTAACGTGATGACCTAATGTAGGCTAGAAAGCTGTGTAGCCTGACATGAGGATGTGCTCTGGAAGACATACAAAACACTAAGTAAACAGCAAGTAATCAAACAAAACATCATTGTATGTCAATGTAATAATGGCAAGAAGACATAAATTAGACTGAAGTGTAAATACCTGAGCTCTAGTGATAGCAACTTAGCCTAATAGTGCAGGGGTATTGTGTTTTTGATTTTCCCTGTTTAGACTAGAGTACTTAGTTGAGCATAACATATTGTTGCTAATATTATTATTTGTGTTTTAACGCTTAGGTTAGAAGATTATAGGTTCAACAAGCTACAGTGTAAATCTCTGGGTAGTGTGGTCAGTTTCTTATGAGTGTAGCTACACCAGGCACGTAACGGCTCCCACACACAGCTGCGTGCTTCGCGTTGCTGGAGACGCATCCCATTCACTTTACATGGGCTCACGTGATCCGTTGCCGAACTGAATTGTGGGTCCGTCGCGTCGCGTTTCTCCCGCCGCTCGCGTTGAGGAGTTCAGCTGTTGCTGCACCGACAGACGGCACCGGCCAATCAAGCCAATCTACGGACGGCACCAACCAATCACATTAAGGTTTTACTTCAAGTCATTTGCATAGCTACCGTCGGGAACACCCACTGGCATGCGTTGACGGAACGCAGCTGTGTGTGGGAGCCGTAACTGAAGCATTCCGTTCGCGTTATGTACTGCAACAATTAGCTTCCCTAATCAATGGAAGTAGCTACACCTGGCGTGTTAGTGGCCTGTAGGCTACGTTCGGGAAAATAGACCATTCCTCTAATGGATTTTACCAGAGCCCTTCCTATTAGGCATTCTCTGATTTTACACGTCGCGAACAGAACACTTCAGTTACGTGCCTGGTGTAGCTTCCTGTAATATAGGCTAGCCTAAGCCTAGCTTGTACCCTTTTCATGCATGCTAACGTGAAGAATATGAACATGCTATTTTGTAACAGACGTTAGGTGGAAAAGTTTGTTTGTACTTACAGCCTGTGAGCTGGTGGTCGATCGTCATGACGGTACAGAACCAGGTTTTCAGAACATCGATGCAAAACCACTTTCTAAGGCAGTGAGTGTGGTATAAATGATTGGAACACAGAACTAATGTTGGTGGGTGTTCCAACGATAAATCCGAACCATTTCTTCCTCAACTCATGTTTCTAAGGCAAGACATGCAACATTTGATGTGTTATTGCCAGAAATAAAACAGGCACGATTTTTTTTTCCGCCATGTTGGCAACTTGCTGTTAGCTCAGAGAGACAATCCCCTAGCCGCAAATTCTTCCAGTCTTCCTGTAGGCGGTCACAAGCCAAGGTGGGCGAGGCCATGAATAGTAAGGGTGCATTCAGAGCACCTCGGAATGACAAGGACCGCCCCCATGGCTACTTTGTTTTTCCGACAGCAAGTGTTTAAGTGCTTTGCCATCGAATGTGTGACAAACACGGATGCCACAACAAAGGTTAAAACATACACTCACTAATCCTAAACAAACAACTGTATTTGCTTAAAATATAGTGTAAGATGCTCGTGAAAGAAAGATATGCAGCTTTTCAAGTGATAAAAAGGGCAAATTCCCAAGTTCACATTAAAACTGTTGGACATGAAAGGCCACATGGACTACAAACGAACTACAACGTGACGACAAAAGTGATGACGAGCCCCTAACTGGGCAACTCTGTTAGCAAAATCTAGCCCCAGTTTCCGATCTCTGACTCACACATTACGTGACGTGAATGACGCGGAATGATGATTTTTTCACTCGGAGAAAGGTTTTTACGAAGCCCATGAACGCTAGGTCAGTTTCCCTTCGGCGTCATTGGGAAGGGCTCTTTCTGATTCGCTTGTTTTTCCGTGTATTTTCTTTCATTGGCTAATGCGGGCAATGGGGGTAGAAGCTCATTTTCACGTGCAGCATACATAGGCAACTTGGAGTGAGCTATAGTATTTCGAAAGTAACAAGTATTAAATGGTTTCTCAGTGAATGTGACCTTTAAACTAGCTGTCTATCAACAACTTTTAAACTATCTACTGTTTATCAACAACTTTTAAACTATCTACATTCAGCTTTTAAACAGTCTACTTTTAAACTATTAACTTTTATTAAGCTATGCAACCACCATGTCTATCCTAGCATCACCGTAGTAACCATCTCTGTATTATCTGTTTTAACTATACATGATATTTTACATCACAACTTTAGCATTTTCATGCACTGGTAATTCCTTGGAATTGCATTTCTAGTTTCTTTTGTTCTGCTTCAAGATGTGGTATACCTCATTTTCGATATTGGTGTATTCGCTCACTCTCTCCACTGCAACAATATTGGTTTCAAGCTGAGAGGTCATTCTCACCAATACATTTAGAGTCTGAGTCACCTATGAATATGCAAGGGAATAGGTACAGGAAATCATTAAATAACAATTGTAGGACTATATCAGACAATAAAAGAACTGTAGTGCATGGTTATCTAAGGGAGCAATTAGAGGAAATAACATACATTTAAAGCATAGGAGATGGACAGTCCAATCAGTCCACTGCTCAGTGACTCTCGTGCCAGCCCTGCAAACAATGCAGCGAAAAACACCACCAAATTTCCCAGAAAATTAGTCAAATTTCGAGCCACCTGCAGAGCGTTTCAACAGAAAGTGCACACCACCAACAGTTAATCTACAAACGGGCAAATCATCAGACACACATCTCAAGAATGTCAGTATAAGTCAAAAGAAACTGCATTTTCCAACCTGTTGGAGACTATCCATGGATAGACGCTCTTGAGGTTCTCGTCCATGGTTTTCTCGTTGTGTTTCAAGAATCGCTCCTGGTGGCCGTAAGCCCTGATGACGGACAGGCCGGCCACAGTCTGCCCAAAGTGGGAGTAGATGGGTGAGCGGGAAACAGAGTCCAGACGCCTGAGCTGCCTAGACGTTGCCACATAAAACCTCTGTGGAATATACAACAATGGAGACTTTCAGTCTCCAATTTTGGTGTTATTCACTTGCACACAGACAGTCTTGCATAAGCCATACAATTTCTATTCGCATTAACCCCCAGGCCTCATGACAAGAAAACAACCACCTAGCAAGCCCTGTGTGTGGGTGTACATTTTTAAAGTCATTCAAATTGTGAACAAAAGGAAATCTCTTAATAAGGCTCAGAGAGGCTATATTGCTATATTGCCCTTTTTTAATTACAGCGTAGAGATGGGGCTGAGTGGGGTCCTCACTTCACCTGCTCAAAGTAATAGACGACAGACAGAGGCACGATGACTGCTTGAACAATTGGGGTGGCCAGACAGATCACAAAAAGGGTGCCATATCCTGACGGGAAGGGAACCAGACGTTACAGGGAGTAGACAACATGTCTAACACCCTGTGCTGGGTGGTGATGTGACTAGGGATCAGAAAACTAGCAATCTGTAGACACTCTGAATGATCATACTCAGGCTGCCTCATGATGGGGGTAAGACTGATGATGGAAATATTTTATTTTTAATTATAATAATTTTGAGTAATAATTAGTCTAAAAATAATGATTATAGTGTTATGTTAATTAACACCCCCCTCATCACTATCATTAGTGCAGTATTGTAATTAAAGTTAATTACCTTTTTGTTATGCATAAAAACCTGCAAGTGCCCTGTTTAAAAAGTCTCTTTTATCTTGCACTTGACACTATAATCATTACTTTGCACATCACAGTCAGCTTAGTGCTGTCGTGCACGCAGGGTCCATCAGGATTTCAGGGGTCCAGATACCGTCACACCTTAGAATCCCCAGGGGAAGTGTCCCCAAACACATCTCTTTCTCTCTCTCTCTCTTTTCTTCTACCTTGGTAACCCAGTTGACCACTCTGCCAGACGGTGTGGTGTTGAAGAAAACCATGGGCACATGCAACACGTTGACCAGCAGGCGCGTGTGTAGGATCCGAGACGCCGACACTGATCTGTCTGCCAGCAGGAGAGTGCCCAGGAAGATGAATATCCCTAGTGGAAAATCACAGCAAAGCTGCAGAGGTCAGAGGGCTGTTTGGGGCAAATCATCTTGGTAGATGAAAAGGTGATAAAGAGGAATTCAGATACGGCAGGATAATACAGAGTAAATATGAATTGATCAAGAAAGCTGATAAAGAGTTGTATAGCTGCATAGTAGTCTAAAATGACTGGCTCTTTGGCATACAGCAGTATACAGTACTTTGTTTATAATTAACGCTCTCTTGCACCCTAAAGTGTACTGTACCCTGTGCTATGCGAAGAGCACCGAAGACCCCCACTCTCATGTCTCTCACACTGGCAGGGTACGTCTGGTTGAAGTACGTCACTGCGTCATTGGTCCATGAACTCAGCCACAGGTTGGAGCCGATGAAAGCGATGTTCTGGATGAAGTACATCAGGAAGACCAAGAAGGAGAAGCACCAGCCCATGGCCCGCAAGTACTGCAGGTAGACTGAAAATTTCACCTGTTTGGAGATTAGAGAAACCAGAGCAGATAGTTCACTTGGTTAGTTGCAGAGAAAAACCCAGAACAGATCCAGAGAGACCATAAATAAAAAGTAATTATGAAAAAAAAGTAATTATGTAAGGAGTTTGTTTTCATATTTTACATTTATTCCAGTTTTTCTATGCCATGCACTTCAATCATATTTCTTTTTTTTTTAAGACACATCACAAAGTAGGGGATAACAACATACAGTTCCAGTTTCCATAGTTTCTTTCTCAATCAATCTCTGGCCTTTTTTGGTCTCATCCGAGGTATTTTTAGCCCGAACAGAGCTGTTTTTCCTCAGCCGGATGCTGAAACACATGCACATTAGCATAGCATAGCATTAAATTACACCAAAACGAACACCAAAACAAACTATACCATGGAACTATTCTATGGAACTGGAGAATGTGAGGAAGTACCACCCTATTCCCTTCAATGGCCAATGCTAGGCTAGCTAATTCAACCAAAAATATACTCAGGGGGCTACTGCCATCTTTAAAAATGACATCTAACATGTGCTTACGTCTGGTCACATTTTCACAAATAAGCTAATTAGGTGCCACATTATAGATGGTCACAAATCGTCAGTTTATCCACCAATCCACACAGACAACATACTTTTGTATCCATCAGTAATGTGGCACCTAATTCGGCTTATTCAGGCGGCGGCCATTGTAAACCAAAACGAGGCTACGAGGTACACAAACCATTTAGGATTGTTGTGTTCTATGCATTCGCCAGTGGTGAAAATGCATTAATGATATAGTCAGTCAGTGTACCTTGTAGCCTCATTTTGGTTTACACAATGGCCGCCACCTGAATAAGGTGAATGTCAAATGGCCTTTTTAAAGATGGTGGTGGCCAACTGGGATGCTAACTAGCTGAAGCTAGTCCTCTAAATCCACTGACCCCCTAACCTATACAGAGTGCATAACATTGAAATGTGAATTTGACTCCAGCTGCTTTCTTTACAATTTGCCTCTGGAAGGAAGGAACCTTAAAGGGAAACTTCAGGGTTTTTTAACCTGGGACCCAATTTGGACCCATTTTTAAAATTTGGACCCAAAAACATTGCCCAAGAAAAATATAGATGCTTCCCTTCAAGACTCAACGTCTTAATATGATTTGTGATCTAAAAGGTTCCATTTTCCCTGACATTTCAAAAGCTTTCCATGACTTCAAGGACGCTTAATGAAATTTACACAACCTTTAACAACATACAGGTACTCCATTCTCTCCTTCCATGATCATTTCAGAGGGCAGTACACTGTAAACTGATCTTAGGCGAGCATTCACTCAGAAAATTGCTCTCCTTCATCCTGCACTGTTGATCATCATAGCAGGAGCTGTTGGCAGTCTCACGTTGTCACAGGCTGTTTTTGATGACAGTGACAATCATCAGCAACACAGTTTATTTCTGTGGTAGGCCCTTTATTTAATGCTGGTAGCAGGCACTCCCTTTTGTTGCCATTTCTTATCAACCTTGGAACTCTATATTGGAGGAACATACAGTCTGTTGTTCTGAGCTGGGCAAAAACTATATACATTACCATATATTGAGTACCTGGTGTTGTAGGCAAGTTAGACTCAGATGCGGAGAACAGTTTCTTTACTTTGACAAAATCAGAGGGCAAGTCCAGTAGCAAAATCTAGGTATGAAATCCAAGTCAAAGCACAGTAGGACAGAGTAGTAGTACAGAGGCAAACAATCCAAAATCACAAATCCAAGAATCGTAGTCTGGGCACAGAACAAGGTCAATAATCTTTCAATGTGGTTTATCAATACGTTTTCTAACAAGGCTCAGTACGTTCAGAACAAACAATACCTCACGCTGTGGCAAGTAAAACAGAGTTTTTATAAAGCCTGCGGTTAAAGGGACACCAGGCAAGCCTGATGCTTTTTCTCTACGAAACTCCCCCTCGCTCGGTCTGAAGCTCTTTTCCTTTTCTTTGCGTCTTCCGTCAAGGGTTTTCGCTGCTTCTCCGCCGGCTCTGCCATTATACACACGTTTGCAACAATCTCTAGCGTTTCGTTAGCCTGCCTCTGTGCTATAAACTCATCCTGCTTCGGTCGGCGGGTAGGATACACCGAACTTACAAGTGGGATATTCTTCCTACAGGCAGTAGGGGCGGGCGAGAGAGCCTTCATTCGCCCCGTAATGAGTCATTTAACCATATACCGAAGATGATTAATTAACACGAAAACGTTGCCTGGTGTCCCTTTAATTAGTTAACAGATGACAGGTGATTAGTACTCTGGTGAAGTGGAGCAGGACCGGAATGGCCGTAATCAACGCAGCTGACGGGACAGAGAGGGTCTTGGTGTCCTTCCCCATCACTACTCTTCTTGAATGGTCACTCAGTTTGTGGTGATGGCCTGCTCTAGGCAAATTTGCACATTTGCCATATTCCTTACATTCCTTATGGATTTCACTGAACTCACTCCAGGGGATGTTCAGTGACTTGAAAAGTCTTTTGTATCCATCCCCTCACATGCTTTTCAATAACCTTTTCTCGGAGTTGTTTGGATTGTTCTATCTTCATGGTGGAATTATAGCCAGGCATAATGACTGACCAGTGACTAGACCTTCTAGACCAGGGGTGTCAAACATACGGCCCGCGGGCCGGATGCGGCCCGCTAGATGGTTTAATCCGGCCCAGACTTGTAGAGAATACATTTCTGACGATGTCAAAAAAAAAAAAAAAAATCTCTAGCCCATTCCTGTGAGGAGAATTTTCAAATAAACCGAAATGCTTAATTCAGCCGCTAGACGCAGCCAAAAAACAAAACAAAAAAGTTCGGAGTTGACTGGTCCTGTGCTGTCAGTTTGGCTACATTGTCGGGAGAAAAGCAGGCGTTGCGACAAAATTCAGAGACAAAGTGCAGCCTGCAAACGGAGGACAAGATGTTTGGGCATTTTATTGTATTTTGCACCAGGAAGTGTTGTGTTGTAAAACACTAAACTTGGATCATGTTAAAGTGTGGTTGTGCAAACTGTAAATTTAATCAGGTCGCGAGGTCTGACTCACCGTCAGTTTGACTGTTTTCTTAGCTGTAGTACGGTGGTTAAGCCGAGGTGCCGTACTCAAGCGTTTCTTTGAACTACGAGAGGAAATTGGACAGTTCTTGGAGAAAAAAGGCAGACCAGTAGCAATTTAAATGCCCGGAATGGGTGCAGGATCTGGCCTTTATGGTGGATAGCCTATTACACAGCACCGCCACCTAGCCTACAAAATTATTTGATCTGATGTAACCTAATCGTATCAGTTGATCGTATTGCTCATGACATGCACTGCTAACTTATGTTTGTTAAATTCATTTTATTTTTCATACATTTGCCAATTTACATTTTTAAGGCAGGATGTTAACTTTCTTCATAGCTCCCACTTGAGTTTAGTGTGGTGAGTTGGTTCAGGTGGTCAGATGTAAAAATGTAGGCCTATCCACTCAACTATAAAAAATAAACCAGTTGTTTATGAGAGTGAAATGCATTTTATTTCAATTTCATTGGCCTCTCTGAATAAATGTGTAATAATCTAATATATCCCTTGTCATTATGTAGGCTACAAATGTAGGCTGAAGGGTAAAGCATAGCCTACTGAAAAAAACTAAGCTGGAGATTTGGAGTTGTCAAAGGATGTTTTGCAATTATTTCACTGGTCCGGCCCACTTGAGATCAGATGGGCTGTATGTGGCCCCTGAACCAAAATGAGTTTGACACCCCTGTTCTAGACACAGGTATCTTTCAGGGTTGTGCACAATTCAAATTGCAATTCTGCTTCCTGTTTGCTACCTCAATTGAAATGCAAGTGAAATTCAAGAATTGAATTGGAATTTAAGAGCCAGTTTCAATTAAATTCTGGAATTTTGCACAAGCCTGGTATCTTTATATTACTATACTATACACATTCACTGCACTCAGGCAATCTCCATTTCACTAATTGTGATACTACTAGCAACAATTATATTTTTAATTAATTAACATTATTTTACAAATTAAATTGATCAAGATTCCATTTCCAAAATCACTAAAAGGGGAAATATCCAAGGGGGGGGGGGGGGTAAATACGTTTTATAGGCACTGTAAAATGACAATTCAGCATTGACCTTTTAGTTTCTTGCCACACAGGCACATTAAAGAAACATCAACAACACGTCCCCTTACTAGGTGTGAGTCCACCCGTGCTTTAAAGGAGAATTCCGGTGTGATTTTGACCTAAAGTGTTTTGAAACATGATACCGAGTGTGAACGTATGTCTCATAGCCCATCTCGGCTTGTCCCCTGCACTCCAAAATCTGGTGCTAGTTAGCCGATGCTACCCACAAGGCGGTCAATGGTGGTGCCTCGGCATCGGCATAGCCATGCAAATAAATCACTGTTTTACACCATTTACGAGGCTCAATGTATCTCCACACTTCATTGGTAGACTTCCAAGGGCCCTGACATTTAAAACGAGACATTGAGAACTTTGAAAAAGCACTGGTAGTTTACTTACAAGACGATTTATACAGACAGTATCTTCTCGAAGTTTAGCGTTTGCAGCCATCTTGAATTTAGTCACGATAAGTCAAGCAACGAGTAAGAATGAACAGGTATGATAAGGGATCAGATTCCAAAAATAATTCCGTGGAAATGCATGGATTCCAGTTGCTGCTACTGGAAGAAACTGTAATCCATGCTCATTGTTTTCATTGTGAGATTACAATAAATCAACCAAAAAACAAACAAACACATTTTTATATCTGTTTTTAGTTATTTAGTGCCAATAATTCTGGAGGGTACTGTAGTTTATCTCTGTCTCAATGTGGGTTTGTTTGCATATGTTGTGTGTGTGTGAGTGTGTGTGAGACAGAGAGAGAGAAACCAACCTGCCGTTGCGCTGAGCATGTCTCTGGCTGTGCCGCAGACTGTTTTCCCTCTTCAGGGTCACAGACACCACATCTTCAGGGGAAAATGTCTGGTTGGGGGTCCTGAGCTTCAGGGACCATGTCCACCTCCACATCTGAAGGTTCATCTGATTATAGGACACACAGGTGCACACATGCAGATAAGGTACATACACTCTTAAAAAGGACAGCCAAAATGTTGAAAATGGTGAAAAAGGCTCAATTATAGTTGAAATTTACATTTAAAAATGAGTCAAAGAGTAGGCCTACAAGACATTAAAAGGGCTTTTGTGCCCCTTCTGTTACAGAGTAGTACTTGATTTTCAATTGATAGTGAAATACTTAATAAAATATAACTATAGGGATATAACATATACTTGGGTGGGTCTATTGATGACAAAAAGGTTTCCCATGTTTGATACAAGGAGCCAACCTGCCACTAGTATCAGGAAGCAAACTTGGGTGGAAAGAAAGTAGGCAACTATATATAATCCTAGATATAAGCCCCATGTCATTACCTCACCATACAATGTATATGATATGCTAGCCTATCCTTTATGTTATTCTATCGGTAGTTGTGAGGTGCTCCTCTGATGAACATCATAATACAACTATTTTCTTAATTTAGTTGTTTGACAGAGCCCTATATCTGCCTCATTTGTTCAATCTGTTAATCCACTTCTGGTCTTTTCAACATTAAGCAACTATAATTGCAGTAATCAAATGACAATCAAAGGACACACAGTGTTGTGCCTGAACGCGTTCATTGAACGATAGAACGATATATTATTTGGGCGAACGAACGTGAACTGAACGTGCTGTATTACTGCCTGATAGTTCATTCTGGTGTCTGTGAACGGCATGCTCTCTCAGTTTAACTTTGTTCAATAGGGTGCCATATTTATATAGAGCCTTCCAGGCGAAACCCCGGCTAAAACATACCGTAAACAGGCCTTAATATGTAGCTAGCGTTTCTCAAATTATGGGCCGCAGACTGGCACTGGTCCGCAACGTGGACACTGCTTGTCTGCGGAGCCACGGAGTGAAATTATGCCTTCGTCTGATAATTTGCTGCGCAATTGATCAAGGCACCGCATACCGACAGAAAAAGAAACAAATGTTTCTGCAATCAGGAGAAAATACTTGCTAATTTGGTATCATCAAACATAGAGGCACACAAAAAAGTGGTGGAACGTTCATTCAATGCATGCGCACGTCTGCGCGAGACACTCAACCACTCAATAACGTTGGTAGCAAAGCACCGCTTCAACCTGTTGGAAGGCTATTTAACTAGATGTACCGCAGAGCGGTACAAAATATGACCGCCGCCCAGTCCAGCACATTTTTTCCACAAAAATAAGTCACGTTTGTCAAATTGTGTTCATTTCCTACTTTGTTCCTTTTTTGTGTTTGTAATTGAGTGTGTTCAGAGTGTGTTCTGGTTGTTTTTGTGTATATGTGTGCTTCTGTGTTTGTTTATTGAGTGTGTGTGCCTGCATGTCAGTTAGTTTTTTTGTGTGTGTGTTTGTGTATGTAGGTGTGTTTGTATGTGTGGGTGCATGTGTGTGTGTGTTTATGTGTTTGTGTGCGTGTCGTGTGTGTGCATGTATGTGTGTGCGCATGTGTAGCCACTTTCAATTCAACCACTTTACCAATAACCTAGCCCATCTGTTACAAAAATGCATACAGAACTGGTTCCTTCCTTCAAAATACTGTAGGGGATGATAGTATATTTTTACTACCATATTTCTCTTAAGACTCAATCAGGACAATGAAAGATCAGGATCCAGGCTTTATTCTGTTACAAGCAGAGAGGGTAAGAAAATGGTCTATGGTCTCTGTAGGCCATGGCACAGGCCATGGCCTCTGTGGATCAATCTCTCTCTCTCTCTCCTTCAGTTCTCCATGTTCTAATCTTAGTCTGACAAAACATTGCAAATTGGTCACTTTTGTATGGGTTAAACAAAGGAGAATTGGAGGCAAAACAAGCCCACTTGGTTGGTTCTCCACTTGGCATCAGACACACCTACTCACACCTACTTCACACCTATCTGAAGAACATGAGGATATATATCAGAAATATCACTTATAGAATGTTCCAAACATTCTCACAATCAAAACATTACAATCCTATTACAATGATACCAAACATGAATATATTTACATTTCATGACACATGGATACATTATATCAAGGTAACATCCTTTGTCTTGTGGATCTGATAACCCTTAGAACCAGTACATTAGCATTTCATTGGGGGAGGGGAGGGTGTCTTTGTTTTAAAGCCAAGAGAGGCCACATGGCTAAAACTAGTATTGAAACACAACTAAAATTATTTGCATCAGGGACTAGTGAATCACCATAACTTAACGATGTTAGCAAACATCAAATGTAAAGTATATACCATCTACTCTTTGCGATAAGTGCCATGGGATCTTTAACAACCATGGTGAGTCAGGAACTCAATTTAACATTCATGCAAAGGAAAACATCTGCAGTACAGTGTCCCTGTCACTGCAATAGGACATTGGGATTGATATTTGTTTGGTGGCTTTTGACCACAGGGAAGAGTGCCACATACTGGACAGCAAGCAACCCCCACTTCCAGCAGGAACCTACTCTCCCAAGGAGGTTTCTTATCCAAGTACTAACTAAGCCTGCTTAGCTTCAATAATTCAGCTGCTGGTCTGGCTGCTGGCTAAAACAAAAGGTGAAAGGCTTTTATGATTCTAACTGTCTCACTGAATTGTATTATGCACACTCAATTTTCACTGGTATCTGTTAGACAACAAGTACCAAAACATGATTAGTTCATAGATTTCACATGTAAAATACATTTTATACAACCCCACCCCTATCTTGCCTGTTCATATTTCTGAGACATTCTTGAATTGTGTGCATGTGTTTATGTGTGTGTGTGTGTTGAGTGGTAATAGGATGGGTTGACATGACCCCTTAAGACCAACATACAAATAAAGGTGGTCCTCCTAGGCCCTACAGTTCTCAGTAGGACCTACAGGGTCTAGTGCGTGGCGTACCTGGGGTCTGAGCATGCCTAAGACCAATCGCTCCATTGTCTTCATCACATGTGATGTAAGAGCGACAGGTCTGTAGTCATTAAGCTCACTAGGGTGTGGCTTCTTAGGGACAGGGGTAAGACATGATGTCTTCCACAGTGTTGGAACTTGTCCAAGGCGTAGGCTCAAATTGAAGATGTGCTTCAGTGGCTCCCCCAGTTCAGCAGCACAGGCCTTGAGTAGCCTTGGACACAGTCTGTCAGGCCCCACTGCTTTATTGCTGCGCAATTTCTGAAGTTGGACTGTCACTTGATCTGTTGTTATGGTGAGGGGTGTAAGGGGAGGGGAGGGGGAGGGGTGCATCTGGGATCTGTGTGTCTGATGGCTGTTGACTGAAGTCGTTGTCACCTCATTGTTCGTGATCGCCATGTGGGGGAGGGGTGCAAAATCCAGTGATGGTGGGGGTACGATAGCCTGTGATGATGGAGGTGAGTGTTGCGCTGGTATTGAGGGGGTGTGAGGGTGGGGGCTGGGGGATGGTGGACAGACCACCGCCATTGGAGCTTGAGCAGGGCAGTCAAACCTGTTGTAGAAGTGGTTCAACTGGTTCGCCCTGTCCAGGTCCCCCTCCACAGAGCTGCTGTTCTTCTTCAGGCCAGTGATAACCTTCATGCAGTCCCATGTCTCCTTCAAGTTGTTTTCCTGCAGCTTCTGTTCCACCTTCTTTCTGTAATCCTTCTTAGCTTCCTTCAGCTTGAATTTGAGTTTCCCTTGCACGCGCCTCAGCTCTGCCATGTCCCCCTCTCTGAACGCCATCTTTTTCCTGTTAAGAAGGGTCTTGACATTGCTGGTTATCCAAGGCTTGTTGTTGGGAAAGCAGCGTACAGTTCTGGTGGGAACAACAATGTCCATGCAGAAGTTCAGGTAGTCAGTTGTGCACTGTGTGACCTCCTCTAAGTCCTCTCCATTCTGTAACACACTCCAGTCAGTACACTCGAAGCAGTCTCTCAGAGCCTCATCCACTCTTACCCTCTTTCCAACAATTTGTTAAGAAGCTTATGGGCCTCTACCTGAAAGTCATCGTCCCTTGCACATATACGTCGTAGCCTTAAGAACTGACTAAATGGTAAACCTTTTTTGAGGGACATTGGATGATGACTAGTATAGTGTAGGAGACTGTTTTTGTCAGTGGGTTTAGTGTAAAGTGTGGTGTATATATGTCCCTCTTTCAGAATTACCTTCGTATCGAGGAAACTCACTTGGTGATCATCATACTCTAGACTAAATTCAATTGACTCCATGCAAGTATTGAGATGTTGAAGGAAGGTTTGAAGGTCACTGCTTGAACCCCTCCAGATCAGAAATACATCGTCAATATATATTTTCCAAAACACAGTAGATGGTGAAAAAGGATTGTCATTAATGACATATTGGAATAAAAAAAAAAAAACATAAAAAGGTTTGCATAATCTGGGGCAAAACTTGCACCCATTGCTGTGCCATGTGTTTGCAGGAAAAAGTTTTTACCATGAAGAAAATAGTTTTTAGTTAGTACAATTTCAGACATATTAACCAGGAAATCTGATGGTGGAACATGATCAGATCTGGAGTCTAGAAAGAACTTAAGTGCATTCAGGCCAGAGGGGTGAGGGATGTTTGTGTACAAACTCACCACATCCATAGTGGTGAGAATGAGCTCACCACTAGTCAAAGTCAGGTCACTTAGTTGTGTAATGAAGTCTCCTGTGTCCTTGGAAGATGGAAGTTTTTCCACTAGTGGCCTTTTGTGATAGTCAACAAAGTTAAATAATGGTTCGGTTAAGGAACCAATACTAGCAATGATTGGACGACATTTTGGGAAATCATCAACACTTTTATGAACTTTGGGTAGACCATAAATCATTGGTAAGGTATTTATATTCAGTCTGATTTATGTGACCACTGACAGAGCTTGCTTTAAGAAAACTTAAATTTCCCCTTTAAAAGAGCACATTGCAATTTTTTGGAGAATTTACAATCAGACAGCTGTCTATTAATTTCATCATCATACATGTTAGTGTTCATCAGTACTATCCCTCCCCCTTTATCAGCCGGCTTTACAGTGATATTGTTTTTTTTTGCCAGAGATGAGAGGGCAGTCCGTTCCCTAAAAATTGAGCGTCAGCGTCAGTTCTGGCAGGCCAAGTAGTCAAGGCGTTGCTAACCGCTATGGGCGTCAGCTGATCAGCTGTCAACTCCCTTCGCACTCCCCTCGCACTCCCCTCGCTTCTAAATGGCTACATCCAAACAGGGCGCCTTATTTAAAGCTGCTTTAGTTATTCCTAAGTGCTTGCTGCTCGCATTTATGCAAACCCATCCATACGCCTCCTGCTGAACGGCCTCAAAAAGGAGTCACCTCGAGGCAATGATAAACGTCTCCCTTTCACATTACCTTTAGTTAATACAATTATATCACGTTTGAGGGAAGGGTGTTTTGGGCCTTACACAGATCAAATGTTAGAGACAGTCATTCTCACAGCTTTCTTTGGGTTCCTACGGGGTGGCGAAATTTCTTCACGCACGTGTTTCTTTGACCCAAATCACGATCTCACCATTTCTGATGTTTCGATTAATGATCACCATTTCACCTTGTTTCTCAAACACTCCAAATCAGATAGAAATAGTGACGGTGTAGTTGTTTATATATCAGAGTCTAATACTGTCTTTTGTCCTCTATCATCCATGCTGACCTACTTGAGGAGCCGTCCTCGTGCTGGTCCGCAGGAGCCGCTGTTTGTCATTCAGGAGGGGAAACCAATGTCCAGAGCCTGGTTTGCATCTCATCTACGCCTCCTCTGCCAATTCTGCGGACTGCCTCCAGACCGCTATACAGCCCATTCCCTGCGCATAGGGGCCGCAACTACTGCGGCGGCATCTGCTACTGTTTCAACCCTAAAAGCCATGGGCCGATGGACGTCTACTGCATACGAACGTTACCTTCGTCCTGACGTTCGCGCCATTCTTGACGCTCAGAAAGCTATGAGCTCTGCTCCCTGATCTGCTTCTTGCCCTATGTGCTCTGCTCCCTGCTCTGTTCCTGACCTATGTGCTCTGCTCCCCTGTGCTTAAAGGCTACTTAAATTCCATCATCTTGTGTTGATTGGTCACAAGAGGATTGCCAGGTATGGTCTGTTTGGGGGGAATAGTTAGCTCGCTCAGTGTTAAACTGTGTGAGCGCCCCCTAATGCTGCTGCTGTCCCCAGGCTCACTGCTCTTTCATGGTGCTCATGAAAGGTCTGGGGACCCCTCTGAACAGAGCCATACCGCCAAATTTAATTGGTAATATATTCAATAAAATTGCCTAAAGAATTTGTATTGCCTGTGTTGTTCTTCACTTAATGGACCTGACAGAAATTGAGCGTCAGCGTCAGTTCTGGCAGGCCAAGTAGTCAAGGCGTTGCTAACCGCTATGGGCGTCAGCTGATCAGCTGTCAACTCCCTTCGCACTCCCCTCGCACTCCCCTCGCTTCTAAATGGCTACATCCAAACAGGGCGCCTTATTTAAAGCTGCTTTAGTTATTCCTAACTGCTTGCTGCTCGCATTTATGCAACCCACCTCCTCCCCTGCTCCACCCTGTCGTGTATAACATGGCATAGGCTTTATGTCATAGTTGCCTGCTCTGTTCATATGGGGGAATAGTTAGCTCGCTCAGTGTTAAACTGTGTGAGCGCCCCCTAATGCTGCTGCTGTCCCCAGGCTCACTGCTCTTTCATGGTGCTCATGAAAGGTCTGGGGACCCCTCTGAACAGAGCCATACCGCCAAATTTAATTGGTAATATATTCAATAAAATTGCCTAAAGAATTTGTATTGCCTGTGTTGTTCTTGACTTAATGGACCTGACAGAAGTGCAATTAGATCTCTAGACTCTTCATCCTAATGGTCTAAACGAAGAATTTGAAATGTCCTGTTTTCTGTAAAATGTATTTGACATGTGTGTGTCCATTGTACGTTTTTTTCTATATGTCTGATCGCTATGCCCTATAAGGTAGACTCATTGAATGAAATTGTGATGTAATTGTTCAATTATGTGATCTGAATGAGCTGTGACCTGCTAGGCCTGTTGGCCACTAATTGGATGCACCTGCTCTAGACTGTTTAAAAGGTTGCCTCACTATGCTGCTGCTCTTTTTTGCACTGAAGATAGTCTTTGACTGAAACGTTTGTACAGCACTCTTGCACTTTCTGCACATTGTGTTGCCTCAAAAAACTTTTAAAAAAATAAGAAAAAAAACTAAAATACAGTGGTCTAATAACCAACCTTGTGTGATTACTGGTCTCTTAGAGTGCAAGTCCTCCTTGCCAATGTACTAAGACTTTTTGACCACTGCACCAGAGAACCTTTCTCAAGAGGACTTAAAAACAAGGCGCAGCTCTACTTCATGCTTTTTCAGTTGGTGTACAGTAACATAAATTAATTTATTGTATGGCCCCCCATGAACGGAATTCCACGAAACTTGCCGTGCATTCAGAGGGTGTCATAATGATCATACACTTCCAATTTCGTGCAGTTTTGACCATGTTAGGTCACAGATACCTGCGATTACAACTCCTCATTTTTACACCTCATTTCATAATAATTATAATGATAATTAAAGCAACAATGGGGAAATTCTGTCCCCTCAATGCTAATGTAAACCCTGGTTGGATAAGGATTCAAAATTGGATATGAAGATGAAATCTGATGCATAGTTTCAGTGTTAAAACTGATAAAACTAGATGTACCGCATAGTGGTACAAAACATGACCGCCGCTCAGTCCTGTTCCGTTCCGCGAAAATAAATCACACTTCAATTTGTCTCCATATTTTACTCCATCCCCCACTCTTGAAACTTTTGTGTATGCTTGTTTGGCATGCCTGAGTGTGTGTGTGCGGCTGCACAGAAAGTAGCCTACTGGTGCTGAAAAGGTGAATAGATTGTAGAATAGCCAAAGAAGATGTAGCATTGTTATAAAACCTTTAAAATCTCTAAACAATCACAAGTAGGGCAGTTCATCACAGTTCATCCATTGCAACTGGATTGATGAAAGGTCACTTACACCTGTAGGCTACATTGTATTTGGGAAAAGCAAAAGGTATCAGCATAATGTTATTTATTTATTTATTTATTTATTTATTTATTTATTTATTTATAAACAAAAACATCTCTGTCAGTTCCATGCCATTTTCAACAGCTATCAAAAACAAAGGTCATTTTTGGATGGATGGATTTTTTTGTGAATGTTTCTTCTTCTACATAAGATTTTAGTCATCTTTAGTTCATGTAATACTTTATTGTCAATGCACAAATTAGGTAACAGTAGTCTGAAACGTTATTGTTAATGCACAAATTAAGTAACAGTAGTCTGAAACGAAATGCTGTTTTACATCTAGTGGTGCAAATAACTGACATGTCCAAATGGGCCTTGATGAAATGCGTCGCTAGACTGTTCATACACATTTTAACGGGCCAAAGTTGAAGAGCTGTTGTCCGTTATTGTTCGTGCAAATATAGGCTGATTCATGTTCCCTTGCATTGTGTAACTGAGGTCCATGGCTAGTCTGGCTTTCACCAGACCAAGCTCAATCTTTTAAGAAATCAAAAAATAAATAGCGGGCAGATCAGGCTGGGTTCACCAAGCCTAGTCCATAGGCACCCGATATTGTTAACGCTCTGGCTATTCTAAATGCAAAAATGCATCAGGGAGTTATGACAAAACTGTAACTAACAAACTAGATCCTAATAGAAAGCTGTTAGCTTCCCTAAGCTACAGGTAGGCTTATAAGGTAGGCCTATTTACAACATAAATTGTCAATAGGCTATGCTGGCGACACAAATAAAATCTCCTTTGGAAACCAATGGCTTACGCCTTACAGTATCAAGCGGACTTAAACTGCCATAACGTGGCGAAAAGTTGTAATAAAATTCACGCAGCTCCATGAGTCAAGGAAAGCGCGAATGAAGTAGCCACTTCTAAATGGGACCCACTACACAGTAGCTTAAGGTGTGTTGCTAAAGCAGCCATAATGAAATGAAGGTGTCATTGTTTGGATACTTCACACACACATGCTTTTTAATTTCACAGACTACAACTACCAAGCTGGAATCAAAGCACATCGATTCCCCTCTCACACCCTGCACGCACTTAAACAAAATAAACAGGCGTCTCAGTCTCACGCATGTATAGGCAAAACTGTATCAGACCGGTGTAACGTTGGTAAATCTTCCATTGCACAGAATGATTTTTGTAGCACGTGCAACAAATGACAGTCGAAAGATACAATTACAGTGCTGCTATCAATTTGCTTGGTATAACCGCATTTATAGTTTTCTACAAATGCAATCAATCAAATTGGCCTCCATCACTCAACCAACGCTAACGGTAACATTACCTAGGTCCTTATTGATATTATAAGATTAACGTACCTGCAGTAAAAACCAAGCACGTCCGATAAACATCCTCAGATTTATTTCGGCTTCAAGAAGAAATGGGAATTACATTTCATGTGAACATCATCCTATCCTTATTAGACGTTCTCTGCGGTAAACTATAGTCCTTGTAGGAATTCCATTGTTATTCCAACCCACGTTTAACTTCCAACAAAATTACGTCTCACTGCAACGATGCGCCATCTAGTGGACAAACGACTACTTATCGCCAAATACTGGAAATGCAGCCATGATGATGATGATGATGAATATTTATTTTGGCTTTCTTTTAATCCTACTGAATTTGTAATTATGTATCGGCCGTTCTAATACCGATAGTATGTGGGTGCCTGTGTGTGCGTGCATGTGTATATGTGTGCACCGCCATCTACAGGCCAATGAGTGTACAGTCACTAAATGTACACATAATCTAATTTTTAAGACCCCCCCATGGATGAAATTCTACGAAACTTGGCATACCCCCAGAGAATGCCAGGTCAATCATACACATAAAATTTGGTGCAGTTCTGAACATCTTAACTGAAGATAGGGGCGATTAAAGCAGAATAATATTGCATTTTCATTTTTTACCGGGGGGGTGCAAATCACAAATGAGTGATTATGGGCCAGATTGATGTGGGCCCTTGAGACCAACATACCATAAAAGATTCTTCATCCTCGGTGCCACGGTTCAGGTAGTTATTTAGGAAAAACTGCTTTTTTTGCGGTTCGGGGGGCCCAGCACGGGGGGGGGAGTGGACCCCGGGGACGAAACAAAATTTTTCCGTAAAAGTCTAGTGGGGCTACATACCCACCAAATTTCATGTGCCCCGGTGGTTCGGTGTCCCGGGTATCGTTGACCAAAAATTCAGGAAGTAGATGACGGGGAAAAAAAAATAAATAAATAAATAAAAAAAATAAATCCCTATATGACCGCCGCTGTCTGTGGTTCTATATGGGCTGTGGCAATCATTTTGAAAAATAATAGCTCGCAGCAACATATGGAAAAAAGAACTATGAACTAGTTCATTTTTTGGAACTGTGAATTTAGTTCATTTTTTTGAATTATGAACTGAACTAGTTCATTTTAAAATTTGTGAACTGAACTTTGAACTAGTTCATGTAGAAAGTGAACTTTCCCAACACTGGACACACACATGAGTGAAATTCAAGGGTTCACAGCTGAGGTACCTGTGCTGTTTATCAATTTGTTGTTCTCTTTTTCATCTTTTTAAAGTTTCTCCCCTCTATCCCTCTCTCCCCTCACTCTCTCTTTCTTTTTATCACTTCATACGTGTCTTAACCCATATACGTACTAGCCCACAACTCTATATACCTGACATACAAACATGCAACCACTTAACTTGATAACATGGAATATACGTGGCTTCCGTAACCAATCCAAAAGACTTAATTAATCATAACGTAATTAATCATCTAATAAAATGAATGTCTGATATTTGCTTCCTACAAGAAACACAAGCACCTCTGGTAACTTAAGAAACTGGCATTCCACTGACATAATAAAGCAATATATGGAAGACTATGGCCTTAGTGACAGTTGGAGAATGAGGAACCCTTCTTTAAGGAAATATTTATATTTTTCAACAGTTCACCAATGTTAATCTAGAATGGATGCAATCATCACACAATCCACCCAATTGTAATCAGTGATCGTGCCCCTGTCTCTCTGTCTATAAACACTCAAACATATGCTAAAACTTCAACTACATGGGGCTTCAATACCTCACTGTTAAAAGAACCCCAACTTTACAACCCTTATAAGGCGAGAGTGGGCATTCTTTCTGGAGATGAATGACTCTCCAGACACCTCACCTTCATTGCTCTGGGAAACTGGGAAGGCCGTAATAAGAGGAAAAATGTTATCATACTCATACAGGAAAAAACAGCAACAACAATTGGAAAATACATTATAACAAAAAATCAAACTCTTAAAGCTGCAGTTGGCAAGTCTGACAGATTGAGGGGACTTAGCCAAAATTTTTAATGTTTACATGCCCCTCCCCCATTACTACCGAGCACCCTCTCATCGAGTTTGTGCTCGTCAGTGCGCACCAGATTGCACCTGGTGCTGCTCTGATTGGACCAGAAGAACCGGGAGCTGTGGATTTTTGCAAAACATATAACAGGCTCCAGGTGGAGGTAGAAGCACGTTTTTTTTCTAAAACCGGCTGATTTATGTTGTTCTGTCGGAGCATAGTTTATTCAATTTTATTCAATATCGCAGCAGCAATACGCATAATCAAAGGAATTCAGGTAGCCAACGTACAACACAAAATCAGTTTATATGCAGATGATCTTTTACTTTATTTACAGAACCCACAAGTATCATTTCAAGAAACGTTCAATATCATCAACAGATTCTCCTTTGTCTCACATTACACTATCAACTGGAATATACCCAAGATGGCGGCGCGTACACACGCAGCGACCTCTCTCTGTCCCAACCGTACGGTGTTTTGTTCGTTTAAAAAGTGTTTGTCCGAAAGTGTTACGTGTTCGTCTCGTCTTACTACGTCGTACTACTTACTTTTTTTGTTTACTTGAATGTTATGTTTGTCTGTGGACTAAAAATTGGTAAAATATGTCTTGTCTCCACCGTGGGATAGTGAGAAACGTAATTTCGATCTCTTTGTATGTCTGGAACATGTGAAGAAATTGACAATAAAGCTGACTTTGACTTTGACTTTGACTCTTGGATCCACGAGTCCTCAAACCTTGTTATGAATACTTGTGATGAAAACACACATGGTCATCTTCATCAAGTGAAATACCTTGATGAACTGAATTTTAGAAACCCATTGTTTCTTGAATATGTTCCTTTATGTCATTCATTTTCCAACTTCTTTCCCAGATCACGAGACGAAGCACTGATCTCCATATTGATGCTCTTTGTCTATGTATCACAGAGGACTGCATCCCATGCATATGACGATGGATATAGACTTTGCCTAACCAGTTGGCTAGTAATTATTAAAGTACTCACATAGGCACTGATAGGTTAAAGCTGGTGTAGAAAACTCATTACAAAGATGGTAATTATGCTAAATAAATAAATAAAAAAAATAAATCCCTATATGACCGCCGCTGTCTGTGGTTCTATATGGGCTGTGGCAATCATTTTGAAAAATAATAGCTCGCAGCAACATATGGAAAAAAGAACTATGAACTAGTTCATTTTTTGGAACTGTGAATTTAGTTCATTTTTTGAATTATGAACTGAACTAGTTCATTTTAAAATTTGTGAACTGAACTTTGAACTAGTTCATGTAGAAAGTGAACTTTCCCAACACTGGACACACACATGAGTGAAATTCAAGGGTTCACAGCTGAGGTACCTGTGCTGTTTATCAATTTGTTGTTCTCTTTTTCATCTTTTTAAAGTTTCTCCCCTCTATCCCTCTCTCCCCTCACTCTCTCTTTCTTTTTATCACTTCATACGTGTCTTAACCCATATACGTACTAGCCCACAACTCTATATACCTGACATACAAACATGCAACCACTTAACTTGATAACATGGAATATACGTGGCTTCCGTAACCAATCCAAAAGACTTAATTAATCATAACGTAATTAATCATCTAATAAAATGAATGTCTGATATTTGCTTCCTACAAGAAACACAAGCACCTCTGGTAACTTAAGAAACTGGCATTCCACTGACATAATAAAGCAATATATGGAAGACTATGGCCTTAGTGACAGTTGGAGAATGAGGAACCCTTCTTTAAGGAAATATTTATATTTTTCAACAGTTCACCAATGTTAATCTAGAATGGATGCAATCATCACACAATCCACCCAATTGTAATCAGTGATCGTGCCCCTGTCTCTCTGTCTATAAACACTCAAACATATGCTAAAACTTCAACTACATGGGGCTTCAATACCTCACTGTTAAAAGAACCCCAACTTTACAACCCTTATAAGGCGAGAGTGGGCATTCTTTCTGGAGATGAATGACTCTCCAGACACCTCACCTTCATTGCTCTGGGAAACTGGGAAGGCCGTAATAAGAGGAAAAATGTTATCATACTCATACAGGAAAAAACAGCAACAACAATTGGAAAATACATTATAACAAAAAATCAAACTCTTAAAGCTGCAGTTGGCAAGTCTGACAGATTGAGGGGACTTAGCCAAAATTTTTAATGTTTACATGCCCCTCCCCCATTACTACCGAGCACCCTCTCATCGAGTTTGTGCTCGTCAGTGCGCACCAGATTGCACCTGGTGCTGCTCTGATTGGACCAGAAGAACCGGGAGCTGTGGATTTTTGCAAAACATATAACAGGCTCCAGGTGGAGGTAGAAGCACGTTTTTTTTCTAAAACCGGCTGATTTATGTTGTTCTGTCGGAGCATAGTTTATTCAATTTTATTCAATATCGCAGCAGCAATACGCATAATCAAAGGAATTCAGGTAGCCAACGTACAACACAAAATCAGTTTATATGCAGATGATCTTTTACTTTATTTACAGAACCCACAAGTATCATTTCAAGAAACGTTCAATATCATCAACAGATTCTCCTTTGTCTCACATTACACTATCAACTGGAATATACCCAAGATGGCGGCGCGTACACACGCAGCGACCTCTCTCTGTCCCAACCGTACGGTGTTTTGTTCGTTTAAAAAGTGTTTGTCCGAAAGTGTTACGTGTTCGTCTCGTCTTACTACGTCGTACTACTTACTTTTTTTGTTTACTTGAATGTTATGTTTGTCTGTGGACTAAAAATTGGTAAAATATGTCTTGTCTCCACCGTGGGATAGTGAGAAACGTAATTTCGATCTCTTTGTATGTCTGGAACATGTGAAGAAATTGACAATAAAGCTGACTTTGACTTTGACTTTGACTCTTGGATCCACGAGTCCTCAAACCTTGTTATGAATACTTGTGATGAAAACACACATGGTCATCTTCATCAAGTGAAATACCTTGATGAACTGAATTTTAGAAACCCATTGTTTCTTGAATATGTTCCTTTATGTCATTCATTTTCCAACTTCTTTCCCAGATCACGAGACGAAGCACTGATCTCCATATTGATGCTCTTTGTCTATGTATCACAGAGGACTGCATCCCATGCATATGACGATGGATATAGACTTTGCCTAACCAGTTGGCTAGTAATTATTAAAGTACTCACATAGGCACTGATAGGTTAAAGCTGGTGTAGAAAACTCATTACAAAGATGGTAATTATGCTAAATCCTCTTGCTGCATGTATGATGACCAGTCAGTCTTATGTGTGTATAATTTACTTGATCAGTTTATTTTCTCTAGATAAGATTTATGTATGAGTAGTATGTTGTTCATGTTGCAATAATTATTTGGACCAATTCAACTATGAACCATAAACTGTGTGTTTAGATTGGATATGTGCAGCAAACAAGTGACTCTCTTACGGCTCCCACACACAGCTGCGTTCCGTCAACGCATGCCAGTGGGTGTTCCCGACGGTAGCTATGCAAATGACTTGAAGTAAAACCGTAATGTGATTGGTTGGTGCCGTCCGTAGATTGGCTTGATTGGCCGGTGCCGTCTGTCGGTGCAGCAACAGCTGAACTCAACGCGAGCGGCGGGAGAAACGCGACGCGACGGACCCACAATTCAGTTCGGCAACGGATCACGTGAGCCCATGTAAAGTGAATAGGATGCGTCTCCAGCAACGCGAAGCACGCAGCTGTGTGTGGGAGCCTTTACTCTTCCATTGACTTCCATTGTATTAAAAGAGCACCACATGTGGTGCAAAGTGGTACTGCAGATCCAGTACAAATTCAGTTGATTTATAGACAATATTTTAAAAAAATCTTATCTCAATGAAGAAACTCAGCAACAAGCCCAAATTTTGGGCAGATGATCCTCACATACAGAATGATATATGGTAAATTTAAAAAAAATCCTGTTAACTGTCCACGTGGTGAAATGAGAAGATGAAAACAGGCTTTTTGAAAATCAGGCCCAATTTTAAAAAAATGCTCTGAAAATATGAAAATGATAACAACCAAAGTTAATGCATGGACAGGACCTTATAATCAGGCTAAAACATATTTTAAAAGCCCAATTCAAATATATTTTATTTAATATACTTTGTCATAGCCAGAATAAGCATTACGTGGCTATGGATTGAAAAGCAGTCTTCCAATACATTGCAGCTGATTCTTCTGCTTTGCATTGCTAGAAGTCTGGTTATAACTCCACCATACAGACAATGTAACCTAAAAACAATGGCTATATTATGGGTAGACCTATATTTAGGCTATAATAGCCTAGGCATATCCACTCGGGCAGAGCGACAGAGCAGGCTATCTGTTTTCTCAGCCGACCGTCTCATGTCATGACCTGCAACATTGAGGCTACATAAATGAATGCTAGGCTTTTTCTAACTTGTATGCTCGATTTCCAGTGCATTTGATTTGCTTGTAAGTTGTAGGCCTACTTTCCTTGTCCAATGTGATTGTTGAACGATGCTGGCCAGAAATGAATATACGTGAAAGTTTCCGTGTCATGTCATAGCCTACCTCTAGTCTCGTTGCTACTCTGGCAGCCTCACCAGAAGATGCAGCAACTGTACGTCATTGTGTTAACTGAGCTGTTAGCTAGGCCAGGCATTACTTTTATAATCGTGGGCTAACGCATTCTGAAGCCCTGTTTCTTTTCTCCTGGGAGAGGTGCGCTTTTCCCTCTTCGAGATACTTTCTCCAATAATAAACTTGTAGGCTACTCGTAATGTAAGGCAATTGAAATGTAGCGGAGTAAAAGAGTATATTATTGGCTCAAAAATGTACTTGAGTAAGAGTAGAAGTAAGCTACCGTTTTGAAAAAGGAAAGTCGTTTGCCGTTCCTCGAAAAAAAAAATGTAACGCGTTAGGCTACTACCCACCCCTGCAAATGGGTTTGATCTCGCTTTCTCCGAGCCTACAAACGGCTGGACAGTGCATCTCCTTGCTCAGTGTTGTGTTGTCTTATTGGCTACCCGCCAACGTGGCAGGTACATTGACAGTTTCACCCGCCAATCACAAAAGTTACCCGAATTTGGCGTGTGGGCGGGTGCCAATTTCATGCCCTGGCGATAAGCATCCGTTACATTAATACACAGGATTAGATGTTAAAATCCCTTGTGCCAAAATCCAAGGTAAAAACACATTCAGAAGCCCCTGTTCAAGTTTAACTTTAAAAAGCACACTACCCACAAATCCGCCAACAAATGGTCACAAGCACAATACAAATGGCCTATCCAACAGCAGTAGCCTATATAGTATGCGGCATGTCATTGGGGTTATCAAGTGGGCACCCTCATTCACCGATGTTTCATTAAGTTAGGCCCACGACACCTCATGAAGGCTTAACAGTGAAACCAGCGTCCTGGAGACACTCCCCTCCATGCTGCCACCATATTACCACATTGAAATATCCAATACCCAAAATACTCTTAACCAGCCCAGGCATGGTCAAGGTTGGCTAGGTTGGTCCGTCCCGTTGATGTGGACTGAACCATAACCATAAGAAACCTTGGCCAACCAACCATCACCCTAGGCACATCCCATCACAAACACAAAACAAATTAGCCAGTTAGCTTAGCCCGTTAGCTTAGGCCCCATCCCAAACACAAAACAAATTAGCTAGCAGTTAGCTTACGCCCCATGCTGCCACCATTTTACCACAACAAGCATCCAAATACCCTTAACCAACCTAGGCATGGTCTAAGTTGGCTAGGTCGGTCCGTCCCGTTGATGCGGACTGAACCATAAACCATAAAAGAACCTTAGCCAAGTACCATCAACCTAGGCACAGTCCATCACAAACACAAAACAAATGAGCCAGTTAGCTTACCTTAGCTTGCGCCCCAGGAATGGTAACTTCTCCTTACCCACAACCAAAACAAATGAGCCAGTTAGCTTACCTTAGCTTGCGCCCCAGGAAGGGTAACTTCTCCTTACCCACGACCAAAACAAATGAGCCAGTTAGCTTACCTTAGCTTGCGCCCCAGGAAGGGTAACTTCTCCTTACCCACAACCATTCGCTTGCCCGTTCTGCTGCTAAAGACATGTTACTAACCACCTGCCTTAGACTTCGACCACAAATGCCCAATTCAGACAGCAAGCCAATAGCAGATCTGGCCACAAACCCACGTGCACCGATTTCAATAGGCCTTAATCGTGCACTCCAACCTCGCTTAGCTGCCTCCTCTGCTATTTCAGTGTACCGTAAAACTCCAAATAATAGCCCGGGCTTTTATTTTCCCAAATCGCCAAACTGCACCGGCTAGTATTAGAGACAGGCGTCTATATGAGACAGGCCTTTAATTCCCTTTACACAAAACTTTTCCTCTGCAAAGATGGAAAATATTATCGAATTAATTATTTCAAACACACTGAATGTCTACCTATATGACTAGGCTATCTGATGACAATTACGTATCATCATTCACTTAGTGTTGAGATGTTGTTCATTGAGATATACAGTAAGATCCAAATAGCGGGGATAGCCAGAACAGATGAAACACGTTTTAATTAAACGTAATTTACAAAGAGATCGTATCACACTGAAAGCTCATATTTTGTCACTAGCAAATAGCCTATATTGGTCCTTTGTCAAATACAGTTGCATTATCAGCCCTGACCAAAACCGTTCAGGAATTATTTATGCAAAAGTGGAACGTGCTTAATGTTTCATTCTCCGTCCTTTTCAGCACGAATGATTATGAAACAGCATGAGAGAGCATGAACCATATTGTTTCTCCCGTTTTGTATTTGCCAAATTTGACAACAGTCTACATTCGCGGGAACATATTTTTGACCAGGGGTGCTGAATAACAAAATAATCATGGATGTCCGACGATTTCTCCCCCAGCATATGATTCGAATTTAGACAGCTAAATACGCCATTTCAGCGCCGTGTATGAGTAGGTCTAAGAGTGAGAAGTTTTATAATGCCCTGGACAGCCACATTCCACTGCAACTATGCGCAGCACTTGCCACACCGACTCATCAATAAAAAACTGTGCGCGCACACACCAGTCCCATAGAAGCACACTTGACTTCACATCATTAACCTATTTCAGTATATAGCCAGAGAATGTCCGTAGACGGGCTCTGATATAACCTAGTCTAAGGTAAATTCCTTTTCTGACGACTTTCTCTTTATCGCCATGGCATTTAGAATAAAGAATAACGTTCGCTAACCGTTCTGGTTTTGTTGCCAGCATAAAAACAAGCTTACCATCGGCCTATCCGTAAATTTTAAACACAAGGGATGAATTGAACGATGACGAAGTCGGACATATAGGCATAGTTCATATTGAAAAAAAAGTTTGGATACAATTTGGAACTCTAGCTTTTCCCCACTGCAGTCTTTTAATGCCATCTAATCATAACGTGCGCAGTCTGCGCCATACTTAAGCCCAAATCACACCCAAGATTCGCAACGAGATGAGCAGCAACTTGATGCAACATTCTAAAACCTTGCAACTGTGACCAGACATGGTGAATGCTTTGCGACGGCTTGCAACGACGTGCAACATCTAATTCACACTGCTGTAACCTCCTCTCTGTAACGGTTTCGTGTCATTGCGAATCTTTAAACAGACGATCTGACGGGTTTTAGAAGATTAAATACAAAATGAAACTAAAAAACAGACCAGGCCTCTACTGGAGACCGGCCTTTAACCCAAACCTGTAGCCACGCCAGGCGTTTAAAGGAGACAGGCGTCTCTTAGGGACTCAGCGATTATTTGAAGTTTTACGGAATTTAGCTCTCTTCAGCTCATTGGCCACTTCCACTCTGTCTTCCCAAGGAACAGTGAGTTCAATGAAGTAAACTATCTTCTCTGAATCCGACCATAGAATTACGTCGGGACGTAGCTTAGTACTCACTATATGTGGAGGTACCGCCATCTGCTGGCCAAGATCAACCTTCATTTCCCAGCCCGCCCCATTTTTCAACTGGCCGGTTTTACACCTGGCCTTCGCGGAACAAGGTTTATCCCCCTGACGTACAAAGTTAATTTGCCTTACCCCTTTACTAGCTGCTAATGAATTGACTTCTCTTCTTTTATCCTCTATTGCCGCTGCCACACATTTCAATACCTGGTTATGACGCCACGTATACCGCCCCTGGGTGAGACTTACCTTGCATCCTGATAGGATATGGTGGAGACTGCCCACACACGAGCAAAGTATGCATTTATCATCCTCACCAAACCATTGACTTAAATTCTTGGGAGATGGGAGCACATCATATGTAGCACCTAACATAAATCTGATCTTACCAGCTTCCATGCCCCATAGATCTTTCCATTTAATCCGTCTTTTTTCCACCCCTTCCCAGTTCACCCACTGCCCTTGTTTTGCCTGCGACACTGCCTTAGTACATCTTACAGCCTCCTCCTGTCTATGCATTTCCTCCACTACCATTTTCCTCTTTTCTCCTACAGAAGCCTTACTCCACAAGGGTTTACTTGCACCCACCCCTAGACCCCCCCGCCCATGCTGCACATGGCCCATTATATCCCTATGCTTCAATGCAGATTGAGCTTGCTTAACTGCCTGCTCTGGGTTCCACTTCCTCCCTGCATTAACTGTGGGTGCAACTTTCCTCACCACTGGGTCCTTGGACTGAGTAAGAGTCAATTCCAATCTAGCCTTAGCACACTTAAATTCCTCTGTCAGACTAGATATTGGCATGCGCATATCAAGATGCGATAACCATCCGTTATATTTAAAGTAGCTTTGGCCTCACACATTTTTCATGCACATAGTGCAACCCAAAGCGCTCCACACAAAACATTGACACATAAGGCAGCATAGTCGACACCATACCTGTGACGCCAAGACATAAACAAATATATTCACACTGTTCTCCATTTGGAAAATAAGTAATGTAATCTAGTGTATGGATATGTATGCCACTATACATACAGACTACATATCTGTCACATATTCACACATAAACTTGGAAAACAAATAATTGGATCTAGTATATGAAGATATATCATCTTATATGGGAAATTAAAATATTTTGAATATATGTTTGACATAAATATTTGAATCACATATATGTCCATATAAGTAAAATTATAAGTCCCTGTTATTTGACATATATGTTCATATATTGCCATATATCACATTTTTGTATGGGACAACCTCGACAGTGCATTCATTTCTGTGAACAGACCACCGTGTCGTCCATTATCTCTTACGTAATTACCACTGCAACCATAGATATATATATATAGAATGGCTGCAACCAGATAATTACCGCTGCCAATGGCAACAGGTTTTGTGCTTCTGATTTAAGTCTTTCATAAGACTTCGCAAGTAGCCTACTATAGTCCAGTCACTTTGTGCAATGGAACTTCATTCAAAAGTGAAAGCAGGCAGTTGATCAGCTGTGTTCTAAAGAATGTTTGATTTAAGCTCTGTGTGTATTGCGAACTATTTGTTTCTCAGCAAAAGCCACGACGAAACGGTAACAAATAAATGTAGGCCTACAGAGACATACTGTATCGTGGAGTTTATTTTTTCGTTTTGGCAAGTAGCAGTATAATAAGTGGGATAATGTACAGAACGATAATGACTGGGCCTTCCCAACAGGGCTGGACTGGGACTAAAAAATGGCCCGGGCATTTTTGGCCATGGCGGCCCACCATGATTATTTATACGATATGCTGAGGCACACGACATACCAGAGGATATATGCGCACATTCATCATCCATTTCGGGAAAGCAATGGTTCACTAATATTACATGATAATAATAACTGTAAGCTTTAACACCTGCAAACTATAACTTTATGGCAAGCTAAAATAACACTGTAGCCTAAGTTGGACACAGAGTCTACTCATAGCATTATTTGAAAACAAAGGCTATTAAAACATACACACACACACACTAGGGTGACCACCTCCAAACCAGCAAGGATGAGGTTGTGCACAAAACTCTATAGGCTATAGGCTACTATTATTATGCATGTGACTGAATAAAATGAGTCCTATAATTATTTACACGCTTTTAGCCTACAATCTTCCCAGATACTATTAAGTGAAGATACATACATCCCAAAACATTTTCATTGTTACGGGCTATCATAATTTCTGTCATTCTAGTGTCTTTCTGAGTGCTTGCGTGTGTAGCCTACGTGTGTGCGCACAGAAATGTGATAGGTTTGCTTTTTGTACTGCGTCAAGATTGACAACAATTTCAAACAATCATGACTGACTTCAGATCTCAAAAAGTTGAGTGCGTTCTGAGGCCGACCACTCGTTGATTTGTTGTGGATAACTTATTTTATTTTTTCTCCTCGACGACAATCGAATAGCGCAATGTAAAATGCAGATGGCTTCTTTGCTACTGATGCATTTTGCAGAGAAACGCTCAAATGCATGTCAATCGAAAGCGGAGGAGCAGGTGGCCACCCAGCCCTCCACACACACACACACAACAGCCCTCCCTGCATGAAACGTCCCTCTTCATTCTGCTAACATTTACAGTACCTATTCTGACCTCTTCCTCAATTTGTCCCTGCTGGGTAACGTCTCTCTCCTCTTCCTCCGTAACGTCTTTCTCCACCTCCTCCGAATCCACCTGTACTTCTCCTTTCTCTGTTTCACTACACTGCACATCAAACATAATGTCTCTCTCCTCCTCCGAATCCACCTGCACTTCGCCTTCCTCTGTGTGTTAGGCCTACTACAATGCACATCAAAGCTGTGTTCCACTCCTTCAGCCTGTGCACTCGATGTCGACGGCCCTGCACCCGCTGTAACAGTCGACCTTGGGGTGAACATTTCTGTGATTTTGACACATTTTGATGCGTCCACGTGTAGTCTTTTTAGCCTTTTGTCTCACAGCTTCTGTGCGCCCCCCTTGCGCTTTTGTGGTTTATTAGGCCCACTATCCATTTTCACAATTTCACAGACGGAAACTCGCTTCTCTCCGCGGTCAGACAGCTCAAATGGCAAAATTTGATAACCCCCTCCCCTCTATGGAGTCAGAACAACGACATAAAGATTGTGTGCCCAATATGATTTGCACAAGTGTAGAACCGTTTTGTAACTGTGGAATTAATTTGTCTGTGTGCAAATAAAATGCGTACCTGAAGAAATATTTTGTGCACTTGTGAAGAACCGTTTTGTAACTGTGGAATTAATTTGTCTGTGTGCAAAAAAAATGCGTACTGCAGAAATATTTTGTGCACTTGTGCAAAACATTTGTCCACTGGATCTACGAAGCTACAAAACTTTTTTACAGACACGAATTTTGGCAGTGTTTTGTCGTCGTTTCTGAAGAGCCAATCAGTGAATTTTGGCACTGTCTTGACAGTTTCTGCAGAGCCAATCAACACATTGCATCGCCTACTGACTAGCCAATCAGGGGACGTCCTGCGTCACATCTCTCGACCAGGGGGTCGTTTCTAGGAAAGTTAGCAACGATGTGGCTCAACCACCATGGTACGACGCAACTTGCGACCAAACAACGACATTGTTACACCTGTTTCCAGAAAGCATCGTACCTGTGTCGCAATTCGCTACCTCCGACGTTTGAACACTGTAGTTCCAACAACGTTGTTGATGATGCAGCGATAGATATTATTGGTGGAAACAGTGGCAACGTATAATACCCCAACCCCTAGAAATTCTCTGCCACAGCCTATGTTGATATTTTTCTCATTTAAACCGAGTGATTAATGCTGGCATTGTCATTATCATCTGCAAAAATCTAAATCTATTAATTGCAAGTATATAAAACATTTTACTGAAGCCGACCAATATGTGCCATTATTTGTGTTAAATATCTATGTTGGAAAAAATATATAGCCTGGACAAATATCTCGGTATCGCAAAAGTTTTAAATTGTCTCATGGCTTAACGGCAACGCATCAGTGCACTACGCGCTCGGCCGGAGTTCGCATCCTGTCTCTTTTTTCATCTAAGAGTAGGCCTACCCCACAGTAGGTTTTGACCATACATATTTATGTATATAGTTACTCTACATCGAGAGACCATAGGTAATATATCACTCAAAAACAATTGAATCTACGTGTCACACTAGTTCACCTGCAGGTAGCGAGAAGCAAGAGGACAATCTCACATCATAAGAAAATCGAACCTACAACGTTGGGATAAGTCATCTGCTTTAGCCACTAGACTATTTATCACTGCTGATGTAAGGGACTGTGAAGATTATAATACTAAAAGCAAAGCAATACTTGAATTAACATAAATAGCAAGAATGAGCCAAGTAGGGGAGTCAGTGTCTTAATCAAAATTAAGCTACAGGATAGATCAATCATTGAGTCACGAGATAAACATCCACTTCGCAAATTTTGGGTAGGCGGTTGTGATTTTTGGTTAGGCGCTCCGGACACCAACAGGAACTACCAAGGAACGACACAAGTGCGACTGCCTAGGGGCAGTAGTTCAAACGACCAAACTTTGCGTACTTGTTTGCGATTGAGAGTTCGAACTACCCTTTCTAGAAACACCAAATCCAAGAACGATGAAGCGAACTACCAAGGTTGCGACGCAAGTTAGCAAACGATGCTTTCTAGAAACGACCCCCAGGTCGGCAGGCACAGAGCTAGCGAACTTAGGTCGTAAAATCAAAGTCAAAGTCAAAAGTCAAAGTCAGCTTTATTGTCAATTTCTTCACATGTTCCAGACATACAAAGAGATCGAAATTACGTTTCTCACTATCCCACGGTGGAGACAAGACATATTTTACCAATTTTAAGTCCACAGACAAACATAACATTCAAGTAAACAAAAAGTAAGTAAATAAGAGGGCACATATAATGAAAAAATAAGAGCAGCAAAAAATGGTTGAAATTGTGCATAGACAGTCAATAAAATAAAATACTAGTGCAAAGTCAGGCCAATAAGAGGCTGAGGTAGTTCTGTTTGACCTAAGTAAGAAATAAAGTGGCATAGTGGTGCAAGTTATGTAAGCGCAGCAGAAGTGTTGTGTTTTCAGGACAACAACAACAAGTTGCAAAGTGTACAAGTGTGCAAGTGGAGTGGTGCAGGCGGCCATTGTGGGTCCAATGTCCAGGATGTTATGTAGCTGAGGGTGGAGGGGGGAGAGGAGGGAGAGAGTTCAGCATCCTAACAGCTTGGTGTATGAAGCTGTTGGTGAGTCTGGTAGTGCGGGAGCGCAGGCTTCTGTACCTCTTCCCAGAGGGCAGTAGATCAAACAGATTGTGAGCGGGGTGACTTGCATCACTCACAATTTTGGTCGCCTTGCGGGTGAGGTGGGTGGTGTAAATGTCCTTCAGGGAGGGGAGTGAAGCACCAATAATCCTTCCAGCTGTGTTCACTATGCGCTGCAGGGCTTTCCTGTTGTATTCAGTGCAGCTTCCGCCCCACACAGCGACACAGCTGGAGAGGATGCTCTCAATGGTGCCTCGGTAGAATGTGGTCATGATGGCTGGTGGAGCACTTGCTCGCCTGAGTTTCCGCAGGAAGTACAGGCGGCGCTGAGCTCTCTTCGCCAGTGATGCTGTGTTGGTGGTCCAGGAGAGGTCTTCACTGATGTGCACCCCCAGGAATTTGGTGCTGCTCGCTCTCTCCACCACAGCACCGTTGATGGTCAGTGGCAGGTGTTGGGTGTGACCTCTCCGGAAGTCAACAACAATCTCTTTGGTCTTGCTGACGTTCAGCAGGAGGTTGTTGTCCCTGCACCACGTGGTCAGATGGTCGACCTCCAACCTGTATTGAGTCTCGTCGCCCTTGGTGATGAGACCCACCAGAGTTGTGTCGTCAGCAAATTTCACTATGTGATTGTTGCTGTAGGTTGCAGTGCAGTCATGCGTCAGCAGGGTGAAGAGCAGCGGACTGAGCACGCAGCCTTGGGGGGCCCCTGTGCTCAGTGTGATGCTGCTTGAGGTATTGTTGCCAACACGTACTACTTGAAAATCTAACAAGTTAGAAGCTATGCCTTTTACAACAAGGCTTTTGATGGAAAAGTGGTGTTTAATTATTTCCATAATCTTTGTTTAGTGAACGCATAAAACCGTCAGTTTAGGCTAAGCAAGAAGAATCAAGAATTACGATCTTTGAGTTTGTTTATCATAGCAACCGAGGCTTTAAGTGTTAAAAATTATTGCAGTTTCAGTAGTGGCTGTAGCACAGTGGTTAGAGGAGCGAGCTTTGATTTAAGGATCTTTAGTTCAAGTCCAGCATCAATCATTCTGCCAATGTTAGTTTTGGACTGGATATTTAGGCCTACTTGCCAACACAAAAAAGTAGCCAAATAAGAGTTTGTTACCAACCCACCCGACCTACCAATGATATGTGCATTAAATATCAACCCCCCCCCCGAGGCAACCCGCAAATTGCTATCTTTAACGTTACAGTCAGGAACGCCTCATAGGGATCACGTTTTAATGCAGTTTAGGAAAACAGTGCTATAGGCTTAGCAAACATTACGAAAAAGCCCTTTCATTCAATGGCTAACTGTAACAAGTTCAACTGATGTTACTCTGCCGGACTCTTCCTTTCCGTCTGCCTCTCTCACCTTCACGCACGCACACGTGAAGCACTGCCTTGCAGTTGGGAGGAGAAAATAAATCCAACTGATAATACTTTACCATGATAAGCCCATATAAAACTGTGAGAATGGAATAATAATATGGTTTCCACACGCACATAGATTTAAATAGACCTATCCTGTCCCCGCTTGAAGTAAGCCTATAGCCTTTGATGAAGGTATACCTACATTAAAAGAAGCTTTGTGAATTATGGTGTTTTAATCGCCACTGCCCAAGCAACACAAATCGATAATCAGCAATAGCCTACCCAGGTAGCATTCTGACGTTGGGCCAACGTTGAGTTTGGTTGGCTAGGTTGGGCTGACCTATGCAACGTATGCCCAACGTTGGTGGAGTTGGCCATTTTTTGCTGACCTGTACAACGTATGCCCAACGTTGGGCCAACGTTGGTGGAGTTGGCCATTTTTGCTGACCTGTACAACGTATGCCCAACGTTGGGCCAACATTGGTGGAGTTGGCTGTGTTTGGCTGATCTATATAACGTATGCCCAACGTAGGGCCAACGTTGATCATGTTGGCCATTTTTTGTTGACCTATATGACGTACGCCCAACGCTGGGCCAGCATTGAGGGGGTTGATTGTTGGCTGACCTATACAACATTATGCCCAACATTGGGCCAATGATGATGTAGTTGGAGTTTGACTGACCTATGACGCACTGTACATATCCTTGGTTTTCAACTGTATTGTCTTTTCACAACATGCCTGACCTTTTCACTAATTTTCCACAGGATTTGTTATATTGTTATGTTGTGAAATACATTATCCTCTAATATATTAACAATATGAAACCAGAATTTTGAACGTGACTTAATCCAGTGATCTGATTCCTGTATTTGAATTGTCTGCAAATTGGTTGGCTACATAATTAATTAGATAACGCCTTACTTAAAGGAGAATTCCGGTGTGATTTTGACCTAAAGTGTTTTGAAACATGATACCAAGTGTGAACGTATGTCTCATAGCCCATCTCGGCTTGTCCCCTGCACTCTGAAATCTGGCGCTAGTTAGCCGATGCTACCAACAAGGCGGTCAATGGTGGTGCCTCGGGCATCGGCATAGCCATGCAAATAAATCACTGTTTTACGGGGACGTGCACAGGGGGGTTGCTCAGGTTGCCCGGGCAACTGCCCATATGGCCTTCTCGACGTACGTTGCCCTTCCGAGGGGAAAATAAATAAATAAATAAATCGTACAATGGATGCAGAATTTCACGTAGGCCTAGATAAAAAAAATCGCAAAGCCTCATTCACTTCCATTCGGGCACCGAAAGTGAAAGTCAGTAGGGGAAGGGCAAACTCCGTTTACGTGGCTGGAGCGCTGCACGCGACCGGCACCTGAGCTGAGCCTGCGTGAGCGGCCTTAGAAGGAGATTGTCGTGAAACCACGTTGTCGGAAAAAGTGAGTTTGTGATGTAGGCTATAACAAACGAACGATCATCATCAAGTTTTATGAAATTAATTCAAATCTTCATAAATCCAGGCTGAGTTTGCCACTTTTAGCCTAAATAATCAGACAGATAGCTTGCAGACAAGCAGCCCGTTACCACATAGCCAGTTTTGGTAGGCATTAGGCCAGGGGTAGGCAAACTGCGGCCCGCGCACCAAGCACTTTCATCCGGCCCGCCGAGCATTTCATTTGGTTATCAGGCTGCTCGCTATTTTTTTCCTGTGACAGAGACGACATTGGTTAGCTTTACCGCAAACTGCTTTTCACTCTTAGAGAACGTTTACAATGTCAAAACATCATAATAAATGCACGCAGCTCCATGAGTCAAGGAAAGCGCGAATGAAGTAGCCACTTCTAAATGGGACCCACTACACAGTAGCTAATGAAATGAAGGTGTCATTGTTTGGATACTTCACACACACGTGCTTTTTAATTTCACAGACTACAACTACCAAGCTGGAATCAAAGCACATCGATTCCCCTCTCACACCCTGCACGCACTTAAAACAAATAATCAGGCGTCTCAGTCTCACGCATGTATAGGCAAAACTGTATCAGACCGCTGTAACGTTGGTAAATCTTCCATTGCACAGAATGATTTTTGTAGCAAATGACAGTCGACAGATACAATTACAGTGCTGCTATCAATTTGCTTGGTATAACCGCATTTATAGTTTTCTACAAATGCAATCAATCAAATTGGCCTCCATCACTCAACCAAGCTAACGGTAACATTATTGTACCTAGGTCCTTATTGATATTATAAGATTAACGTAGGCCTACCTGCAGTAAAAAACAAGCATGTCCGATAAACATCCTCAGATTTATTTCGGCTTCAAGAAGAAATGGGAATTACATTTCATGTGGACATCATCCTATCCTTATTAGACGTTCTCTGCGGTAAGCTACAGTCCTTGTAGGAAGCGTCCATTGTTTTTCCAACCCACTTTTAACTTCCAACAAAATTACGTCTCACTGCAACGATGCGCCATCTAGTGGACAAACGACTACTTATCGCCAATACTGGAAATGCAGCCACGATGATGAATATTTGGCTTTCTTTTAATACTACTGAATTTGTAATTATGTATCGGCTGTTCTAATACCGATAATATGTGGGTGCCTGTGTGTGTGTGCATGTGTATATGTGTGCACCGCCATCTACAGGCCAATTAGTGTACAGTCACTAAATGTACACATAGCCTAATTTTTTTTAGACCCCCCCATGGATGAAATTCTACGAAACTTGGCATACCCCCAGAGAATGCCAGGTCAATCATACACATACAATTTGGGTATGATCGGGGGCCCAGCACGGGGGGGGGGGGGGGAGTGGCCCCCGGGGACGAAACGAAATGTTTCCGTAAAAGTCTAGTGGGGCTATTTCATGTGCACCGGTGTTTCGGTGTCCCGGGTATCGTTGACCAAAAATTCAGGAAGTAGATGACGGGCGGCGGTCATAATAAGCGGGATAATGTATTGTCCGCCAGTAATTATCGGAAAATAAGTCCCTTCAGGTCGAAGAAAAACCTCTCCACTGCGCGTTGGGGTTCTGTTCGCCCTGTCAGGACTTATTTTCCGATAATTACCGGCGGACAATATATTATCCCTTACATATGTGTACAATTAGTGACTGTACACTATGCTTACACACACACACACACACACATATAAACACACACACACATAAACGCACACACACACACACACACACACACACACACACATAAACGCACACACACACACACACATAAACGCACACACACACATAAACGTGCACACGCACGCACGCACACACACACATAAACGCACACACACACACACACACACACACACGCATGCATGCAAGCACACAAACACACACAGTAGACATGCAGGCATACACACAGACTCACAGGCACGCGCACAAGCACACGCACGCACACACATGTAAACACAAACACGTACACGCACGCATACAAAAAACACATATGCAGGCATGCGCACGCGCACACACACACACACACACACACACACAGACACCCTATTACCTCCACACACACACTCACAAGCAAAAACTCACACACAGAGAAGCACATATACACAAAAGCAAACGCACGTGCACACACTCATTTACATACACAAAAGAGAGAATGTGCAGGACTGAGCGGCGGTCATATTTTATACCGCTTTGTGGTATATCTGTTTGTAATTTTTGTAAATTGTGGTAATTTTTTAGTTGTTGGTCACATGGGGTTACTCATTTTTACACTATTCCTAAAAACACATATGGAAATACAGGTTCCTGTGATCACATGGTCAAAAAATGTAATGCACTTACAGTATGAGCCACAGTGCCTTAAGTGCCTTTTTTGTAAAAAAAAAAAAAAAAAGATTTTTCTGTTGGTTCAAGGTACACTTGATGAGAAATGTAGCTCCATGACAATGATTTTCAATGCATTTCTATGAGCATCATAGAAAAGAATGCATTCAGTTGAAGTAATGACCTCTTCCTTTCTTATGTGAAATATTCACTCACTGACTCTCTCTCACTCACACAGACACACACACACACACTGCTCTTTCTCTCTCTCTGTGTGTAGGGGAAGAGGAGACAAACTAATAGTAGCCTTCTTGTGGCGAAGGGAGAGAACCGCTTGGTCTCCTGGGTACTAAACATGCAGCTTGACCGCAACGGCAAAGAGCCTGCCGCTGGCTCATTGGTATAGCAGTCAGAGTGCATACTCAACCGTAGTGATGGCACTGTCACAAGCTTAATGAGTTAGGGTGAAAATTTGAGATTTACAACATATAAACATCTCGAAAACACTTAGTTCATATGGGAAATTCCATGGGAATGCCATATTAAAGCAACACCAAAGAACTTTCCCTCTGTCGCACGCACGCTATTTGTTTATCCAGCACCGGCTTTGCAAATAACGATGTCCACAGACAAGGTAGAATATTTTGCATGACTTATAAAAGTACGATATATTGCGACATCAGATGCAAGTCAAATTTGTAGTTTCTTATGTCTCATTCCATCGAACTACAGATCCGCTACCCGATCTGGCAAACTTACATAGTGCGGTTATAGCCGATAGAGGGCCACTAAGCGAATGCAGAATTGCAGTTCACCCTGTTACGAGTTGATGAACCACTGAAATGATTTTGGAAACATTATTTTAAGGTAAAAAAAACTCTTTGGTGTTGCTTTAAATAACAATATGGACTGCAAAATTGCAACACTAAACCAAGAACAAGTAAAATATGATATGTTTTCTTTGAGAATGTGTATTTAAAAGAATCTAGTCTCTGTGTGTTATTGTTTTTAATGATCTGAAATTCCCAACCTAGTGTTCAACTTAGCTGACAATATGATTTATTACTGGATAGATGAAACAGGAAACCCATTGTTTTCTCCAATCATGGACAACATGTTTATTTACATATAAAATAAAATTACAAAAGTAAGAGATTTTCTAATTGCTCCTCTGGCTAAACTGTACAAAACACTGGACAATATATCACATCAGCCTTATACTTAATGGACAATTTAAATATGTGACATGTATAAATCATTTTAAAAACTGAAATGTCAGTGGTACAAATGTGAAAGATAAACAAACAAAAAACATACAGCGATATGAAGTACTACAATGTGTAGATCCTTCATGCAGGTCTTCTATCTCGTCACACTTACAGTGCACTATAGTCAAGAGAGGTGATTCCAGCATCCTTTGCCATAGAGAAGAAGTGCCCCTGCTTCTGGAACAATGCACTAGGTGAATCAAACTCCACTATCTTGCCAGCATCCAACACCATCACTCTAGAATGGATAGGGACACAAACACCTCAGATGTGAGAAGATATTTTGTCCCCTTTCACTTTCCCAGATAGAAAGATAATAATAAAAAAACTTCCATGCAAAATCAATGACCACAGCCAGCTACTGAATGATCTATCTAAATATGGATTTTTTTTGACAACTTGTATTGACAGCTGATTTTTCATAATTTTGTGTGAGTATTGGTATTTATGCCCTCCCTCAGACCCCCCTTCCCTCCGTAATCCACAGCGAATTTGTCTTGCACAACAGCCCTGTTTGTAAATGACGTGGTTGAACATCATAACACTGCTCCATAAAATCCTGGTGATGTGCAGAAATCAAATAGCGATAAGTCCAGTTTCAGAATAACATTCAGTGAAACATGCAATGGAATATAACTTTGTTTTAACTCTTTAGAAGGGAAGCTCTCTCCAGAGCTCTCTCCAGATCTGAGGAACAAAAGCCACCCTTTCAGACCAGTCCACTCATGGGAATAATCTGTATTTTTTTCTTTAAAGGCAACAAAGCCATAGCCCATATGGGCACCTACTGTGTATATATGCCTGGTGCACAGTCACCTCCCCTTACCTTTTTAGTGAAAAAGACAGGGCATGGGAGTTCACAAAGTGGGAGCACACTCAGATCTCGCACACCTGTGGCTACTTGGCTTTCATCTATATTCATTTCCACCATACTGGCTATTAATGCGGCAGCTTTGAAAGCTTTCTTTTTAAGACTACCTGATTGAATCTCATCTCTTCGCCACATACCTCTCTTAGAGGATATTTTTTTTCTTTAAAAAACAAAAAAACAAAGGCTATGTTTGCTTACCGTGAGCTGTCCAGGATGGTATTGAGCCGGTGAGCGATGGTGAGCACTGTGCAGTCCGCAAACTCCTTGCGGATGGTGGTCTGGATCAGGTCATCTGTCTCCAGGTCCACGGCAGCTGTGGCCTCATCCAGGATCAGGATGCGGGACTTCCTAAGCAGAGCCCTGGCCAGGCAGAGGAGCTGACGCTGCCCGACACTGTGAAAGGGGAAAGCAAACAAACAAAAAACAGCAAAAATATATCAGCTGTATATATTTGGGATCTGCAGTACCATACAACTATCTCATTGAAAGTGAATAAAAGTTAACTGAAGTAGTCCAAGGTAACTGCAGGATGCCAATTGGCCAGCACTGGCTTATGTGACAGCTGTTATAGACAGGGCATAACCCAGAAGGATCTGATTCAGGTCACTACCAAACATTTCTCAAATTCATTCTATAGTACTTTTTCGCGTAGAATCCATTTCTGCTTGGGACATTTTTATATTACACATAGTTAATGAGACAATTTGCATATTGCAATACCTTAGCGAATATAAATGCATAATAAAGAAATGTATTGATAATATGGCTTTAAGTAGATAGATTAGGCTTTAGGCCCAAATAATATTCAAATTGTATCAAATATAACAAATGATCATACAAAAGTATGTTTTTAGATAGGATATTGCAGTTACATTATGTAAATTAGGTCATGTTTTACCTTTTTCGTTCATGTACAACTTCACCTTTACAAGAACATCATGGCAAAGCAATTATGGATGTTTTTACTTAATTCGTTCAAATATACACTCTGTGCATTATTTTGTGAGAGCTAATTTGCATGTACCTTTCAACCAGTATTGCCATCAGCATAATTTGCTAGCTATCAAATCAAGACTGGTATGTCCAGCTAGCGTAACGTTTGCATAGTAGGAGGCAATGGTTTACATGTCAAAGAAATCTTATGACAATTGAAAGGTTTTTGGTCATATTTTCAACATTAACAATAGATTAATTAGGATTTTAATACTTTTTTGTAGATAACTGTTGATTGGGAATGGCAGTCGAGCCATTTTTAGTCTCTCATTCCACAGAAGACAGCAGGAGCTTGCTTTGTTCAAAAGTCATAGGTGAGAGAGATAAGAAGCAAAGTATTGCTGCGTCTGGTTTGAGCACAATTGAAGACAAAGCATCTCTGTGGGTCAAGGTGCAAGTACATTCTGGTGATGAGCCTTATGAAGTAGGGATGGGCAAAGCGAGGCTTTATGAAACACTGAAACGTTCGAAGCAATTGTGCCGAATTGTTCCGAAGCTTTGAAATAATTCCGACACCTCAGAGCTGTTTAGGGTGAAACAAATCTGTCAAATGCTTCGTATTGGAGATGTAGTCTTTAAAGTTTGTGGCTCGCTGTGTTACCTGTGTTTAGTCTTTGTCAAAAGCTAAGCACCATGCCCTTGGTCAATTACTGGATGGGAGACCACATGAAGTCACAATAAAGAGAATCTTATTGCTGCCACCATGTGTTCTCTAAATCACTTTCTTCTTATAAAAACTCTCTATTTTTGACCATTCTGAGAGTTTAGTTGAAACTGTGTGGTTAATGGTGAAGTAAGAAAACATAAACAGATACGATCTGAAACAATACCTTACAAATCAAACGGGGATCGAACCACATTTGAGCAGCCTGGGCTACCGTGCAAAAAGCACCCTCACTAACCACTACACCATCATGGTTATTGTTTAAAAGAAAGCTACACTGTTAATTGAACGCGCGGGCACGCCTGCCGACACCGGTGAAATGCACCGAAGGTTCACTTAACTTTGGTCACATGACATGGGGATTTTGAACGATGTTTCAAAGCAGTGGTCACATGACATGGCTGTTTTGAACCACGTTTCGAAGCAGTGTTTCGAAACACTTGTGCTTCGAAGCCTCGACACTGATTCGAGACGTCGGTTTCGAAAGGCACACCCCTATTATGAAGAATTGACTTATGTGAAAGACAGACTCGTGAGCACGACCGCACAAAGTGTTCATGCTCATTCAACTTGCAGGTTGATCAGGACACATTTAGAGAGGAAGCAAAAAGACTGTTGAAAAAGGCTGTCACAGGTGTGGATACACCAGAAGAAGTATATGAAGATGACAAACAAGACAAAAAGAAGAGAGTCTCTGAACGAGTGGTGAAGAACATAGACATAATATACGTATATGTATATTATGTCTATGGTGAAGAAACCATCATACAGTATGTTTCATCTGCAACAACAGGACAAATGCAGATACAAATCCATATGCAGATTGTAGCCGAGGCCGATGCTCTGAAGAAAGGTCTTTCAAAAAGCTACATAACCAAAATGACTCCAAATTTGAAGTGGCAGCAAAGAGACTAAGGGCCCTATCTTGCACTCAAGCACAATTGACTTTGTACACTGGCGCTTGTATCATTCCTATTTTGCATTTGAGCAGAATGCAGCGGAATTTTCCCTCCACAGACGCACATCAGTTAGGGAATGAACTTGCGCTCCCGAGGGTGGTTCCGGCACAAACGTTCCCTGGTGCTATTTTGCAGTTTCATAAAACAATTCCGCCACAGACCAGAAAAAACCTAGTCTAAAGTCAGTGGCACGTTTTTCAGATGCTATTTTAAGGGCGCATGCTTGGCAATAATGTAGCATGGTTAAGATTGGTTAAGTGCTTGCTCATAATTTCTCTATTGCACAGTGAGATGGAGTAAGTCTTGGGACAGAGAAGAGACGCGGGAGGGAGAGGGTCTGCCGGCCCAGACTGACCTCTCTCTCCCTCAGTGAGGAGGAATGTAGGCGTAAGCTACACCTGACCCGTCAGGCTGTGACAGATGTCTGCCATCTCATGGCAATGCTATTTAATCGAAAACACACACAAACACGTAGTGTAATTGAATGAACATTCGGCATACTGAAGATGTGCTTCAGGTGTTTGGATAGGTCAGGAGGCACTTACAGTACAGTCCGCAAAAAGTCGCAGCATTCTTTGTGGCATGTTGTGTTTTACACAACATTTCCATGAATCATGGATGTGTTGATGACATAAATGAGGAAATATTAGAGGACATAAGTAGGCGTGATGTTGAACTGCATGTGCCGATGCCATTTAACCCAAATGCCCCAGCAGCAGCACGGAAGAGGAGAGCTTATCTGACAGAAGAGCTGCATCGTCTATAGTGAGGTATAGTGAAGCAAAGTAATCTCGGTCTAATGTTAGACTACATTGCAAAAATATCACCATGCATTCATAACCTCGTGAGTCAGTGAGAGTGAGCCTAAAACATCGGAAAGTACATTATGTCTTTGTGACATTTCTTTATTTACATTTTGTCAAAAAGAAAAAATGCCAGCCATGGAAACAATTGTGTCAATTTCCTCCCACGCCTGTTTAACCGAAGCAAATTTGGGTGGGTTTCTCCCATCCCCATACAATGCCACTTCTCTGTCTTTTACGGCCCTGACGAGAACGTCGGTCTCATCAGCTGTGAACCGCTCCTGGTGTGCACCTGGCAAATCAGCCATTATAATAGCAATCTGCCATGGAACAAACGCGCCTGCTTTTAAAGGGAATGTGAGATGACGCTCTGATTGGCTTATTGCATGTGTAATGTAGCTACTTCAGACCAACCCATTTTAGATTTGCGTCGGGCACAAGAGTCATTTATCCCGCTGGTATAATAGCAACAGTGCTTGAGATCCGCCCACAAAGCTACTTGCGTTTTGCGTTTGATACTTGTGTTTCAGATCGTTAAGATCTGAGTGGACAATCATTTGATATGTTTGCTGTGGATGTATACTACCATGGAAGCTGCTACCTGTCTTTTGCCTTCCCTTACAGTAGAGACTACACTGGACAGAGAAGAAAAGGAAAAATTGAAATATTGGGCTATATTTTGGCGATCAAAAATGCATGGTCACTGGCGACCATTCAAACAAAATAGCCTACTTGCATCTGCACTCGTCTATTATTTGAACTCATTGGCAAAGTGAAACTAACTTCACTGTGGTGTCATAGTCAAAGACAAAACAGTAATACACAGTTAATTACTTTCAGTAATGACTAACAATGGGTTACCATCGAAAAAATTTACCCCAATAATGTTTGAATGACTGAATAAAAAACTTTATCCTGCAGAGGAGTTGCTGCTTACATCTCGTGACAGTGCGTCTTCAGCTGTGCTCCATATGCACCTTGCAAAAGACCAGTTTTTTCTTGGTCAGTGGTGCAATGCTTTTTAGATAGTGTACGATAGCGATTTTTAGATCTTGCGCCAGGCCACACCTTAGGTCGTTAATTGCCACACCTCTGAGCGCATTGTTCAATAAGAGACGCGCATGGCGAAAAACTCGAGTGTACAATCGGAATAAGCTTTGCGTCGTGATAACAACACACTTTGCGCTGCGCTTTTGATCATCATATTAGAGCCCATAATGTTACTGAGGACTTTCTGAAATTGATCAAAAGGAAAGTGAAGGAAAGTGAAGGATAAGGAAGCTTATCCGATGAAAGATCTGCCGGAGGACATTGAACATTTAAGCACTGAAAAAATGGGTTGCAAGAGCTTGCTTGTGCTTTTTTGCATTTTTGTTATTGGCATTATTTATGTAAATTTACTAATATAACCATGACCAGAATTTACACTGCAGATAACTTTACACCTGAAAGAGATAGAATATTCTTTAACTAATCATAAAATGTCACCCAAACATAAGTGGGACAATCCATATCCTTTATTTCTGCTAATTAGTCAAAATATGCAAAATAGCTCATTAACTATGCGCAATATAAAAAAAATTGATATCTACTATTACTGTATACTATTTCTACAAGCTATTTACTATTACTAAATCAAGTGAACAACTGGAGGGGAAGATCAGTTACAACACAGCTTGAAAACAAGACGAATTGTCACAACCCCTCCACGCACACATCCTCCGGAACATCGGAGGGCGCAGACGAGTCAACGAGTGACACGCTCAGCCCAGAAGAAGTGACTGCCATCTTTAAAAGGGGCTGAGAATTGTTTGTCACTGTTCATGCATGTGCTTATGTCTGCGGGAGCCTCTGTGCCTTTGTCCTCGCTTGGGAATTGTACTTTGGTCGATCTGGACTGTCGGGACTTTAGGACTCTTTCTGTGAACTGCCTTCGTTAACATCTCACTTGGTCACGGTACTGTGTCTGCCCAACTCTTTGTACTCTAGTTCTACCATTTGTGGAAATCGCTGTCACATTGTCTAATTTGTGTACTTGGATCATGGACTGCCTTTATACCTTATTCTTTGGACTGTGTTTATGATGAGAACTGAATCTTGAAGACCTTCTAAGTTTGCCCTTTCCAAGTCTGACTTTTGTTATTGCTTTTGAGCGTTTTGTGTTCTAAACCAATTCCTTTGTTGATACATTGAAGATTCTGCTGAAGTAAAAACTTTGAACCACATCTGCAACTGTGCTCTTATTTCCAGTCTGACATCATGCATGAACCAGATCAAAGTAGCACAGCAGATGTCGATGAACTTCGCAACCATGTCCAGAAACTCAGTGTAACCGTGCACGCACAACAAGATGGCCTGTTGCAAATGGAAGATGCCCTTAACCAGCTTGGCACCCGAGTGAGGGGTCTGGGTAATGCTTCACCCTCTCTCCCTAACACAAGCCCCTCTCCTCCACCTCCTTTCTCTGGGGAGCCTTCAGCCTGCCGAGGGTTTCTCACTCAATGCTCTTTGATTTTTGAGTTACAACCTGCACACTTCCCCACTGAACGAGCCAAAGTCGCCTATATCATCACTCGACTGAAGGGAAAGGCCCTGGACTGGGCTACAGCTTTGCCACCCAGACTGCCAGACCAGCGAGAGGTTCATGGATGCCCTCCAACGAGTGTTTGATGAAGGACTCACTCAGCGGCAGGCATCTTCTCGGCTTTTCACACTTACCCAAGGCCAAAGGTCAGTGGTTGACTACGCTATCGAATTCCGCACCCTGGCAGCCGAGACCGGATGGGAAGGTGAAGCGTTGGTGAGTGCCTTCTACCAAGGTCTTAGAGACTGCAGAGACTGGGGTGAGGACTTAGATGACATCATTACACTGGCAACAGCCCTGGACAAGCGCATGCAAGAAAGACGGAGGGAGCGGCGAGATCTTCGACTTCTCCAGCCCAACCAAGCCACCTCTCCTTCACGGCGGCCATCACAGCTCCCACTGCCTGCCCAAACTTCCACCAGCGACCATGGAGAGGAGCCAATGCAACTGGGAAGATCTCGTCTGAGCCTAGAAGAGAGACGGCGTCGATTCCAGCAAGGCCTTTGTCTGTACTATGGGGTCCAGGGTCACCAGCGTCTTCAGTGTCCAGAGCTGCAGGGAAAAGCCAATGCCCACCAGGGAAAGGGGGCTTCCTGGTGAGCGGAGCTGTCACTTCTGCCCTCCTCTCTCGCTGCACCTTACCTGTGTGTCTCTCCTGGGGCACTGGTGGGGAATCTCAAGTGAAATTACAAGCCTTAGTGGACTCTGGGGCAGCAGTCAACTTGTTGGACCAAACTCTGGCTCATCAGCTGTAGATGCCTATCCTCCCATGTGAATCTCCAAGAGCGGTACAAGCCCTTGATGGACGACTACTAGGTTCTGGCCGACTGGAATTCTGTACCCAACCGCTTCAGATGATCACCCTTGAGAAACACCAAGAAACCTGTGTATTTTTTCTAATCAACTCCCCCCAAGACCCTCTTGTCTTAGGATACCCCTGGCTTGTTAACCATCAGCCCTCATTCGACTGGGCCAACAGCACACTTACTCAGTGGGGCCCAGCGTGCAAGGACAATCTCTCTCCTGATCCTCAACCTACTCGCTCTGTTATTGTGGCAGACACATCTCTGGTACCGACTGACCTGACCAAAGTTCCTGCTATGTACCATGACCTCAGCACAGTATTCAGTAAAGACAAGGCCACCCCACTGCAGTTATGATTTGGCCATTGACCTTCTTCCTGGTGCCATGCCACCCCGGGGCAGGTTATACCCCCTGTCCATCCCAGAAACCCAAGCAATGGAGTCCTACATTCAAGAATGTCTCAAGAATGGCTTGATTCGCCCCTCTACCTCCCCGGCTGCAGCAGGATTCTTTTTTGTGGGCAAAAAGGATGAAGGCCTTAGACCATGTATCGATTACAGGGAGTTGAACAAAATAACTGTCAAGAACCGATACCCCCTGCCTCTGATGAGTACGGCCTTTGATCAACTCGGTGGAGCCACGGTCTTCACAAAGCTGAACCTCCGGAACGCGTACAATCTCATCCGGGTTCGACGTGGAGATGAATGGAAAACGGGCTTCATAACACCAAGCGGCCATTATGAATACTTGGTAATGACATTTGGCCTAACTAATTGTCCTGCAGCTTTTCAATCATTTGTGAATGATGTGTTAAGAGAATTTCTTGGCCGATTCGTTTATGTTTTTTTGGATGATATTTTGATCTTTTACCCTGATCTAGACACCCATGTCCAGCATGTTCGGCAGGTCTTGCAGAAACTACTCCACAACAGACTGTTTGTCAAATTGGAGAAAAGTGAGTTTCACATTACTAGCACAACCTTTCTAGGCTTTGTAATCTCCCCTCAGGGTATGCTTATGGACCAGTCCAAACTGAAGGCAGTGCTAGACTGGCCAGCCCCTAATACGGTGAAGAAGCTTCAACAGTTTTTAGGGTTTGCTAATTTCTACAGGCGTTTCATCAGAAACTACAGTACGATAGCAGCCCCTCTCACTGGGCTTCTCCGAGGACACCCCACCCCACCAGACTACGGTGGACACCTGAGGCACAACAAGCCTTTAGTGATCTGAAGCAAAGATTTACCTCCATACCAGTGCTAACCCACCCAGACCCGCAGCAACCATTTATTGTGGAGGTAGATGCCTTGGAAATTGGAGTGGGAGCGGTCCTATCCCAGAGAAGGCCCCAAGACCAGAAGATGCACCCTTGTGCCTTCTTCTCAAGACGACTCACCCCAGCTGAGAGTCGGTATGATGTGGGTGACAGAGAATTGCTGGCAGTCAAACTAGCTCTCGAAGAATGGCGTCATTGGTTAGAGGGGGCAGTACACCCATTCATGGTCTGGACAGATCATTAAAATCTTGAATACATCCGTGGAGCTCGCAGACTCAACCCTCGTCAAGCAAGGTGGGCACTTTTCTTTACAAGATTCCATTTCACTCTTTCTTATAGACCTGGATCAAAAAATGTAAAATCCAATGCCCTCTCTCGCCAGTTTTCACCTGACAATGCTCCAGTAACCCATGACTCTATTCTCCCTGAAGCATGTGTGATAGCCCCTGTTCACTGGGTCCTGATGGAAAAGGTGAGAGATGGCCACCACCTGGAACAACCACCACCCAACATGCCAGTCTCAAATACATTTGTCCCAACTGCTCAAAGACCCCTGGTGCTGGAGTGGGGGCATAATTCACGTGTAGCAGGCCACCCAGGACGGCAACGAACCATGGAGCTTATTGGCCGTACATTCTGGTGGCCCACCATGAAAGATGATATAAATCTATATGTGTCTGCCTGCCCTGTCTGTACCGCCCACAAGGTTGACAATCAACGCCATCAAGGCCTCCTACACCCCCTACCTATTGGCCGCCGCCCCTGGTCCCATGTTTCCCTTGATTTCGTAACAGGGCTGCCGGTCTCAAATGGTTTCAATACTGTGTTGGTGGTCGTTGATTGCTTTTCTAAGATGTCTCGCTTTGTGCCCCTACAGAAACTCCCAACCGCCCGGCAGACAGCTGACACTGTCATGAAGGAGATTGTCCGCTACTATGGGGTGCCGGAGGAGATCCTCTCAGACAGAGGCCCACAATTCATTGCGCGATTCTGGAAATCTTTCTGGCAGCTTATGGGGGTGACTATTCGCCTCACATCGGGTTACCACCCTCAGAGTAATGGTCAAACTGAGCGAGTCAACCAGGAATTAGAGAAATACCTCTGCTGCTACTGCTCCGCTAATCCTACCACATGGGCCAGCCATTTGATGTGGGCCGAGATATCCCATAACCAACTAACCTCCTCATCCACTGGATTGTCTCCATTTGAAATTGTTTCAGGTTACCCTCCTGCTTTCCTCCCAGCATCGCCAACAGAGGGTCCAGTGCCTTCTGCTAATACCTCCGTCCATCGCCTCCGCTGTCTTTGGAAGAGGGCTCGCCAGAACCTCCAGAGGGCATCCAAGCAACACAAACGCCAGGCTGACCGGAGAAGACGGGTGGCAGTGGTCTATCGCCCGGGTGACAGAGTCTGGGTTTCCACAAGGGGCCCGCCAGTGCAAACAGAGTCCAGAAAACTCTCTCCAAGGTATGTTGGGCCGTTCAGAGTTTCACGGAGGGTGAACCCTGTATCATACCTGTTGAACATTCCCCGGTCAATGAGGGTCAGCCCTGTTTTTCATGTCTCCCTGCTTCGCAAGGCTCTTTTCTCTCTCTTGTCTCCAGTACCCCAGACTCCGCCTGCCCCGAGGATCATTGATGGTGCTCCCTCGTACACAGTCCGGCGCCTCCTAGACGTCCGGCAAAGGGGGCGATCGTTGGAGTTTCTGGTGGACTGGCAGGGCTATGGGCCTGACGAGCGTTCCTGGGTGGCCAAGAAGGACATCCTTGACAAATCCCTCATCACTGAGTTCTATGACACGCGTGATGATCTTCCTGGCCCGTCGGGTGCCGGCCCTCGTGGCGGGGCTCCTGTCACACCCCCTCCACGCACACGTCCTCCGGAACAGCGGAGGGCGCAGACGAGTCAACGAGTGACACGCTCAGCCCAGAAGAAGTGACTGCCATCTTTAAAAGGGGCTGAGAATTGTTTGTCACTGTTCATGCATGTGCTTATGTCTGCGGGAGCCTCTGTGCCTTTGTCCTCGCTTGGGAATTGTACTTTGGTCGATCTGGACTGTCGGGACTTTAGGACTCTTTCTGTGAACTGCCTTCGTTAACATCTCACTTGGTCACGGTACTGTGTCTGCCCAACTCTTTGTACTCTACTTCTACCATTTGTGGAAATCGCTGTCACGTTGTCTAATTTGTGTACTTGGATCATGGACTGCCTTTATACCTTATTCTTTGGACTGTGTTTATGATGAGAACTGAATCTTGAAGACCTTCTAAGTTTGCCCTTTCCAAGTCTGACTTTTGTTATTGCTTTTGAGCGTTTTGTGTTCTAAACCAATTCCTTTGTTGATACATTGAAGATTCTGCTGAAGTAAAAACTTTGAACCACATCTGCAACTGTGCTCTTATTTCCAGTCTGACACGAATATTTCTTCACCGCATGCAAATTAGTCAACAAAATGATATCCATATGCAAATTTGCTCTCACAAAATAATGCACAGAGTGAATATTTGCACTAATGAAGTAAAAACATTCATAATTGCTTTGCCATGATGTTCTTGTATAGGTGAAGTGGCACATGAACAAAAAAGGTTAAAAAAAATCAAATTTGCATAATGTAACTGCAATATCCCATCTAAAAACATACTTTTGTATGATCATTTGTTATATTTGATACAATTTGAATATTATTTGGCCACAAAGCCATTCATTTACCTGCTCACAGCCATATTATCAATACATTTCTTTATTATGCATTTATATTCACTAATGTATTCAAATATGCAAATTATCTCATTAACTACGCGTGATATAAAAATGTCCCAAGCAGAAATGGATTCTACGCAAAAAAGTAATATAGAATCAATTGAGAAAAATTTGGTAGTGACCTTAATCAGATCGTTCTGGGTTTTTTCTCTGTCTATTAGGTGTCCCTACATCAGGGGTGGGCAACTAATTTCCCCAAGGGGCCACATGACAAACTGGGACTGTTGAGGAGGGCCGGACCCAAAATACCGAACTCAAGTCTGAACTCAATTCTGTTCAATTCTATTCTGTTCTTGTATAACATTAAGTAAATCATATGGTTTTGTTTACTAGTCGTAAAATGAAAATGTGAGGGAGACAAAGGGAAAACAGCAATATTTAATCTATGTCCAGTATTTAATCCTCATTCTCGAAAATGATTTTTTGACATTGACATTTTTTTTCAGTTTTTAAAGACTGATATAAAAAAGTACTACAATATCTATATAATTAGGCTAGGTCATGAAAATGTGAAGGAGTCAGTAGGCCTACAACCGATAGGCCTGTGCCACCATTTTATCAACACTCAGCAATATTTCATCATTAAATCATTACCATCATTAAATTAACTCTATGCAGAATTAGACTACGAAAATGTGGAGCAGACAATAGTAGGCTGTCATTAGTTAATCAACATGCACAAAGAAAACTATTTTAAAAATGTAGGCTATGTTTTTGCTTTAACTTTATGCACATAACTGATTGGTCAACTCGCTCTGTGTGTTGAGCCGGCTGCTTCAAGCAACCTGTGGGTAGTAGCATCATACTAGTTCGCTAACATAAGCTTTGCAAATAAACTCAGACATATTTTGGTTACAATTTGGTTATCCGATTGTAAACTGTCTATCTGCCAGTAACGTTTTGAAATGATTGCCAACGAGCAGCAGTAGGAGTTCGTTCTAACAACCTTTGCAGTGGTGAGCGACGCAGACATAGGCCTAAGAGACACAAAACTTTGAAAGGTTTACGCCGACGTAAAGGCAACTGCATTGTGTCGACGCAGAAGCATAAAATCTATTCACCAGCACATCAGTGAGGGTGTTTACGTCGTATGCATCCACGCACAAATGTATGGGCGTACAAATAGCAGTCGCTTTCAAAATAAAAACAACGATATTGATTTGCATGCATTATCTCTATGCTAGGCTCTTGACTATTGTTCTTTTACGGACCTTACGCGGGCCGGTCAGGGAAAGCCCACGGGCCGGATGTGGCCCGCGGGCCGTATGTTGCCCATGTATGCCCTACATGATTCAAAAAAGAAATGCTTGGCAACACAAGGTGCAGTGTTTCTGTGTTAGACGCTCAGCTCACCTGAGGTTCTCGCCTCCTTCCGAGACTTCATAGAGCAGCTTTTCTGGCAGACCCTGTGCAAACTCCTTCAGGTGGGAGAGCTCCAATGCTCTCCACAACTCCTCATCGCTAAACTTCTCAAATGGGTCCAGATTCATGCGGAGACTTCCAGAGAACAGCACGGGATCCTGCCAAGATGGATGTGAGAAAACCATGAAGATCACATTTCACAAATATGATCTTGCAAAGCTGACCATATTCTAATTTTGATTTTACACACTGAACCCATAGTTACATTTCTAGAATTGATATCCATATTCCATGTATCATTTACATGGAGAGAAAAAAAACAAGTGATACATTTTCTTTACATTTGCTTTCAAGTAGTTTTTACATGGTAGCTAATGAAAGTGACAGTTAACTGAACCACACACGTTGCACTTCAGTTCCAAAATGAATGTGTCTCATGAATACAATGTTGGGTTAGCCACCTGTGGTATGATGGTCAGTTTGCTTCTAAGATCATGCAGGCCAATGGTGGCGATGTCCACTCCGTCTATGAGGATTCTCCCCCCAGCAGCTTCGATGATACGAAACAGGCAGTTTGTGAGACTGGACTTTCCTGCCCCGGTGCGGCCCACGATGCCAATCTGTGAACGAGAGCTGTGTGGTTAGCTGTGACAGAGTGAACTCTGCATGGAGAATTATCGTGGAGAATAGCGCAAATGAGCATAATCCAAGAAAACAGACAACAAATGAATCAAACACACACACACTTAGCAATCCATCTATCCTGTTCTCTAGTGTTTACAATTTGTTTGCATTCTGGCATTGAATTAGCTTGCAATCATATTCATACCCTTATGATGGCAGATAAGAGGAACAGAAGCCCACTTTAGAGTCCCTTGAAGTTGACTAGACACATCCCCATTTATCTAGCTAATATAATTCAAAAAGTCTTTGAGGCTACAGCTGGGTCCCTACTTTCTCATTGCTGTCAATATCACACGTGACCCCATGCAGAACCAGGTCCAGCTCAGGACGGTAGCGGACTTTGTAATCTTCAAAACAAATCTTCCCAGTTTCAGGCCAGGCTTTATCTGGACGCTGGCCTGTGATCCAGGCAGCCTAATGAAACAAGAGAGAAATTGGCTTAACTCCTGCACTGTTTCTGTACAATATGGACAACTACCACAGGGGATTTTAATATTTAATATATAATATGTAAATAAATAAAAGCAAAAACACACTAGAAAAAGACCACATTAGGATAAATAAAAATGATTTTATTAGCTCTGACTAATTTTACTAGTTGCATTTTTTTCTTTGTTCTAGTTCAAGATGTGGTATACCTCATTTTCGATCTCGGTGTATTCGCTCACTCTCTCCACTGCAACAATATTGGTTTCGAGTTCGGAGGTCATTCTCACCAACCAATTTAAGGTCTGAGTCACCTATGAATATGCAAGGGAATAGGTACAGGAAATCATTAAATAACAATTGTAGGACTATTATCAGACAATAAAAGAACTGTAGTGCATGGTTATCTAAGGGAGTAATTAGAGGAAATAACATACATTCAAAGCATAGGAGATGGACAGTCCAACCAGTCCACTGCTCAGTGACTCTCGTGCCAGCACTGCAAACAATGCAGCGAAAAACACCACCAAATTTCCCAGAAACTCCAGTCGAATGGCTAGCCACCTGCAGTGTTTCAACAGAAAGTGCACACCACCAACAGTTAATCTACAAACGGGCAAATCATCAGACACACATCTCAAGAATGTCAGTATAAGTCAAAAGAAACTGCATTTTCCAACCTGTTGGAGACTATCCATGGATAGACGCTCTTGAGGTTCTCGTCCATGGTTTTCTCGTTGTGTTTCAAGAATCGCTCCTGGTGGCCGTAAGCCCTGATGACGGACAGGCCGGCCACAGTCTCCCCAAAGTGGGAGTAGATGGGTGAGCGGGAAACAGAGTCCAGACGCCTGAGCTGCCTAGACGTTGCCACATAAAACCTCTGTGGAATATGCAACAATGGAGACTTTCAGTCTTCAATTTTGGTGTTATTCACTTGCACACAGACAGTCTTGCATAAGCCATACAATTTCTATTCGCATTAACCCCCAAGCCTTATGACAAGAAAACAACCACCTAGCAAGCCCTGTGTGTGGGTGTACATTTTTAAAGTCATTCAAATTGTGAACAAAAGGAAATCTCTTAATAAGGCTCAGAGAGGCTATATTGCTATGTTGCCATTTTGAATTACAGCGTAGAGATGGGACTGAGTGAGGTCCCCACTTCACCTGCACAAAGTAATAGACGACAGACAGAGGCACGATGACTGCTAGAAAAATCGGGGTGGCCAGACAGATCACAAAGAGGGTGCCGATCACCCCCAGCAGGCAAAGGATCCAGGAGCGGAAGGACATGGGGATCATTTCGTCCACCGTGAACATATCCTGAAGGGGAGGGGTTGGGGTTGGAGGTGGAGAGAGAACCAGACTTTACAGAGAGTAGACAACATGTCTAACACCCTGTGCTGGGTGGTGATGTAACTGAGGATTAGAAAACTAGCAATCTGTAGACACTCTGAATGATCATGCTCAGGCTGCCTCATGATGGGGGTAAGACTGAAGATGGAAATATTTTATTTTTTAATTATGATAATTGTAAGTATAAAAAATAGTGTAAAAATAATTATTATAGCATCATCTTAATTAACACCCCCTCAACACCATCATTAGTGTAGCATTGTAATTAAGTGCCCAGTTTAAAAAATCTATTTTATCTTGCACTTGACACTATAATCATTACTTTGCACATCACAGTCAGCTTAGTGCTGTCGTGCACGCAGGGTCCATCAGGATTTCAGGGGTCCAGATACCGTCACACCTTAGAATCCCCATGGGAAGTGTCCCCAAACACATCTCTCTCTCTCTCTCTCTTCTTCTACCTTGGCAAACCGGTTGACCACTCTGCCAGACGGTGTGGTGTCGAAGAACACCATGGGCACACGCAACATGTTGACCAGCAGGCGCGTGTGTAGGATCCGCGACGCCAACACTGATCCGTCTGCCAGCAGGAGAGTGCCCAGAAAGATGAAGATACCTAGTGGAAAATCACAGCAAAGATGCAGAGGTCAGAGGGCTGTTTGGGGCAAATCATCTTGGTAGATGAAAAGGTGATAGAGAGGAATTCAGATATGGCAGGATAATACAGAGTAAATCTGAATTGATCAGGAAAGCTGATAAAGAGTTGTATACTGTAGCTGCATAGTAGTCTAAAATGACTGGCTCTTCAGCATACAGCGCTAAACTTTGTTTATAATTAACGCTCTCTTGCACCCTAAAGTGTATTGTACCCTGTGCCACTCCAAGAGCACCGAAGACCCCCACTCTCATGTCTCTCACACTGGCAGGGTACGTCTGGTTAAAGTATGTCACTGCGTCATTGGTCCATGCACTCAGCCACAGGTTGGAGCCGATGAAAGCGATGTTCTGGATGAAGTACATCAGGAAGACCAAGAAGGAGAAGCACCAGCCCATGGCCCGCAAGTACTGCAGGTAGACTGAAAATTTCACCTGTTTGGAGATTAGAGAAACCAGGACAGAGAGTTCACTTTTGTAGAGAGAAACTATGTAAAATGTGTGTGTGAACCCAGAACAGATCGAGAGAGACCAAAAATTAAAAAGTGAAAAAAAAAATATTATGTAAAGAGTTTATTTTCATAAACTCTTTATTCCAGTTTTTCTATGGCATGCACTTCAATCATATTCCTTGTTTCAATTCACATCACAATGTAGTTTGGATAACAACATACCGTTCCAGTTTCCATGGTTTCTTTCTCAATCAATCTCTGGCCTTTTTTGGCCTCATCCGAGGTCTTTTTAGCTTTAACAGAGCTGTTTTTCCTCAACCGGATGCTGAGAAACATACACATTAGAGAAGAGCATTAAATTACACTCAGAAACAACCTATATACAATAGAGCTATTATCTTGTCACCTTCCTAAAATAATGGCATAAGTCATCTGAAAAACCTGAAAAAAATTACTTATGTCATTATTTTAGGAAGGTGGCGATATGGAACTGGAGCAAGTGAGGAAGTACCACCCCATTCACTTTAATGGCCGATGCTAGGCTAGCTAATTCAACCAAAAATATACTAAGGGGGCTACTGTCATCTTTAAACATAACAGGCTGTATTTTGCACCCTGGCGCATGGCGTAAAACTCTTTTTCCACCTGGCGCAAAGTTTAATTCCTTATTTTGCATGTTTCATTTTTAAACAATGAGCCCAGGCTTGTGGCAATTAACAACTTAGGGAGTGGCTTAGCGCATTGTCTAAAAATCGTACTATTGTACACCTGGTCAGAAGTCTATGGCGAGTTGTTTAATATGTTATTTTAAGAGCGCATTGTCAACAGTCATATTGGCAGGTGCACCTATCATCCATGAACGCACACCAGCGCACGTCCAAGCAAAACATTACAAATTGCACACTTAGAATAGGAAACATAATTAGAATAAAGATATTACGGAATACTGTACATCTCATGATGAGTAGTTATTCACCATCATTTGCAAATTAGTAATGACAGGTGAAAGTGATTAGAGGCGAGAGGCGAGAGACACGTATGGAGCACAGCTGAAGACCCACTGTCACAAGATATAAGCAACTCCTCTGCAGGATAAATGCTGTTTTTTTTTCAGTCATTTGAGCAATATTAGGGTAAGTGTTGCTTTTTCCAGCCTGTTTTCGATGGTAACCCATTGTCAGTCAATAGTGAAAGTAACTTACTGCATTTAACTTGTCGTTGACTGACACCATGGTGAAGTTAGTTTCACTTTGAGAAATGCAAACGCGTAAAGGCTATGCTAGGTTTTAGTAAATCAAAAAAAGGTTTAGTGGAATGACTGTTCCATACGGTCTCGCAAGCAGACTCCTTCAAATGAAAATTCTTGAATTTCCCCTAGGGATCAATAAAGTATCTATCTATCTATCTATCTAAATGCGCCGTTGACTGTCAAAATACCGATGCATTCTTTGACATCGCGTTTTGCGCCCTTAAAGGGAATGACAGATGTCATTCTCATTGGTTTAAATGATGTTACGCCCGAAACACACCCATTCCTGATTAAGAAACCTAGGAACACCTAGGAACTCATTATAGATGGTCACAAATTATGTCATCCATGTGGATTCGCTGATCTTCTTTGCAGGAAATTGCCAGTTCATCCACCAATCCACACAGACAACATACTTTTGTATCCATCAGTAATGTGATATCTAATGTTAAATGGCATTTTTAAAGTCGGTGGTGGCCAACTGGGATGCTAACTGGCTGAAGCTAGTCCTCTAAACCACCTGACCTCCTAACCTACAGAGTGCATTACATTGAAATGTAAATGTGATGCTTTCTTTACAATTTGCCTCTGCGGAAGAATATTTTAGGATATTTTAACCTGGGTCCCAATTTGGACCCAATTTTTTTAAATTTGGACCCAAAAACAGGACACAAAGAAGAATATAGATGTTCCCCTTAAGACTGAACGACCTAATATGATTAGTTATCTAAAGGGGTTCCATTTTCCCTAAAATTTCAAAGGTTTTCAAGGACGCTTAATGAAATTTACACAACCTTTAACAACTCGCAGGTACATAACACTCCATGACCATTTCAGAGGGCAGTATTGTAAACTGATCTTAGGCGAGCATTCACTCAGAAACTAGCTTTGCACTGTTGATCATCATAGCAGGAGCTGTTGGCAGTCTCACGCCGTCACAGGCTGTTTTTGATGACAGTGACAATCATCAGCAACACAGTTTGTTTCTGTGGTAGGCCCTTCATTTAATGCTGACATGTTGCCATTTCTTATCAACCTTGGAACTCTATATTGTGGGAACATACAGTCTGCTTTTTCTAAGCTGGGCAAACACTATACACTACCGGTCAAAATTTTGGGGTCACGGCCCCAGCCGTGGCGCAACTGGCTGGGGCACCTGCACCGTACGCCGACGACACGGGTTCGATTGCTGCCCCGTGGTCCTTTCCGGATCCCACCCCGACTCTCTCTCCCACTCACTTCCTGTCACTCTCCACTATCCTGTCGCATTAAAAAAGGCATAAAAGCCCAAAAAAATATACTTAAAAAAAAAAAGTTTGGGGTCACTTAGAACTTTCCATTCTACTCCATTATAGAATAAGCAGAATACCAGCTGAGATCAGTTGCATTGTTTTTTTTAAATCAGGGCAGCAATTTTCAGATTACATTATGTGCTTACATAATTGCAAAAGGGTTCTCGACCTTTGTAGAAGGAAATGGATGATTTTTAATGCAATATCTACATTGCCCATTATCAGCAACCATTCATCCAATGTTCCAAAGGCACATTCTGATATTTAAAAGGCTAACTGAGAAAACATTGGAGAACCCTTTTGCACTCTTCTTGACTTGACTTGGCTTGACTTGACTTGACCCTGTAGGCAAACTGCAGGGGGTCCAACAGGGGTCCTGTTATGTCCTTCAGATGGCTCAACACCAGCCTTTCAAAGGATTTCATGACCACAGATGTCAGGGCAACGGGCCTGTAGTCATTTATCCTGTGATGGAGGATTTTTTGGGGACTGGGATGATGGTGGAGCATTTGAAGAAGGAGGGCACTTCACACAGCTCCAGGGACTGGTTAAAGATCTGCGTGAAGATTGGCGCCAGCTGTTCAGCACAGACACGCAGACAAGAGGGGGACACACCATCAGGTCCTGGAGTCTTCTTGATCTTCTGCTTCTGAAAGAGCCAGTGTTACATGGCAACTGGCTCCCATGTTAACTGGCTGTGTTGATGACGTTTCACGATTGATGACAAGTCTTTGACAGATGCGGCTGCTTAAAGATTTGTCACTTTCTGATATAAACTAGAGACACAAATATGCATGACATGTTTAAATGTAAAAATTGTCTGTAGTACTACATGCACTGGACCATGAATATGCCACCCAAAAAACAAACATCTAAATAGCATAAATTAAACCAGCTGACGGCACATACAGAAACCGACTTGAGTTGTACAATTAAAAGAAGTCAGCTAATGTTATTATCATCGTAACAAGTTAACATAGCTGATCATGTTATCTGGCTAACATGTTATCCTGCTACTTGCCCAAGCCATTTAGTAGTATCATGGCTAGGTTTACCAGGCTGTGGCCACTCCTACCTGAAGTGTCTGTAGAGGCAAATGAACGCCAGCAAATAAATCAAATAAAAATGTGTTGCCTAATTGTGTATCCTTTTGTCCAGCCTATTCTGTTAAGAATTCAGTTCATGAAACACAGGCATTGAAACGCACACTGCAATGGGCAGGAGAAGTCTACAACGTGTCCATATTTTATTTCTCAATTTACAAACTGGTGCTTCTCCGGTGGTGCAAAAGGTTATTGCCTACACATTACTATTTCACGCCAGTCGACATGGGGTTCAATTCTCGCCCCTCACAGTTTTTTACTATTATTATTTATTTATTTTTAGACCAGCAATGCTTCCTCAATTTAGGCTACAGGTAGACTAGGTGGCCATAGAGAGGCTGACCAGCAGTCAACATTTGAAAACTGGACCATGATACTTTGAAGACCTACTGGCTTGGGCAACTGCTGTAACGAGACAACACAGTAGCCATATACAACGATCAGCCGTGTTAACCTGCTACAATCATAATAACATATATCAGCTGACTTCTTTTAATTGTATAGCCAAACTCAAGTAAATTTCACTGTGATTTGTCAGCTGGTTCGTGGCGCAAGTACGTAGATGAATGGTTATCATGTAAGTTTCATTTAGGAGGCAGGTTCGATACCCAGGTGGAGTTATTAGGCTATGTAGGTATTTATTTTTTTGGTGGCATATTTATGGTCCAGTGCATGTAGCGTACTACAGACAATTTTGACATTTAAATATCTCATGCATATTTGTATTTGTTCGTCTCCAGTTTTCATCAGAAAGTGACAAATCCATGTGGGGCAGCCGTGACCCACTGGTTAGCACTCTGGACTTGTAACCGGAGGGTTGCCGGTTTGAGCCCTGACCAGTGGGCCACGGCTGAAGTGCCCTTGAGCAAGGCACCTAACTCCTCACTGCTCCCCGAGTGCCGCTGTGGTTGCAGGCAGCTCACTGCGCTGGGATTAGTGTGTGCTTCACCTCACTGTGTGTTCACTGTGTGTTTCACTAATTCACGGATTGGGTTAAATGCAGAGACCAAACTTCCCTCACGGGATGAAAGAATGGAAGAAACGTCATCACTCGTGAAACGTCACCAACGGGCATGTAGCGTACTACATGGGTGCCAGTTGCCATGTAACACCGGTACACATCCTTCTTGCAGATTGTTATCGGGGGGGGGGTGGGGCGACCTATTGTGCGTGAGGGGTGTGAAAATGGGTGCTTTTCAAACCTGCAGTAAAAGTCATCAGCCAGTCTGGGATTTTCTGCAGGATGGGGGGGATGGTCTCTTGTAATTCGTGACCTGTTGCAGGCCTTTCCAAACTGTTGTAGGATCATTGTCCGAGAGGCTATTTTTTAACTTCTCAGCTTCTTTTGGCTACCCTGATCTACCCTGATTAACCGGAGTCAAATTCCTTGTTTGTTTACGCAAACCTGGCCAATAAAGCTGATTCTGATTCTGTAATCTGAAAACTTCTGCCGTGATAATGGTAGGTGGTATTCTGTCTATATTGGAGTGGAATGGCAATTTCTAAGTGATCCCAAACAGTTTCTTTACTTTGACAAAATCAGAGGGCAATTCCAGTAGCAAAATCCAGGTACAAAATCCAAGTCAAAACACAGTAGGACAGAGTAGTAGTACAGAGGCAAACAATCCAAAATCACAAATCCAAGAATCGTAGTCAGGGCACAGAACAAGGTCAATAATCTTTCAATGTGGTTTAACAATAAGTTTTCTAACAAGGCTCAGTACGTTCAGAACAAACAATACCTCACGCTGTGCCAAGTAAAACAGAGTTTTTATAAAGCCTGCGGTTAATTAGTTAACAGGTGATTAGTACTCTGGTGAAGTGGAGCAGGACTGGAGTGGCCGTAATCGACGCAGCTGACGGGACAGAGAGGGCTGTGCTTGCTGAATGGGTGTTACAGTACTGAACACATCTGAACTGTTTTTCTTCATTTTATGACCTATAGTCTTCATGCGTGTCAAAACATGACCTCGCATCAACATGAAGAACTTAGAAACTTTATCCTAGCATAGTTTCATGGGGCTGTTTTGGTGGCAAATATTAATTGTATATTAAGTATTTTTGTTTTTGAGATTGTGTGTGTGTGTGTTTGTGTGTGTGTATATGTGTGTGTGTGTGTGTGTGTGTGTGATGAAGAGGGTATGGGAGAATGGGTGGGCGTATAGAAGAGATACAGAGGCAATTTAGCCCTTTTCACACATGACCTCCGGACAATGTCTGTGCAATTAGCACTGGATCTCAAACAGAGTCGAGTGTTCAGGCATGAACCTCACCAGCCAAAATTGTGGAGGTGGGAGTTATTCATACATGCAGTAAATACTCCAGTTGGTTTCAGTGAGAGGTAGTGAGCTTGCAGGAGTCGGAATGCTGTCGCATTGTTTGTTGATGTACAGCATGGCGGATATACAAACAGCATCCACGGTGCATGTTTTTGCTTTGCTTCTGCAAGTGCTAGATTGCCTCCGCAGTATGTGTGTATGTGTGTGTGTGTGTGTGTGTGTGTGTGTGTGTGTGTCTGTGTTTGTGTTTGTGTTTGTGTTTGTGTGTGTGTGTGTGTGTAAAACCAACCTGCCGTTGCGCTGAGCATGTCTCTGGCTGTGCCGCAGACTGTTTTCCCTTTTCAGGGTCACAGACACCACATCTTCAGGGGAAATGTCTGGTTGGGGGTCCTGAGCTTCAGGGACCATGTCCACCTCAGCATCTGAAGGTCCATCTGTTTATAGGACACACAGGTGCACACATGCAGGTAAGGTACATACACTCTAAAAGAGGACAGCCAAAATGTTGAAAAAGGCTCAATTATAGTTGAAATTTACATTTGATAATGAGCCAAAGAGAATGAGTCAAAGAGTACATGAAAAGGGCTTTGTGCCCCTTCTGTTACATTTGATTTTCAATTGATAGTGAATACTTAATAAAAAATATAACCCTAGGGATATAACAGGAAGCAAACTTCGGTGGAAAGAAAGAGATCAAAAGTAAGCAACTAGATATAATCCTAGATATAAGCCCCTTGTTATTACCTCATCATACAATGTATATGATATGCTAACCTATCCTCATTTTATTCTAGTTGTGAGGTGCTCCTCTGATGAACATCATAAAACTATTTTATTAATTTAGTCGTTTAATAGAGCCCAATCTCTGTCAGTTTTGCTGATATTTATCAAAATGCATCTTTATTTTATGGCAGCCACTGGACCCTAAAAATGCATATTGAACTAGAAAACAAAGTTAATGGGACTCACCCTCTGAGGACTTCTTGCCCTCATCTTTGGCATACGTGGACAAGAATTCAGAGAAGGCCTCTCCACTGGCCTTCAGGCTCTCGTAAGTCCCCACTTCCGATACCAGGCCGTCCACCAGCACTATGATCTCATCAACGTAAGGCAGGAAACTAATGCCGTGAGTCACCAGGATCCTGGTCTGCAGAAACACAATTATGCTGACTTTTTTTAGTGATGCATCCCATCTCGAGAGCACTCAAATTCTAAGGGGATACAGTGATAAAGAAAGCCGGGTGAAAAAGAGCAGCTGACATGAGTGGGGGAGTAATATTGGTCTGAATTCATTACATGTTCCACTGAACCATGGCAAAACAAAGCCCCTTGCTACATCTAAGAAAAGAATGTAGAAGCAAGGATAAGAGTGGAGACTGAGATTATTATTGTGGAGAAGGTTCTCTCTCTCTCTTAAAAACACTTCACATAATACGGAGAAAGCTGTTTTGATTGATGCATTAAGGCAGATATTAGTACTATGCCATACAGGACTAAGAAGAAAACACTCTGTGTCATTGGTGTGTGTCATTCACCATAAGATATTAACGCATATAGATAGACTCATATGGAGCAAGTATTGTGCTTAATATGCTGTGGGGTATACACTGTGCAGAAAGCAATAACTCACCTTATCTTTCAGGAGTCCATTTGGCCCGATGACCCTCTCAAAGAGGTGCTTGGCGACATGTGAGTCGACGGCTGACAGAGGGTCATCCAGCAGGTAGGTGTCGGCGTTGTTGTAGGTGGCTCTGGCCAGGCTCACTCGCTGCTTCTGGCCTCCACTCAGGTTAATGCCCTGTCACACAGAAATAAGAGAAATGCTTAGAGGACATCATGCAATTCCCCTGCAACAATTACTCTACAATGAGTGTCCATAAAATTGCACAAAGAGTCTGACCTCTCCTGCCCTTTGACATTGAAGTATTAAGTAAACACATTTATGTAAAGACATCATAATGGTTACGTAAGCTGAGAGAGAGAGAGAGAGAGAGAGAGAGAGAGAGAGAGAGTATCAAAAATGTCACCTTCTCCCCAATCTCTGTCTCATCTCCACCTGCCAACAGCTCCAGGTCGGGCTTCAGGGCGCAGGCGTCGACCACACTCTGGTACCTGCTCTCCTCCAGCTCGGAGCCAAACAGGATGTTGTCCTTCAGCGTGGCATTCAGGATCCAGGCCTGCTGGGGAACGTAGGCCACTGAGCCCTACAGAGGGAGAGAGAGAAAGGGGGGGGGGGGGAGTATGGTAAGAAATGTCATAATGTAAGCAGACAGCAGTAGTGTGAAAATGGAAGCACCCCTCATTAAGTAATCAAGGATACAAGGATACAAGGAAGTTTATTGTCACATGCATATAGTTACTGGATGTAAGAAATGCAGTGAAATTATGTCTGGTGTCAGCCTATTTGTGCATTTATCGGGGGTTAGGGTTAGTGCAGTAGAAGAGGGGTTTAGTAGATTAAGTGGCAAGGGCTGCAAACTGCAAAATCAATTGTTGATGAGCTACTTAATGCCCTTTAGCTTTATCAGCCATGTCAACATTGTGCTCTTGCACTCATGTGTCAGTAACTGCCAAGTCTCTCGCTCTGTGGTTACCTTCATGTTAATGGAAGCTGTGCTACTATGCATTTCTCCAAGTAACGCAGACAGCAAGGAGGATTTCCCTGTCCCTACGGCTCCAACCACGGCAACTAGCCTACCAGGCTTTACATCCAGAGATACACTGGAAGGGAAGAGGAAGAAAGACATTCATATTTTGAAAGACCATTTCCTAGCATGAGGCCACCTGTGGACATTTTTGTTTACAATGACTAAAGATCAGATCTAAATAATTTGTTTTTACACACAATAATGTTTATTTTACATCAATTTTATCAGTACAGGTGTGACCACTGTATGTCTATACAGATACCATACCTTATTCTAAGTTAAACATTAAACAAAGACTCCAGAACAGTATGTTCTTGACAAACACAATGAGACAAAATTGGTCATAATACCACATAAATACTGTAGTTGAGATGTTATCTCATTTTCATTTTCCAGCATAATAAGGACCTTGTAGCAGGCAATAACGTTATAATGGCCAATAATGTAACAACAGCCAATAACGTAATAATGGTATTACATTATTGGCTGGTTATTATTACGTTATCTACTGGGTTAAAAAAAATGTAAAAATGTAATAACTGCATCCGATAATGCAATAATCACCTTATTGGAGGCCAGGCAGCGAAGGCACCCATAGTATTTCTACTTTTTCTTTCTATTATTATTATTATGATGATGATGATTTTTCTTTCTTCCGCTATGGGAGTCTATAGCAACCCATAAAACCTTCTGGTAAAAAGTTTTAACATTTGGCACACTGATTTGGGACAGTAACATGATTCTTTTCTTTCTTGACATGTCCAATATTGTAGCATCGAGTTGCCATGGCAACTCTAGCCTGTTGGGCTGTTTGGCCCCCTCACTGCTGCTTGCAGCTTTATTTTAAGATTTTATTGGATATAAAGTAGGCCTATTACACTTCCATGGCACATACCGTGCTGTGCATAAGTTAAGACACCTAGATCTAAAATCTTTTGGAAATTGATCTTAATGTCTTAATTAAAAAATGAGGAAAAATCGAACCTTAAAGGATGCCAATTTTCTTTGTGAATGAATCATGTATCGTAAATAAATGTTATTCCTTAAAATACAGGTAATACAAGTAAGGAACCCTATGTTAAATTCCCATAGACACAGACACATTTTTTTTTTTTAAAGGCTAGTTATTTCATGGATCCACTATACTATGCATCCTGATAAAGTTCCCTTGGCCTTTGGAGTTAAAATAATTAAAATAGCCCCACATCATCACATACCCTTCCCCATACCTAGAGATTATTATTATGACTGCAATGCTAGCGGCGGTCATAATAAATAATCCTATCTCCAAGAGAGAGAGTGTAGGGGTGTTGTACAGTGCCATGGTGACACTTTATATTCAGTAAATAAACCTTAAATAAAGTGATATCAGTGTGTTATTACATAAATTGACAGATGTTACATTTTCAAAGTTTTTTTTTAACCTAGCCAATAACATAATAACCAACTAATAATGTAATAACTTATCACATTATTGGCAAAAAAATATTAGCCTACATTATTGATTCAGGCTGCTACAGACTTTCAGTAAGCCTATTGTATGTCAACGATGAGGGGCAGACATTTTGAAAGGTTAAGAGTTAGGTTTAGACATTGTTAAGGTTGTCATCAACATAAATGAAGGCATTCACAGATAGCCGAAGCACCCACAGCATGAATTAGTGAAAAAAATACATTATAAAATATTCTGAATTAGCTGATCCTGATTACTAAGGGTAGCACACATTTCAAGAGATTGGTTTTTAACTTTGCTTATTTTACTTGTTTATTTGTTTGTTTGCTTACAATCAACACAATTCTCCAAAGGCACAGCACTCCATGTCTGACAATCACTGATTGGCCTTTAGCGTAAAGCATCAAAGCAGCCCAGCTTGAATGCAGTCAGTGCCTCCCCTAGCTAGGTTGTTAGAGTGGTTAGGTGGGTCAGTGGGCACCAATAACAATGGCTGATAATGAAATGTGTACCTCCTTCACAGATCAAACAAAGCAAATGTCTAGAAAAGGATCTAATTTCTTATGTATACACCTGATATGCAGTATGTGCAATACAGAGTGCCATATATTGGTCAAACTAGCATGCTGTTTGGTTGATGGGATTCATTTTAGTTTTGATTTATGAGCCTGAACAAAAATATATAGCCTATTTTCAAACAACTTTTTATGCTTTGTCATCATCTAAGTGGACTGTTTTAAGATAAATACGGCAAATGTTACACACAGTGAGGGTGGATGGCAGAATGCAGAATTAAAGCAGAGGACTCACTTCTTCAGGGTAGGCTCATTCTCCTTTCCCCAAGAGAAGGTACCGTCTGAAACAGCGATTGCGCTGCCTAAAAAAACAGATAAAAGTAGAGATTCATGAAATAATGTATCTGAGCATCAGTAGCCTGCTAAATCAATTGTTTCGAAGATTGCAAATTATATTTAACCCTGTGACATTTCTTAGCAGAGATGTTCTATGAGCTGTCCATTTTTATAGCTTATAAATCATAATCTTGTGAATGCATATGGAATAGCAATGTGCCACATCTTTGTGTACATACTAAAGCTTGGGTCATGGTGCACGGTGTTGCTGTCAAGGTCGTCTCCGCTTAGGAACTTCTCCAAACGTTTTTTAGATACGGTAACCTGCAGAAAAAATGTATGTAAATGTGTGAGTATATCATGTTATTAAGGCACTAACATTTTGTTTAGCCTTCATATATTACTTTTAGACCAGATCTTGCTTTGTGGTGTGTGTCAGTTGTTAGTGTGAGCCTGTTGAAGTGGGCTGCAAGGGCTTCGCAGGCCAGTCTTTACACCGGATCCTGGGACTCTTAGGGATTTGCGGACTTCACAGGGAAAGAGCCATCAAGAACATCCTGGAAGCTGCTGAAAAGGCTTCATGGTGGCTCTGGATAAGGAGGGGGGACACGTGGCGTAGTGCGCTACCTGGACACAAGTCGGAGCCTGATCACCCCCGGCTGGGTCGCCCGGGTGAGGGTGTCTGATGTAAGACCCGAAACCCTATGACCCCGGGAGCAAAACTGACTATGTGTCCAGGTTGCACCACAAGGTGTATTCACGTACCTGCTTTCAGACCAGATCTTGCTTTGTGGTTGTGGTGTGTGTCAGTTGTTAGTGTGTGGATGAATAGTTCCGTACCTGGACCATAGCGGCAATGAGCATGGGCAGCATGGCTAGAGGAAATCGAAGGATGTTGAAAAGTGATATGGAAGTGAAAGCTTTCTCAGCATCCAGGATGTTGGCTGAATCGACCGAAACAAAAACAGCAAATGTTGCCATGGAAACCTAGAATGATTAACACAAAAGCACAGTTCAGAACTAGCAATCTGACCCCTTGAAATTGAGAAACGTATATAAGAAATAAAGATATTGAAAACAAAACAACACTTGAAACAAAACCAACAAAATACACAGCTATAGAAAAGTTCAGGGACAAACTGATAAAGTTATTCTTATATACCGTAGTTAAATTTCACATGATAGGCAGCCGTGGCCTACTGGTTAGGGGTTCGGGCTTGTAACCGACGGGTTTCCGGTTCGATCACCGACCCAGTAGGTAAAATGTGGGCGGGGGAAGTGGTTGAGCACTGCTTTCCCATGCCCACATCCACGGCTGAAGTGCCCTTGAGCAAGGCACCTAACCCCTCATTGCTCCCTGAGCGCCGTTATAGCAAGGCAGCTCACTGCTCCGGGTTAGTGTGTGGTTCACCTCACACTGTGTGTTCACTGTGTGCTCTGTGTGTTCACTAATTCACGGATGGGATAAATGCAGGGACCAAATTCCTTGTATACACAAGTATACTTGGCCTATAAACCTGATTTACATTTACACTTACTAGAGCTGGGGCGGTGGCAAAAATGAAGGTGGAGATGGAAGAGAAGTACGCAATCTTCTTCATCAGCTTCAGTTCCTGCTCTCGAATAGCAAGGATGATGGCCTCGAAAGACGGCTCCCAGGCGTACAGCTTCAAAATCTTCAAAAGGACAGCGAGTGGGGAAGAGAGAGAGATTTGGAGGGAAAGGGTTACAAAAGGTATGTGTAGTGGAGCTGTTAAGAATTAAAATTGTGCACAAAATGAAAACAACCCTTCTTTAAGGTTTGTTCTTGACTTGATGCTTTGAATTAAAGATGTGGATCCATTGTCAGTTTGACTTTTGAGGTAAGTCATTGACCTCTGTGATATGAAATTTCCATGCGCAAAATTAAAAAGTGGTGTATCTTTGGATCTAAAGGCATAGAAGTCAAAGTCAAAGTCAAAGTCAAAGTCAGCTTTATTGTCAATTTCTTCACATGTTCCAGACATACAAAGAGATCGAAATTACGTTTCTCACTATCCCACGGTGGAGACAAGACATATTTTACCAATTTTAAGTCCACAGACAAACATAACATTCAAGTAAACGAAAAAGTAAGTAAATAAGTAAATAAGAGGGCACATATAATGAAAAAAATAAGAGCAGCAAAATTTGGTTGAAATTGTGCATAGACAGTCAATAAAATAAAATACTAGTGCAAAGTCAGGCCAATAAGAGGCTGAGGTAGTTCTGTTTGACCTAAGTAAGAAATAAAGTGGCATAGTGGTGCAAGTTATGTAAGAGCAGCAGAAGTGTTGTGTTTTCAGGACAACAACAACAAGTTGCAAAGTGTACAAGTGTGCAAGTGGAGTGGTGCAGGCGGCCATTGTGGGTCCAATGTCCAGGATGTTATGTAGCTGAGGGTGGAGGGGGGAGAGGAGGGAGAGAGTTCAGCATCCTAACAGCTTGGTGTATGAAGCTGTTTGTGAGTCTGGTAGTGCGGGAGCGCAGGCTTCTGTACCTCTTCCCAGAGGGCAGTAGATCAAACAGATTGTGAGCGGGGTGACTTGCATCACTCACAATTTTGGTCGCCTTGCGGGTGAGGTGGGTGGTGTAAATGTCCTTCAGGGAGGGGAGTGAAGCACCAATAATCCTTCCAGCTGTGTTCACTATGCGCTGCAGGGCTTTCCTGTTGTATTCAGTGCAGCTTCCGCCCCACACAGTGATGCAGCTGGAGAGGATGCTCTCAATGGTGCCTCGGTAGAATGTGGTCATGATGGCTGGTGGAGCACTTGCTCGCCTGAGTTTCCGCAGGAAGTACAGGCGGCGCTGAGCTCTCTTCGCCAGTGATGCTGTGTTGGTGGTCCAGGAGAGGTCTTCACTGATGTGCACTCCCAGGAATTTGGTGCTGCTCGCTCTCTCCACCACAGCACCGTCGATGGTCAGTGGCAGGTGTTGGGTGTGACCTCTCCGGAAGTCAACAACAATCTCTTTGGTCTTGCTGACGTTCAGCAGGAGGTTGTTGTCCCTGCACCACGTGGTCAGATGGTCGACCTCCAACCTGTATTGAGTCTCGTCGCCCTTGGTGATGAGACCCACCAGAGTTGTGTCGTCAGCAAATTTCACTATGTGATTGTTGCTGTAGGTTGCAGTGCAGTCATGCGTCAGCAGGGTGAAGAGCAGCGGACTGAGCACGCAGCCTTGGGGGGCCCCTGTGCTCAGTGTGATGCTGCTTGAGGTATTGTTGCCAACACGTACTACTTGAGGCCTCTGACAGAGGAAGTCCAGTAGCCAGTTGCAGAGGTAGGTACTGAGTCCCAGTTTGTCAAGTTTGCAGATGAGTTGTTGTGGTATTATGGTGTTGAATGCAGAACTGAAGTCTATAAACAGCAATCTCACATATGAGTCTCTTTTTTCCAGGTGGGTGAGGGCTGGGTGGAGGGCAGAGCAGATTGCATCCTCTGTAGACCGTTTGGCTCGGTATGCAAACTGGAAGGGGTCCAAGGTGGGGGGGAGAATGGATTTGATATGTGACATGACAAGCCGCTCAAAGCACTTCATGATGATGGGTGTTAGTGCCACAGGGCGGTAGTCATTGAAGCAGGATGGAGCAGTTTTCTTCGGCACAGGTATGATGGTGGCAGCTTTGAAACAAGATGGGACGATGGCTTGCTTCAGGGAAGTGTTAAAGATGTCTGTGAAGACATCCTTAAGCTCCCCTGCGCAGTCCTTCAGCGCACGACCAGGGATGTTGTCTGGACCTGTTGCCTTACGGGTGTTGATAGCAGCAAGTGTCCTCTTCACGCTGTCGGCAGAGAGGCACAGGGGCTGCTCATGTAGAGGGGGATGGGTCTTCTGTGGGCAGGTGCTGTTTTGTGCTTCAAAGCGAGCAAAGAAGCGGTTCAGGTTGTTGAGCAGAGGGATGTTGCTCTCGCAGCTCTGTGGCGCGGGCTTGTAGTCCGTGAGGGCCTGAATGCCCTGCCATAGGCTTTGTGCGTTCCTGCTGTCTTTGAAGTGGGTGGTTATCTTGTGAGTGTATTCCTTTTTTGCTTCCTTGATGCCACGGGACAGGTTGGCTCTCGCTGTTCTCATGCCAGCTTCATCCCCAGCTCTGTAGGCTTTGTCTCTGGCCCTCAGCAGCCTGAGGACATCCCCTGTCAGCCATGGCTTCCAGTTAGCCCGAGTGATGATGTCTTTTGTGTGGGTCACATCATCGATGCACTTGGTGATGTAAGAGGTTACAGTGTCTGTATACTCCTCTATGTCTGTCTGGTTGTTGTAAGTGGCTGCCTGCTTAAACATTTCCCAGTCTGTTGTGTCAAAGCAGTCTTGAAGAGCATCGGAGGCTCCCTCAGGCCACACTTTTACCTGCTTACGAACCGGTTTGTTCACTTTTACCCTTTGTCTGTATGCGGGCATTAGCATAACAGTGATATGGTCTGAAAGTCCAATGTGGGGGAGGGGGGTGGCTTTGTATGCTCCTTTGTGTGTAGTGTAGACCAGGTCCAGGATGTTATCTCCTCTTGTTGGAAAATCAACATGCTGGTGAAGCTTTGGAAGTACAGTTTTAAGGTTAGCATGGTTAAAGTCTCCAGTGAAGATGGTGAAACCGTCTGGGTGTGCCGTCTGTTGTTCACTGACAGCCTGGTATAGTTCACTAAGAGCCGCGTTCTTATCGTTGTTGTTGTTGGTAGGCGGGATGTATACTGCGACTAGCAGAATCGCAGTAATTTCCCTTGGCAGGTAAAAGGGACGGCACTTTATGATCATAAACTCTGCCAGTGGTGAGCAGTGTTTGCATACTACTACAGTGTCCCGGCACCATTCGTCACGGATGTAAACACAGATTCCTCCTCCTCGTGATTTACCTCCCTTTACAATGGCCCGGTCTGCTCGATAGCATGCTAGCTGCTCCAGTTGTACAGCAGAGTCCGGAATGTTGTCATTTAACCAAGTCTCAGTGAAGACAAGCACACAGCAGTTACTTACTGTCCGGTTCGTTGATCTCAGCAGTCGTATGTGATCCATTTTGTTGTCCAGTGATCGTACATTTGCCAGGAGAATGGATGGTATGGCTGGGCGAGTTGGGCTGGCCGCTAGCCTGGCCCGGACGCCTCCTAGAATCTAAACTAAACATGTTTCCAGGCATGTGAAGCTCATTAGCAACATTCATATCACTCTTAGAAATCAACATCATGGAGTAGGCCAAGGTTGCTAGAAAAAAAGTCCTAATAATTGCAACACGATAAACAAACATTAACAAAAAATGCCCTGTTTTTAAAACCAGTTCAAAAGAAAATGTGTACCAATTGAACTAATTCTAAAATCACCATAATACAGTGAAATGTGTTGTAAAGGCCTTGACCATTGGGGGTGACAAAAACACAGTACCCTTCAGAATTATTGGTACCCTTGGTAAAGTTGACTAAATACAGGAATAAGAAATCATCCTTTGGTGATTTATTGAATGAAACAATAAAAACAATGAAGAATTTGTTCTGAGAAACAAGAAAAGAACTAAATATTTTTAATACAAACACATTGCTCCCAATTATTGGCACCTCTAGGAAATCTAAAATTACAAAAGGTATAACAGAGGCATTTATCAATTTATATTCAATTTCTTTAAAGGGGAATTCCAGAGTTAAAGCATCCCAGGGTCTATTTTCGGTAGTTTAGTTAAGTTAACAAAATTACGTTAATTGGTGGAGTTTTGAGTTTTGCATTAATAATGACATGGCTTATAGTGAAAGCTAAGGGACAAGCAGCACATCAAAAAACAAATGCTATTTTATATCACTGACAATGCTCTCAAAATATAATTACACTTCTGTGTGTGGTGAGGGGCCCTTCAGACAGACCGAAGTATTGTAAACTTTGAAAGTGTACAGAGAGGTTATAATAAGACCTGTTTCTGAAGGAAGCAAATTGCCTGACTTTATGTTCTGGTAGCATCAAATCAGTGGGCAAGTTTGATCTTGCAGCGCTGCGGAGATCTAGCTGAATCTTACAATACAAATACGTTCAGCCAGATCTACACATCACTGGAATAAGTTGAACGTGTCCACACTGATTTGACGCTTACGGAACACAAAGTCAGGCAATTTGCTTGCTTTTACCTCTGGAATTCCCCTTTAAGTTAATCATAGTATCTGCAAACTTTCAGCAGTAGTTCATGCCTTTCTTTTTCACTAAGGTATGAAAACAAACTAGATCAGGGGTGGGCAACTAATTTCCCCAAGGGGCCACATGACAAACTGGGACTGTTGAGGAGGGCTGGACCCAAAATACCGAACTCAAGTCTGAACTCAATTCTGTTCAATTCTATTCTGTTCTTGTATAACAAGTAAATCATATGGTTTTGTTTACTAGTCGTAAGATGAAAATGTGAGGGAGACAAATGAAAAACAGCAATATTTAATCTATGTCCAGTATTTAATCCTCATTCTCGAAAATGATTTTTTAACATTGACATTTTTTTTTCAGTTTTTAAAGACTGATAAAAAAGTACTACAATATCTATATAACTAGAAAATGTAATTCCAGGGAATTACGAGTGCATGAAAATGCAAAAATGGCTGCTGAATGAAATATTGTTGAATATTGTCTAAAATATAATCTAAGTAAAAAGATGGAGGTCAGATAGAGAAAAAAGCTGGCGGGGAGCCATAATTGATGACAGCTTACAGTTGGAATGGCTGAACAGTTAAATAGTTGGATAGTTAAAATGGTTAAATTATTTAAAATGGAATTATTGTAGTGAGGAGTTTTACTTTGAAACAGTTGTGGGCAGAGGAAACAGTTGACGGGAGTCAAAGTTGATGACAACTGACTGTTGCTAGAGTAGTTATGGTGGTTCCTATGCTGGTTGCTAAGTTAATGTTGGTTGCTAGGTTTTAACTGTGAATGTGGTTGCTAGGCTGTTGCTAGGGTACTTGAAGTCGTTTCTAGGTTGTTGCTAGGGTGTCCATGGTAGCTACTATCAGAAATAAAGGAGTTACTACAGTGGTTTGCTAGTATAATCATGTTGGTTGCTATGGAAACTGACATAGAAGCTTAATTTCAATGGTTGCTAAATTGGTTGCTAGGTAGGTGGTGGTTTTATATAGTAGGCTAGAGGCATAGTTGATGATAACTGACAGTTGGAATAGTTGAAAAGTTAAGTAGTTGGATAGTTTAAATGGTCAAATTATTTAATAGGGAATTATTGTTGTGGAGACTTTTATTTTGAAACAGTTGTGGGCAGAGGAAGCAGTTAAACAGAATCTGTAGTCTTAATTGAGTCCCGAAGTGTGACGTAGCGTTTCCATGACGGCAGAATCACTGGATCTAAACAAACTTTCGAAGTGGCATAAATAGCATTGAATGTAGACATGTGGCATCATTTCTAGCTAATAAAAATAAATATATCCATTTAAACGTGGTTTACCTGCTAGGCAGCAGCTTAGCCACATAACACGGATTCCCTGGCAGGTGTAATAGAAAGAAACAAAATTCCAGTGGATATTTCACGTCTTCTCAAAGACTGGCGGCTGTTAAGAGCGACGTTTTTTGCCAAAAAAATAAAGCCAAAACACGTCCGTGAATTTAAGGATTTTAACTGCATGCTGTGAAGTTACATGCAGGTCTCTTTTACGGAGGAAACCCATGCTAAAATAAAACTCTGTAGTCAGGAATTTGATCGTGTTGGTATGAATATATGTTGTAGTATGTGATTCCTACAGTGTACAAAAAATATACTAACGTCTTAGAAACGTTGTAAAACTATTGAAATAGATTAAGAAAGCCACCGCTATGGTGATTTCTAATGGTAGATTGATTTGTTTAGATCCAGTGAAATTGCTGCCTTGGCAACGCTGCGTCATGGCAGAGCCCCTAAGGAGAGCCTCCCCACTCTCTATTAATCCCATACAAACCGAATTTGGCTGCAGTTCACCAGAGTTCACCTAGATGGCGATCGCGGGCGAGTCCAAAATACATGGGGTCCTATGGAGCTACATGGCTACATTTGTTGTTTTCACCTATTTAACAACTGAAACCCTCAGATTTTATTTTATTTTTCGCAAAATGGATATGGATTTTCAATCAAAAGTGAAATAATCCGGGAGTCATGTCCTTTCGTTTTCTTACAGGTTGGGTCGTTGTTGCCATAACACGCTAGCATTGATGCTATGCTATGCTATGATCATGCTAATGAATGACGTCATTGGCACGTTTGAAAGGCTTTTTAGAACAATTAAGTGACTTTAAAAAATATAATACTCAACCAAGTGTATTGTCTTTGCCTCCCCTTTCGAATACAATATTCAAATTACTTGAAAAAAAATTATATCCCGAGAAAAGTGGATTTTGAGGGGTACAGCTAGACCTCCATTCATTCTGGACTCGCCCGTGAGCGCCCCTAGATGCAGTACCACACCGGAAGAGTTCCGAGAGTGAAGGTTCTCTCCTTATTAGACATTCTCTGGTCATGGCTTCGGGACTATATAGACCCTTTCAAGAGAGTTCCATTATCAGCATCATAGTTGGCCCCACAAGACTTTCTTTTTAACATTCCATATGTTATCTTAATGCAGAGGAAGTAGATAGAGTACCGAAGCCATGACGTAGCGTTGCCAAGGCAGCAATTTCACTGGATCTAAACAAATCAATCTAACCATTGAAATCACCATTAGCGGTGGCTTTCTTAATCTATTTCAATAATTTTACAACGTTTCTAAGATGTTAGTATATTTTTTTACACTGTAGGAATCACATACTACAACATATATTCATACCAACACGATCAAATTCGTGACTACAGAGTTTTATTTTAGCATGGGTTTCCACCGTAAAAGAGCCTGCATGTAACTTCACAGCATGCGGTTAAAATCCTTAAATTCACGCACATATTTTGGCTTTATTTTTTAAGCAAAAAACGTCACTCTTAACAGCCGCCAGTCTTTGAGAAGACGTGAAATATCCACTGGAATTTTGTTTCTTTATATTACACCTGCCAGGGAATCCATGTTATGTGGGTAAGCTGCTGCCTAGCAGGCAAAGCACATTTAAATGGATATAGCCTACATTTAAAACAATTTATTAGCTAGAAATGATGCCACATTCAATGCTATTTAAGCCACTTCGAAAGTTTGTTTAGATCCAGTGATTTTGCCGTCATGGAAACGCTACGTCAGACTTCGGGACTAGATGTACTGGAAAGCGGTACAAAATATGACTGCCGCTCAGTCCTGCACATTCTCTCCGCAAAAATAAATCGCTTGTCAATTTGTCTCATATCCTACTCCAGCCCCTACTCTTGCAACTTTTGTGTATGTAAATGAGTGTGTGCGTGCGTGTGTGTATGTTTGTATGTGTGTGTGTGTGTGTGTTTATGTATGTGTGTGTGTGTGTGTGTGTGTGTGTGTGTGTGTGTGTGTGTGTGTTTATGTGTGCGTTTGCGTGTGTTCATGAATGCGTGTGTGTGTGTGTGTGCATGTTCTCATATTCTCCCCATGTCCTCTGAACTTAATGTACCTCAGGGGTGCAGAAGGGTATGTAGTCCAATAGAGGTAGAGAATACTGCTCAAGCAGTTTTATCATGTAAAAGATTTTTAAAAAGCAACTATTTTAGTATTTTAGTGTAGATGTTTAAGGAATTGTTTTTCTTACCTTGATACCATTCAGGATTTCATTCATAATTTTCATGCGTTTGTCCTTCAGCTTCATGTTTTTAGTCTGAAGGAGACACAGAGTTGTAAATGTGATTACTACAATAACATCATGTCAGGCTTTACCAATAAAGTCATTCTCACTGACAATTGCAGCATGCTGGACAAGTCACGGACAAATGAACATGGACATAGAGCAGCTGAAGTGATCACATTCAGACAAACACAGAAGATCCTCTGAACTAAGAGGCAGTGTTTGACAGCTTGCATCACAGTGTAAAATAAATTGTCTAAGGGGAAAAAATAGGGGGGAAAAGCTGCACCTGCTTAAATTCAAAACATCTAATTACAGCAATCTTAGCTAAATTATACTTTTCAGTCACTAATTGGTGTGAGATTCATGAACAAGGAAAATCCTGTGGGCTTAAATCTTGTTTACAATCTTTCAAAAGAGTCCTCATCTCTGTGACAAGCTTGGAGACAACTTTGACGGACAGCTACCTGAAAGTCCCTGGATTTGGTGGCCAGTAAGCCGTTGATGGGAGCCATCAGAACCATGACCCCCAGGCCAGCCAGCACAGATGGGCCCATCTCCTGCCACAGGAAGTAGATGGAGAGAACGATCTGCAGAGGGCACGACCACAGCAGGTGGATGAAGTTGGTGACGTCGTTGAAACGCTGGGCATCTGCCGACATCAGGTTGACTGTCTCGCCCACCGTCGACTCTTGACGTGAGTCATTAGACACAATTAGGGCCTGGGAGACAAGTGTCGGAGTTAATGCAAAAACTTGAGTGCTGTTGTACACATGGAGACAAGAGTGCGAAGGCCAAATACCTCTAATGTGATTTAAGATTATCAGTCATCACTGTGTCATCTCGAAGGATAAGGAAAAAATTACCTATTATTGCCTGTTATTTTAATTACCTCTTTGAAATGAAAGGTTACGAGCTGAATAAGGAAGGAGGGAGGGAGAAGGGGATAGAGGGTTAATATTAAAAGACAGGAAAAGATGACAGGATGTACCTTCTTGTAAACGGCTGCCATTAGTGCCGTGCGAACTTTCATGCCCAGCACAAAGCAGCGCTGGAAGTACTGCTGGAGGAAGATGGACTGCACGGCAGCCACCAGCAGCAACAAAATGGCATACAGGTAGCCATTCCATGTGTAGATGCTTGTGTCTTGGGTAAAGGTGATCATCAACCTGGGAAGTAAACACTTGTCATTTTACTGATTATTTGTGTCTGTACAGTCAAATGTAAATATGCTCTACATATTCACTTTTACAATGAACTATCAGGTGCTGAGTCAATCATTTATTTAAAATGCACACAATGTGACCAGGATATTCATTGACTCATGATGGCATCTAAACAAAGCCTAGGTTCACTTTGTGCAACCAACATAAACTTTCATAAGAACAGCCATGCGGACCTTACAAAACACTACTGAACTGAAGTCTTCTGAGAACCATTTAGGTGTGACATTTAGCACATACGAATACGAATACGAAAACTTTATTATCCACAGATGTGAAAATTTTCTTCGAATACAAGAATACAAGGGAGACAGGACATTAAAAACAGTACATAGCCAAGACGGCAAGACGGACAATACAGACAATACATTTCATGGAAAATGACAATAAAAAGGTTGCATTTAAAAAAGTAATCAATAAATAAATAAATAGATAAATATAGCCTACTACAAATGCTTGCTGTGCATAAAACCTGCAACTCTGAAGTCTGTCTCGCCCTACATTCCATTTTTATGTAGCCTACGGTTTTCAGTGTTATTTAGCATCTTCACAGCATTGGGGACAAAGGATTTCTTAAAGATGTTTCTATTTGCTGTTGGTAGGCCTACTCTAAAACGCCTCCCTGAGGGTAGGATTTCAAATTTGCTGTGTAGTGGATGAGAGGGGTTACTAATCATTTTTCTCAGCTTTGTTTGTAAGGCGTTCCTCATAAATACTGTTTATGTGCCTTTGTGGCTTCCCTATAATTTTTGAGGCTCACTATTCTCTGCAGTTTGTTCCTCCTTTGGATGTTTAGGTTACCATACCACATGATAAAATATAGGATGCTTTCCACTAAGCTTTTATATACAGTTTCCAGGTTGAGCGAGTTGCTAGCTAATGCTAGCACTTGTGTGACTTACTTGAGCAGTTGAGGGCTGACAAAGGCCAGAAGGTCGTATAGTAGTTTAAAGAAAGCAGACTCGATGAGCGGCCATTTGAATGACCTGACAATGGACTGTATAAGCCATGAATTCGGATGTAACACTTCATCACCTTTCTTTTTCTCTTTTTTCTTCTTGTCTTTACTGTTACCTTTCTCCTCCTGGGTCGGAAGAAAAGAAAAGAAAAAAAAAAAAACAGAACAAGAAGTTCACTCGTCAGATGTTTTTTACTTTAAGGAGTATATACCTGTGATTACCTCTGCTATGGTGGTGGTTGTCTGAAACTTATGAGCTAAATTTGCAGATTAGCGGTCTTACCATCACTAGAACATCCTGGCTGACACCTTTTGAAAGGCCATTTTGATGAGGACCCTCTTTCTGTTTGGCTTTTACCTTCTTGAGCTGTTTCTGAAACCTGTGTCGGGCTTTGACCAGCTCATCGTTCATCACTTTCTCAAACCGCTCGTAGATGTAGCAGGTGGAATCTTTGTTATTCAAATCCCACAGGTCTTCCTGAACCAGGGGCCTCTTGTAGCCTTTGAAAACCATGCTATAGAACAAGACAGCCATTGGGTATTACTAACTATGTGGGTAGGAAGACAGGAGGAAATGTATGTCTTGCTGTTTCAAACTCAGCAGCACCTTGCTTGTACAGCTGACAAAATACTTGGTTTTGTTTTCTGAATAAACTTTGTGTGCAGGTTTGGAATTACTTTGATCTATTCTCTTCTTTACCCACTTCTGTACAAAGGGCCCTGAGGAGTTTACCAATGGGGAAGCCGTGGCCTACTGGTTAGCGCTTCGAACTTGTAACTGGAGGTTTGCCGTCTCGAACCCCGACCAGTAGGCACGGCTGAAGTGCCCTTGAGCAAGGCACCTAACCCCTCGCTGCTCCCTGAGCGCCGCTGTTCTTGCAGGCAGCTCACTGCGCCGGGATTAGTGTGTGCTTCACCTCACTGTGTGTTCACTGTGTGCTGAGTGTGTTTCACTAATTCACGGATTGGGATAAATGCAGAGACCAAATTTCCCTCACGGGATCAAAAGAGTATATATACTTATACTTATACTTATACTTAAATCTACAAAAGTCTGAACTTCCAGGTGAGAAAATGACTGAATACTCCAGGCCTTTGATTGTTCGAACATTGCTCATATTTACACTGTACTGATGGTATGTACAATCTGTTGTATAACTCTTGAGGGAAATAAGGGTGCAAATAAACCAGGCTATAGTTTAATATTTGTATTCTGATGCAGTTCCAAAAACTTGTTTTACTAATTTCTCTCAACTCCATGCACATTTCATAGTCTATCCTATATCCTCTCTTGATAAAACATGCTTTGCACTTTTTAAATAGCTGTACGTTTCATATTGTATGGTACTGTATTGAGTGAAGGAACAACCAACATTGTTCAACCGACATTACATCAAGTCTTCACTAGGCCTCTTACCTGTTAAACCAGTTAAATGTGATTCTGCTAATATATGCGGCTCCTGTCTCTGGATTCTACAGGATAAGAGATGGACACAACAGATTTGGTAATAAGAGAAATGTAGTTGGTGCACACAATACCTCATAATGTTGCTGTAGATCAAAACCCTACCTTCTTGACTGTCTTCTTTACTTCAGGTGGTACATCAGCGATGCCAGAGATAACGAGGGATATGACCTGCAGCCCAAAGGCTATGTAGAACAAACAAAAGCGTGGAAGATCTGAGATTTCCCCCTGCAAAGAGACAAACAACCACATTAAAGGTGTGCCTGTGGATTGACGGGTGGCATGATGGTCTGTTTAGGGCTGCTGTGTTTTGTTCTTGATCCCCCTCACCTCTTGCAGGGCTTTCCGAAGGAGTGTCTGGAAGGCGAAGATTTCACAGACCACCAGCAGGGCCCAGAAGAGGAAGAGCGAGCTGGAGTCGACGGCAGTCCGTTTCCGTCTCACGCCCTCGTGGCAAAGCATCACCAGGATCTAGAAGCAAACGCATCAACACTGTAGCTCTGTTACAGAATAATACTAACATGGTAGCCTATTCTGCTATTCTGCTTTGTCTCGACTGGCTTACCCAAGAGACAGCAAACAGCACAGGGTTGGTGTAGAAGACTGCTGCATTCTTAGTTGTGGAGTCACCGTTGGGTCCAAAATCCTCACCAAGAGTGACGGCAAGCCCAGCCACAGCAGTAAGAAACAAGAGTCCCGTCAGGATCTGTACAGAGATTTCACCACAAAAGAACACACAGGATGACCAATGTGTAGCCAATGTATGTCCAAAGTAGCCTACTAAAAATAGTAAATGGAACTTAAAATGTAACTGATCAAACTGATCAACTCGTCAAAATAAAAGACAAAAAGAATGATAAAAGACTTGTAGTAAAAATAGGCCAAGCAAAAATAACGTTCATGTACCCATGAGAAGACACATGGGTATCCCAAAACACAGTCCTGTTACCTGTTTGCAGATATACAGCTTGGATAGGGGTCTTTTGGGGGCTTTGCCCCTGAAGAGTGCTACCAGGTGCAATGGACTGCAAAGCCACAGGAACCCCAGCGGGATCCACACTAGAACCGTCTGCTCCACACACACAGGCAGGTCTGGATCAGGCCGGTCCAGGACGGAGGCATTCTGAGGGGGAAGTACACAGGCCACAGAGCTTCAGACTGAGCTCGTAACCCCCGTTGAGCCGCTAACTAGAGTTTTAATGTGATGTGACTCTCAAGTGATTAGAGGAAAAAACTAGTCTGCCATGACATGTATCTTGGACAAAGCATGAATAAGATAACGGACAAAAACTAAACATTAAAACCATCCCATTTGTGTAAGAGACTATTGACAGTTGCTGAACTTCACAGCGATTAGTGCATACAATACACATGTTTGTAAAAAAAGCAAAGCAAAGACTCACTTGACTTAGTGTGTCTGTAGTATACAGATTTGACAAATACAACATGATCCTCTTTTTCATTATTATTATTCATTAGCTCCTAATAATTTGCCTGAAGGCTTAATAAAATGGAGCTTTGCATATCAACACAAGTTTATTTAATGCCATGATAAAATATCAGTTTATAGCTTATACGTAATTCAGGCACACTATTGGGATAAAAACAGAAACAGAAGCACACTGTGTAACATTGATTTTCCTAAATAGACTAAGCAAATAGGACATAAAACAACTTCCGAGAGACTGCTTTGACAGTTTGAGAGGATTTAAACTCTAACTAGTGACGAAAGTGTTTATTTTGTTTGTACAGATCATCTTCTTCAGTGCAGATTCAAACCCTTATTTAGATGATATCCATAAGATTATTTTAATAATTATCCAGTTAAACAAGGATTATAGAGAAATCATCGTCATGTAGCTCATAACTTTCACTATGTACCATATTCATAACTAAAATTAACATTCATATTGCATAGCTACTATGACAGTGGATAACACTTGGATCCATTTGAAATATAACAGGAGAAAGCCGACTTTAATTTTGACAGAGACAGAGAGGAAGAAAAAAAGCACAGATGACATGGTCCAGAAAAACAATATCTGACAGTGACGCATTTTCAGGTCAACTCACCCAGAAAATGGAGCCACAGAATTCATCGAGAGCAGCTGACATGTTTCCACTTTTTCCCCTTGGATTGGGGAAAACTGAAAGAGATGCCCCAGAAGTCCGAGGTGTCCACTAGTCCAGCCGGATCGTATTCCTCTTAAAGCCTATAGCAAGCAGCCATAAAAACCTCTGAACACACTCACACTAGTGAAAACTTCATGCAGGTCATTCAATGGGTGTCTGTGTGCACTTTGAGTGCCTGAGTTAATGCTTAATCTATTTTAGTGATAGGACCTATCTCCTTTCCAGGCTAAAAGGCAATCCCGTGGCGGACGTCTTCAATTTTTGTGGGAGTGTGTGCAGTCTTAAACACATCCAGACCATTTTCTATATAAACAAAAGGAAAAAGAAGGCGGTCTCTCTCTCCAAACCACGAGTGCAAAAGGGGAACAGCCCCTTCTTTTGGCCTTCAAAAACTTGATTTGTCATCCACTGATCACTTTTCATAAAGCTGTTTAAAGTCCACACAGGCTGACTGTGAGTAAGCGTTTGTGCCTGTGTCTGTGTGTGGGTGGGGTAGGGGGACAGAAAGGCAAAGGGGTGGGGAATGGAAGTGGTGGTGTGTGAGTGGTGGGGTGCAGGAAAAGGAAAAGGGGGGGAAGGGAGGGGGTGCTCAATTAAGCCAAGCACAACAATCTCTGCCTTCTTCCATGTGGAAAACACTTCTTTGACATGCAAGTAATGTTCAGTGGCACCAAAAAAAAAATACAAAGAGGAAAGAAAAGACGAGAAAAGAAAAGAAATCAGGATATTTGAATGTAGTTCCCTAAATTGGTCCATCCGAATCTGCCATTTACGCTTCAGGAATGCAAGCCTAAAACCCCCCATCTGTTTAGGTCCAATGCTGGCATATGCTTAGTCATTCAGTTATGTGATACTTTTTTCTCAGAACACAAGAGGCACATCCCCTGGGCAATTCATCTTGAAAAGCCTATGAAATATCAAACTAATGCAATAACAATAAACTATATGATAACAGTGAAAGCCCAATAGGTGCAGCCTTTTATGATAAGGTATCTGAATTATAGTTAGCACACACTCCTGTGGCCCAGGACTTGTGCCTTGCAAGACAAAAATTACTAAACCTTACTTACTAAAAATACTTTATATCCAGCTCAGCAGACAGAACATAAATGTAGAACAGAATGTTCAAATCAAATTGTTGGATGTCCAGGAAACACAAATGCATAAATACTATGGCTGCAACAATGAACCAATTATCAGATTAATTGTTAAAGGTAGGGTAAGCGATGCTGGATGTAAAAAAAATATGCTTATGTTTTTTAGAAGACACTTTTGTAAAAGCAAGTTACATTATATTGAAACAATGAACCAAAGAAAACACATCAGAGAGGTATCTCACTCCTCCCTTCAGTGCTCCCTGAGAAACTCTACTCAGACAGGCTGTCCCGACACATGGACTAAAAAAAATGAAGGATTTCCTCTTGGGCTTTTTTCACCATTTTCTGTCATTTTATAGACCAAACAACTAATCGGTTAATCTAGAAAATAATCAACAGGTTACAGTTTTTTTCAGTCGCTAACAAGCATTTGTCTAACCAGTTGTCACATTTTCAAAACTCTAAACACAATTAGCACAGCATCTGTCTTTTGTGGCCATACCATTCACACATTTCATGTTGTTTTTACACAATATGCAGTCAGTGAACACATTTCCACAATGCTTACATTTTCTTAACAAACAAGCTATACCTCCCAGCAAAACTATGGATTGTTTTTGTAGTATTTACGAATGTTAACACACAACATCCCACAATAGCAAACACAATATTCCAAACCTTAGATACAGTATAAAAACCTCTGCTTCTGCTCTGCTTCTGCTACCAAATGGTTTTATCCCAGATGCATCGCCTTGGATAATATCAGATGCGATGTTGATGAAAACATGTGGCCTAACTCTGAAGATCGCAGAGATTAGATACTTGTGTGTTTCATGGATATTTTGTTCACTGTAAGCAATACTGTAAAACTTTTTCTGTTCTATCATACTGTAAACAGTATGTCTACTGTACCTCCTGTAGTAAACAGTAAAGGAAAAAAAAATGATTTGCTTTTTACTGGAATGCTTTTGAATGTGAACATTACATGTGGCCATACAATTCCCAACCAAGAAATTTAGTGTAAAAACGGTGGATTGCATGTTTTGCATGCAAATACCTGTAAAACTGAAACTTAAAAGTGTATGCAGTTTTTGTAATGTCAACAAAAGCCAGTATTTTGAAACCTGGTGTACTTTGATTGACTGCATGTACCTTGTGAAGTGAAAACAAGTGTTATTCTTTGACAGAATAATTTTATTTTGAGTCAGATTTCCAATGTTTTGGTAAAGTTATAGTGTGCAAAGAAAGATGTGTTCTGTTTTGAAATTAAGAGTTAGTATATATTTAACAACATGTGTTTTTGAGAAGAAAATTCTATCTGAAGTATAGATAAGCGCTTGTTAGCGATTTAAAAAAAACTGTAATATATACTATGAAAATGTTTAACACTATAAAAATCCTCACCACATTGATAAAGATATACAAAATGGTTGAATATAAACATGCCAGTGATTGTTTGTTGAGATTTAATATAAATTGCAATCCCATGGCCATTATATGAAACACTAAGGTGTTCATTAAATAAGTGCTCACTCACATGCTCCCGCCCTATCGGGTTAGCACGCAGGGAAGTCCCATGGCCACCACTCATCCTCACGTGGACACAACAGTCATAAATATACAGTCAAGGTATATCTAACTCCTCATAATATCCCTTCAGAGGTTAGGACTATCCATATGAATCACAGAGATAACATACAGTAGCCGTGTTTAGCTCTATTACAGTTTTTTTCAATCGCTAACAAGTGCTTACCCATACTTCAGATACTATTTCTAGACTCACACCTACAAAACACAATTGGCCAAATGGATAATTTTCTTCTCAAAAACACATTTTGTTAAATATATACTAACTCTTCATTTCAAAATAGAACACATATTTCTCTGCACACACTAACTTTACCAAAACACTGGAAATCTGACTCAAAATGAAATTATTATGTCAAAGAATAACACTTGTTTTCACTTCACAAGGTACATGCAGTCAATCAAAGTACATCAGGTTTCGAAATACTGGCTATTGTTGACATTACAAAAACTGCATAGACTGTTATGTTTCAGTTTGACAGGTACATGTATTTGCATGCAAAACATGCAATCCACCGTTTTTACACTAAATTTCTTGGTTGGGAACTGTATGTCCACATGTAATGTTCACATTCAAATGCATTCCAGTAAAAAGCTAATCAGTTTTTTCCCTTTACTGTTTACTACAGGAGGTACAATAGAAATACTGTTTACAGTATGATAGAACAGAAAAAGTTTTACAGTATTGCTTGCAGTGACATGGTCAATGATAGTGGCACAAATTTCTTCACTGACAACCGTTCTTGCAGCCTTTGGAATGCCACCACCACACATTCTTACACCTCTACCTTGCCCTCTCCTTAGGCCTGCTCTTCTCCCTGACCCTGCTCCTCTCACTGCATCTCTCACTGGGCCTGCTCTTCTCCCTGGGCCCCTTGCTCTTACTCTTCCTTGTCCAGACATTACAGTGTTTGTCTTTTTCTGTTTCTGTTTCCAAAAACATCACTCCTCAAAGTCCTCCTTTTACTGTATAAGTGTCAATGTAATAGAAAAAATAACCCCTGCCACTGAGTCTAAGCCAGACTGGAATCAGCTGTGGTTGGCCCAATTTACCCAATATAAATCAGTTGTGTGTCAATTATTCAATTTTTTGTTTATTATCAGCTGAAATATATTGTTTTTGAACTGATATCATTGCACAAGCAGAGGTTTTTGTACTGTATCTAAGGTTTGGAATATTGTTTTTGCTATTGTGGTATGTTCTGTGTTAACATTCGTAAATACTACAAAAACGATCCATAATTTTGTTGGGAGGTACAGCTTGTCTGTTAAGAAAATGTAAGCATTGTGGAAACGTGTTCACTGACTGCATATCGTGTGAAAACGACATGAAATGTGTGAATGGTACGGCCACAAAAGACTGATGCTGTGCTAATTGTGTTTAGAGTTTTGAAAATGTGACCACTGGTTGGACAATTGCTTGTTAGCGACTGAAAAAAACTGTAACTTGGAAGGGCCAACTGTGATAATACATAAGCTATATTTAACCAGTTCATGAAAATGAAAAAATCTATATATATCATACAGAAATAACTATCAAGTGCTTTATTGTATTGAAAAAGATGACATTGACTTGATAGAGGTTGTGTTGTTTGAAATGAATTCCCCCAATGTGATAACCCCCAGCCCACTTGCAATGTTTGCAGTTAATCATTACATCACACTTGATAATCACATGGATGACATCAGTCGTTCAGAATGGTGTTGGAGCTCAAGGACACAGCAGTATTCAATGTACAATGCAGCCCAGCACATTGGAGCAACAGGCATTTATAATATAAAAAACAAGAAAAAAAAGAAAAGTCAGACATCCACTCTGAAAGTGAGAATAAGAGATGAAGTTGTGGCAACAATCACTGAGGGATATGAACCGTTAGCACCTTATCAGTAGGGAGTGGCTAACAGACTAATCATCCACTGATAGGTAAATAGGTATGTAGAGATGAGTGGCATGGCAAACAAGAAACACACTTCATCCCCTGACCCTCACTTCGAATACAACTGTAAATGACAATAATAGTACAGTGAAAGGTAACTCAGTGAAAGGTAACTCAGCGGTGACTCAATCAAATTCTATTTTAACCCTTTCGTGCCCGTGCCGAACATTCCATTTTTGGTGCTGGATGACCTCCTCACACAAAAAAACGTATTTCTTGAGTATAATACATACCATCAATGGGATATACATACCATTGTAATCAGAAGGATCAGTTCTATGAAATTATGTAAAATACATATGGTAATGTTGATATAGTAATGAACAGTATTTGAAAATCTTTTCCAAATGTATATCCGGAATTTGTCAAAATTTTATTTCATTCACATAAAAATGAATTTTCATCATATTTCTCTACAAGATAGAGAAAAATATAGAGTGTATGAAATGTTCAGCAAGTTGTGGGCTATTTAACAAAAAAGACTGTATTGGAATATCATTAACCTTTCAAAAGTTATGATAATTTTAGTGATCAGTGTAAAAAAATGCAGGAAACGGGATTTAGAATGTTGACAGAATTCACATTCACTTTCTCACCAACAACATAAATGCATAAAAACTAATAATCAAGTCAGAAACAATGGTTTAGATGTATTTGATCTATAAGAATAAACCATTTATTTGTATATAAGCAAATGCTACAGTCAATAAGAATGACATTAAAAAAAAACATACATGTACCTTACCAGTAATACAGGAAGTAAGTATACTGTATTCATTGAAGACCATTTCGGAAAAGAGACATAAAATACATTTGATTCAACAAATACAACTTCCTTATATAAATCAGTATAATATGAAAATTATATTTAAGCAATATAGCACGAGTGAGAGTGGGGTTGGTCATGGATATTCCCACGGGTGTTGTTCGGCCTTAGCCACGAGGCCGGAGGCCGAGTGGCGCAGGCAACAACAGCCGTGGGAATATCCATGACCAACCCCACGATCACGAGTGCTATATTGCTTTTATACAACAATTCTACCACAAACTAACTAATCTGAAAACACCCCAATATTGTTTAAAAATGTTAATTTCGACATCGTTCTTACACATCAAAAAATAGTTCCCTTTTCAATAGACAGCGTCTTGGTTGCTAGGTAACCAACATTCCAGATCCCTCGTTACGGGTCTTTGTGGTTTACGTGTCTTCTTGAAAGAAAATTTGAAAGTCGGGCTGAAATCACATTCATATCTAGGTTTGCTGCATGCATGTTACAAGGACACCGGGCCATGTCATGTAAGGGACATGGTACTGCAAAAAAACGGAAACATAGCCTACATTGCAGAACCACTCAACTTTATGAATACACTACTGTGCACAGCCTGACGTGACGATGCTAGCACGTTAGCAGCGGTTAGCTAACTATGCTAACGTTAGTTATCTACACGTCTCCTCCAGTGACAATCATATTATACACAATGCTGGCAATGCTGAGAACAATTAGCATTCTCGTTTATCTTACTTACATTAAATTGACTGTGTGGCTTAATCCACAGATGTGGTGAAGCACTGTTTCGTTATGGTTTGCTAAGGAGTAACCCATTGCTTGAAATAGTGGAGAGCTGGGATGAGAACATTGTGTCAAATCTTCGAATAGCGGAGTGATTTATTATTAGCTGTGCAAAGTCTGAGTTGAAATGTCCAGGGATATAGACCTCTGAAGTTCGCCTACAAAAAAGATCCAAAACGGCCATCTTTGCCCATATAAGGAGATCCGGTTGTTAATTGAAGCTAACTACCTATGGCAAATTGCATTGCAAGTTAGCTCTGGAGTAGCAAAAATCTAAGTGTGCCGCCTTCACTTACCGGAGATAACAGTATCCACTCGAAGGCAGAGGACAAAAGTGTGTTCAGGAAAACGTCTGCATTTCAGACTTTTTCATCCCCACGAGACTTTAACAGGTGCGATTATTCAAAATCCCCATGTTATTTTCCCATAGGAAAAATCGCCAGATACCGGATGTCAAAGATGGCAGCTTTTTTGTAGGCGAACTTCAGAGGTCTATTCCAACTCATTGGTCTCTCGGCCAATCAGAAACAAATAAATAGTTCCATAGAACCCAATTGTTGTATAAACATATATAAAATGTATTATTATTCATGAAAAGCTAGGAATACAATCAACATCACTCAAAACTCAATGTGTTCTAAACATTTGAAAGTGGATTACATACTTAGAACAAGCCTGTGGAGAATAAACACATACACACATATACACACAAACTCATACCCACACACACACACACTTACAGAGGAGGATAGGGAAAGGTGGGGTGGGGAACCTGAAGGTTGAACACAGAAGAGCTATGACTCATTACTAAACGCATCCCCTTTTGCAGAATGCCAAATCTGACAGCAATTTGTTTATCAATAAAACAAATTCGCCTACCGTTACACTCCAGGGCCATACAAGCTACTTTAGTTTTATTATGTACGTTTTTTATAACAAGCTGCTGTACAGGAATATGTACTTGATGGAAAGACAACAGAGTAGTAGTTGGAGCAGCTGAAGGTGAGGCTGAAATTTCAACGGAAATGCCTACCAGCTGTTGTGATAGATTTCCTCCAAATTATTTCTGGTTGTAGCTACCAAACAACACCAGATTCTGCATTGCATTGTCAAACTTGAAATAACAAGAAGCTACTGACAACGGCAATGTCATTGGAGAAAAAGTGCTTTCTGGTATTCTGCGTTTTTTGGAGTACAATATGTATTCATCATTTGGTCAATCCCCTGATCCCTGCCAAGACTTGGTTCCCCAGTAGATATTAGGGAGGGAAGTGAACCCCATGTAAATGATCAATCCCAGAAACCTGTGAAACTCTTCTGGGGTCTTTGTCCCATGCCCCTGCACTGTTTGCATACGATGGCCTACTAAACACAAGCTCCCATTCCTTCCGGTTGGTAAAACCACATATGCCTGGGACAACAATGTGAGTAAAAAAGAACATAACAAGTCTATTTCACAGTTTTTTTGTCTGCACCATCCTACGCACGGCACATAAATCTATACCTTCTTCCTCCATCCTCTCATGGTCTTCAGCATTGTGAGCGCAAGCTCATGAGCAGTCAGCTACCTCTTCAGGCTTGCGAGAAGGTCTGTGTAGGTCTTGTCATCCTCCATCTGAAACAAGAGCGAAATCATACAAATACCTTCATTAATGTAAAAAATAAAATCACAAAACTACAGATTTGTGCATGTATGCACACAAAAGAAGAGGTAGCCTAAACTATTGAAGCATCCTCAGAATATACTCGAAATATTTCTAAGTAGGCATATGAAAAGTCATTGTATTACACATGGGTTTAGCTACCCTAAATCTGATGGCCTGGCTGGCATCAAGATAAAGACAGATTACATTTCACCTAGTAACAAACTGCTGAAATGCAATAATGAAATTTCTGACAGAATATGTGATTTCACATCATGTTTTCTATATCTAAATATTGAGAGGAGTTATGCTTATTTCAAGTCATGCCATCTTAGAAAATGTTGAGACAAGCACGTCTGATGTTTGTCATTTAGAAGTTAGCAAGCTAAAATAGTTCACTACAGACTGCACTACAGATAACAACCGGAGGAAAGGCAATAAGTTAATTACATTTCTGACAGAATATGTGATTTAACATCTTATTTTCTACAACTAACGTTACATATTGAGAGGAGTAAAAAATATCGCTCAACTTATTTCATGTAAGAGAACGCAACTTAGAAACGCGGCGCCCATTGATTTATTCAGCTTTGATTTGCTATACTCCTCTCTCTCTCGGTTTATGACAATATTCTCCAGCTATTGAACACGGTGGATGATATTGTTATAATTATTCGAACACCCGAGCATTGTCTAGAATATTCTGCACCTGTGTGCAGTAGCGGAGTGGCAATCGGGAGAGTCGGAGGATTCACGGTGGGCCGGTGGTTTTGGGGCCAGGTTGATTAGCCTACTGTGATGTGATCTCAAAAAGCGCGTGCTACTGCTGTTTGAATATTACAGTGCATGAAAATGCACTGTAGGCCTACTGTTCTTCCACGTCGTCTTATTATTATTCCACTTAGGCCTAGCCTACCACTTTTTCTATGCGCTATTCAGCTTAAAACGTTTAACTAGAAACTTCATTCAAACTTTGTAACGTAGGTCTTCTAAATTAAATGGCTGCTATGTATTTTTCATCTTTGTAACTTTTATACTTTTTAAACTATTGTAATGATCTGAGCCTAGCTGTATGACTGTACTCCCATAATGCTGTGCGTGTGTGTGTGTATAATGTTGATGTTGGTTGTAGTATGAGTAGTGGCGTTTGCCTTGTCGTGTATGTGTTAGCTGGTATGGTCTTTCTTTGTGTTGTACCTCATGTGTTTACCCCGTGTATTGTATGTGACTACCCTGTTTGTGTATCGTGCTTGTTTAATTGACCTCCCTTGTGTTGCCTGTTTATGACGTTCGTGTGTTTTGGTGCGAAACCAATAAAGACCATTTTGAGACAACCTTGCAGATTGTTACATTGGTGTCAGAAGTGGGATGACGACCCCTACTGGACGGGAGGAGAAAGCTGCAACCGATTACCTGGCGATGATGAGTTTCCTGCCAAGACGGCTCTTCGACAGCATGCTCACCCATGGCCACCTGCTGAGCCCAGCAGACGGAGCCAGCCTGCAGCGTGACCGTGATGAAGAGACCCGCTCCCGGCCACAGGAGGAAACGAACCGGGCTGATGGCAGCATCCCGCCACTTGAACCCGCTCCACACGGGAGCGATGGAAACCGGCCAGTCCTCGGTGCGACGGCGGCGGTAGAAGGGCGCCCCAGCGTAAAGTTGCCCCACTACAATGGCGAAAGGCCGCTGGCGACATACCTGGTACAGGTCCGGCTGGCAGCCGAGCTGAATGGCTGGTCGGCGGAGAGAACGGGCGTACAGGTGGCGTTGGCCCTGGAGGGGGAAGCGCTACAAGTATTAGAAGACCTGCCACCGGCGGAGCAAGTAAGCTGGACCGCAATCGAAGCAGCTCTGCAGCGACGATTCGGCCAGAGAATCTTCATCAGCGATGCCAGAGAACAACTCGCTTCCAGACGGCGACACAAGGACGAGAGACTGGGCAAGTTCGCGGCTGACCTGCAGCTGTATGCCCGGCGGGGCTACCCAACGTACAGCCAGGGTCTACATGAAGAGATAGCACTGGAAGCGTTCGTGCGAGGCATCCACCCAGAGCGGCTAAAAGAACACCTTCGCCTGAGCGCCCCCAGCTCGCTGTCCGTGGCGCTCGCGGAAGCCGAACGGGTGGAAAACATCTTCCGCACAACAGAGTCGCGGCATTGCGTACGCCAGACATCGATGGAGGTGACGCGGCAGACCACGGCACAGCCACCACAACGGCGCCCACGCGAGTGGAAGAGGCCGGCCAGCGGAGACGGATGCCACCGGTGTGGCGAGCCGGGACACATCGCGTGGTACTGCCCAGCCCCGGCACCCCTCACGCTCGCACCCCAGTTACTAGAAGAAGGTGGCACGGCGGGAGGGGCTATGGATTGCATACGGCTGGGCCGGCTCGGCCAAACCAGAGGACTGTATGTGGACTGCACGCTAGATGGGACTCGGTGTCGCGCCTTGATCGATACTGGCTCCACCATCTCGCTTGTGCGCCCTGGTCTCTTACCCGGCACGCTGGTAGCCAGACCCAGAGGCTGGGAAAAGACAAAAACGCGCATCACAACAGTTACCGGAGAGCGAGCGGAACTGTATGGACAAAAAGTGGTGTGCGTGTGCATCAACGGTGAGACGGCAAGCCGCCGGCTTTGGTTGGCTAGCATTCAGGATGATTGCATTCTCGGCCTGGACGTGCTAGAGAAATGGGGGGCTGTGGTGGACATTTCCCGGTTCACACTACACTTAGGGATGAGCAGCGTAGTGTTGCACACGGCGGGGAAAACAGAGCATGAAGTGCGGAGAGCTGGCGCGACGAAGAACTCTCCAACTCGCTCCACACAAGCCCGCAGGAAGCAAACTCGCAAAGAGTGCTCGCCATCCAGGACTCCGCCCCTCCCCACACAAGCCCGCGAAACTCAAGCCCGCTGAAACAACAGGTCTCATCCAGGTCCGCTTGCTGAGTCTCCGCACCTCCCCACACAAGCCCGCGAAACTCAAGCCCGCGAAAACAACAGGTCTCGTCCAGGTCCGCTTGCTGAGTTCGCCACTGCTCAGCTCACGCCCACTAGAGAGGAGCCAGGAGCGCGGGTTGAGCAATCACCACTCTCCGCTTAGAGAGCGCGGCCCTCTGTAGAGACAAGGCAAGCCGTAAATGAACTCTGCACTCGTAGCTGTGAGGGGCTGAGTGAAGCACAGGGTAGCCAGGTGCGGAGGCTACTAGCAGCCTACACCGACATCTTCGCGGCAAGAGATGAGGACTGCACCCGAACGAGCCTGGTCCAACACGATATCGACACCGGAAATGCCCGGCCCATCCGACTTCAACCTCACCGCTTACCGTTCGCCAAACGACAAGCAGCTGAAGAAAAGATCAAGGAAATGGCCGCGGCAGGAGTAATAGAGCCAAGCAGTAGTCCATGGGCTGCGCCGGCTGTACTCGTCCGGAAGAAGGACGGCTCGTGGCGGTTCTGTGTTGACTACAGGCGCCTCAACCAGGTAACCCGGAAAGACTCCTACCCGCTCCCCCGCATCGACGATGCGCTGGACAGCATTGCCGGCTCCTGCTGGTTTAGCTCGCTGGACTTGCGTAGAGGCTACTGGCAGATTGAGCTAGCCCCGGAAGCTCGCCCGAAGACGGCGTTCACCATCGGGCAAGGGCTGTGGCAGTTCCGGTTACTTCCGTTCGGCCTATGCAACGGGCCAGCGAACTTCGAGCGACTGATGGAGCGTGTCCTGGCGGGCATTCCACGAACATGCTGTGTGGTTTACCTGGACGACATCCTGTGTCATGCAACGGACTTCACCGGTGCCATAGGACATCTGGAAAAGGTGTTCGACGCAATACGAGGTGCTGGGCTCAAACTGCACCCGAAAAAGTGCCACCTGTTCCGGAGGCAAACCGGGTTCCTGGGCCATGTCGTGGGGGCCGCCGGAGTGGCCACCGACCCAGCTAAGGTGGAGACGGTGAGGCGTTGGCCTGTTCCACGCGACGGTGCTGAGCTGCGGAGCTTCCTGGGCCTGGCGTCATATTACCGGCGTTTCATTCGGGACTTTGCTACAGTCGCCAGCCCGCTGCATCGATTGACGCACAAAGGCCAGCTCTTCGAGTGGACACGAGAGTGCGACGCGGCATTCCGGCGGCTGCGGAGGGCGCTATGCGAGGCCCCAGTGCTCGCCTTCCCTGACCCTCGACTGCCGTTTATCCTGGACACCGACGCCAGCGACGTGGGCATCGGCGCCGTCCTCTCACAAGCAGGCGAGCAGCGCGAGCAAGTGGTCGCATACTTCAGCCGCTCACTGGACCGAGCGGAGAAGAATTACTGCGTGACACGCAGAGAACTGTTGGCTGTGGTGGTGGCAGTGCGCCATTTCCGAACCTACCTCTACGGCAAACGGTTCCTGCTGAGAACGGACCACGCGTCACTCACCTGGCTGCTGAACTTCAAAGAACCGGAGGGCCAGCTGGCTCGCTGGCTGGAGGCGCTCCAGGACTACGACATGGAGATTCGACACCGGGCGGGTCGCCTTCACGGCAACGCGGACGCCCTGTCCAGGCGTCCGTGTACAGCAGACCAGTGCCAACACTGCCACCGGAGGGAGGAGAGGAGCCTGGCCGCGGCTCAACCGGAGCCCGCTCATCGGCTACAGGCTGCATCACCGCTGGCAGAGAGAGAGAGAGTCGCTGTTTTCAACGCTCACCAGCGTCGCGCCAACGAGAGGGTCAACGCTCGCCAACAGCACGCCAGCGAGAGACTCAACGCTCGCCAGCGCCGCGCCATCAAGAGAGCCACCGCTCGCCAGCTTCACGCCAGCGAGAGAGACAACGCACCGCAGCCCAACGCCACAACACAGCACTGCAGAGCGGCAGCTGAGGCCATGGACGCGCAGTCGCCGGTGGACGTGATGTCGAGGGAGGAGATCCGGAAGGCGCAATCGGAGGACGCCACGCTTGGCCAAGTGTGGTCATGGATCGAAGCCGGTCAGCGACCGCCATGGACTGACGTATCAGCACTCGATCCAGAGACCAAAGCGATTTATTCACAGTGGCCGGGAATAGTAGCCCGTCAAGGACTGTTGTATAGACACTGGCGAGCCCCCGATCGACAATCTGACATTTTCCAGTTGCTGGTTCCTGCTGGATTACGAGCCCGTGTACTGGAACAGGTACATGGGGCTGTGGGGGCGGCTCATTTCGGCATCGCAAAAACTCTTCGTCGGCTGAGAAGCCACTTCTATTGGCCGGGATGCAGGCTGGACATTGAACTGCATGTTCACTGCTGTGACGCCTGCACAGCGAAGAAGGGCCCCACGCGACGCTCGCACGCTCCGCTGCAGCAATACGCAGTCGGGGCTCCCATGGAGCGGGTAGCCGTCGATATCATGGGCCCACTGCCAGTCACAGAGCGGGGAAATCGCTACGTGCTCGTAGCTATGGACTATTTCACTAAGTGGCCGGAGGCGTATGCAGTGCCAGATCAGAGCGCCCACACGACAGCGGACAAACTGGTCACTGAGATGTTCTGCCGGTTCGGGGCACCGGAAGAGCTCCACAGCGACCAAGGGCGGAATTTCGAGGTGGAGGTGTTTGCTGAGGTTTGCCAGCGCATGGGCATCCGGAAAACGAGAACGACACCTCTGCATCCACAAAGCGACGGGCTGGTCGAACGGTTTAACCGGACGCTAGCAGTGCAGCTGGCCATATTGGCCGACCGCCGACAAAAGGACTGGGACTTACACTTGCCCCTGGTGCTCTGGGCATATCGCACAGCGGTGCAACAGTCAACGAAATGCACCCCGGCAGCTCTGATGTTCGGGCGAGAGCTACGCACGCCGGTGGACTTGGTGTTCGGTTCGCCTCCGGAAGCGGAGATTGGAGGTAAGCCAGGGCTGGAGTACTACAAGCAGCTACGCGAGAGACTCAAGGGAGTACACGAGTTGGCCCGGCAGGCTATGAGTGAAGCTGGAATACGTCAAAAGCGAGCTTACGACACGCGCTGTCGCGGCCAGGAGTTCCAGACCGGCGATAAAGTGTGGGTGTACTGCCCGGAGAGAAAGAAAGGCATTTCCCCGAAACTCACTAGCCAGTGGGTCGGGCCGTGCGATGTCTTAGAGAAGCTGTCTGATGTGGTCTATCGTGTGAGACTGATTAAGCGTCGGAGAGTTGTGGCTCTCCACCGTGATCGACTGGCCCCGTATCGACCCCTGGCCTCAGCTGAGGGTCGTGGAGACTTTGACACTGACTCTGTGGAACTTGGTGACAATGGAGCTGTGGCTCTAACACCGATCACCGTGCAGCATTCACCGGAAGTCACCGCGTCCCAGCCAGGCTCATGGACTGACGTAGGGTAAGACTTGAGTCAAGGGGACATGGGGGGGGGCTGTGTAATGATCTGAGCCTAGCTGTATGACTGTACTCCCATAATGCTGTGCGTGTGTGTGTGTGTGTGTGTGTGTATAATGTTGATGTTGGTTGTAGTATGAGTAGTGGCGTTTGCCTTGTGGTGTATGTGTTAGCTGGTATGGTCTTTCTTTGTGTTGTACCTCATGTGTTTACCCCGTGTATTGTATGTGACTACCCTGTTTGTGCTTCGTGCTTGTTTAATTGACCTCCCTTGTGTTGCCTGTTTATGACGTTCGTGTGTTTTGGTGCGAAACCAATAAAGACCATTTTGAGACAACCTTGCAGATTGTTACACTATTAATGAAAAACTATTAAAATGTCCCCATAGACTTAACATTGACCATTATGATATCACTATAGGGCCATTAAGCAATAGGCTACCGAAGCCATGTCAAGGCAGCAATTTCACTGGCTCTAAACAAACCAATCTAACTGGTGACCAGTGGTGGCTTTCTTAATCTATTTAAATATTTTTACATAAAACATTAAACATTTTTTTACACTGTAGGAATCACATACTACAACACATATTCATACCAACATGCTCAAAGTCGTGACTACAGAGTTTTGTTTTAACTTCACAGCCTACGGTTAAAATCCTAAAAAATCACGGACGAGTCTTGGCTATATAACCACCATAGCAACCATTTTATTTTGCATAAAAACCACCATAAGAACCCCAGCAACACCCTAGAAACCATATAATTTACCCTAGCAACAACCTAGCAACCACCACTACAATGTCAACCTACTGTAGCAACCAACATGATTACCCTAGCAACCAGTATAGCAAACCACTTTATTTGGCATAGCAACCATCATATGTACCCTACAGTAGCAACACCATTGTAACTATGTCTGCATTATCTGTTTTTACTCTGTATGATATTTTACATAATATTCTTGGCCTCCTTCTCATTGGCTCTCTGCCGATACACACACATCTCTCTTCGCTGCTGCTCACTTACTGTAGCTGGCAAGAAACCACACAGAGACGTACACACACAAAAACAAACACTCATCAAGCAGCACTGTATAATAGCAGTCAGGGTGCAAGTTCATAGACACAAGCCTAGTTCTCATTTATGCCAGCCATGAGCTCTCGTGGTTTTGGTTCGTTTAGATTCACCATACCTAGAGATTGGCATGGTTTTATTTCAGTTAGCCTAATAGCTGGTTTGATTTGCATTGAGAGATGATGAGTTTATGGAAAGTACCCCATGCTAATCGTGAGATATGGTGAAGGGTATGTGATGATATGGGGCTATTTTAATTCCAAAGGCCAAGGGAACTTTATCAGGATGCATAAAATAACTGGCCTTTAAAAATAAAAATATGCCTGCCTCTATGGGAATTTAACATAGGGGTATGAATACTTATGGCCCGTTTTTTTTTTGAGGATATTTATTTTGAAGATAATAATGTATATTTACGATACACAGTGTTTCCCACAGAATTGAATTCTATTTGTGGTGGTAGGTTTGCAGAATTAACCTGAATGCAACAGTTTTTAACAAATTAGCACAGCGTGGTTATGATGCTAACCAGATTTAAGCACAATGTAGTACAACCTGGAAAATCATTGCCGCCACAAATAAGTCAATGTATGGAAAACACTGACACATTATTCATTCACAAAGAAAATTGGTGTCCTTAAAGGTTGGATTTATCCTAATTTTGTTAATTAAGGCATTAACATCAATTTCCAAAAGATTTTTTATTTCTAGTTTTTAGTCAACTTTAGCATGTACAGGGTATGTAAACTTCTGGTTTCAACTGTATGTCATTCAAAATGAGACAAATGCAAAAAGCCTCCATAAACAAACATTTGACCTTTCACATCAAAGCTGAGGGGATACAGTATCTGAAGGATACAGGGCCAAGTGTGTGATTCTAACAGTGAAACAGCACATGGCAGTGGCTCATCAAGGCCAAAGGTTCTGATAGGTTAGGGGCAGTCGTGGCTTACTGGTTAGCGCTTCGGACTTGTTACCGTAGGGTTGCCGGTTCGAACCCCGACCAGTAGGCAAGGCTGAAGTGCCCTTGAGCAAGACACCTAACCCCTCACTGCTGCTGTTGTTACAGGCAGCTCACTGTGCCGGGATTAGTGTGTGCTTCTATTCACTGTGTGCTGAGTGTGTTTCACTAATTCACGGATTGGGATAAATGCAGAGACCAAATTTCCCTCACCAGATCAAAAGAGTATACTTATACATCATAGTAGTGTGTGATTTTAACAGTGACACAGCACATGGCAGTGGCTCATCAAAGCCAAAGGTTCTGATATCATAGATACTAGATACTGATCTTGGAGAATTTTTTTTTAAATTCATTTCACCAGTGTAATTTTCTATTCAGATTCTATCTTTCTGTGACATATGACCTACATGATTTGTAAAGGTAATTTTAGATCATTTATAATTTCTACCAGATCATAATCTCTATGTATACCCTCTTCGACAGGTCAGGATAAAAAACATCAAACCACAAGACAGAGTACACAAACAAAAGCTCTGACGCTCATACTGTATCTTCAGCTCTGACAAGGGGGCTTTCATACAACCTCACCATTCTGTAAACATCACAGTACAGATACTGATTCTTTTCTTCTTTTGATTTGTCAACCCATATCAAGGTTTCACAAGTATGTCCAGTTTTATTGGTGGAGACATTGTCTTGTTGATGATTTACACCAAATTCTGTCTGCTCTCCATTAGGAAAGAACCCGTTCCAAGAGGGTGCAAAGGGGACCAGCCCGCAGCAGCCTAAAGAGTGTTTTTGGCGATGGCATTCAGTGTGCGGACCTTGGTCATATCAGCCACTTTAAGGGAATACTCAGGCATGGATACAGCAGCTCCCATGTTAACACTGGAGTTCCTACGCAATGAAGCAGACACAATAATAAAAAGGTATTACAATTTTGGCAATCCCCACCCACCAACACACTTCACCTCACCCCCAACCCACTCACTGTGTGCTTTTAGTGAAATCACAGTAACAGCGTTTAATTCAAAACTTTAAGACCTTTTAATAAAAACATTATGAATGAAGGATATGAGGTGAAATGATCAGAATTAATATACATGTAAATAAATGTGTAATGCAATCAATTCTATTCAGGCTGCAAAGTTCATATTACTATAATTCATGATGGGAAAAACAACATTTTGAAGTATGATGGATGCGTTTAAATGAGCACTAACATCATGAAGACATATCTAAACATACAATAAACAACTACCACCTCTATTAGTAAATCACTGCTCCAGTTGTCATGTACTGCCATCTATCTTGTGTAAGTCTCTCCAATGTATATCTGTATGCATTATGCAAAGCATCTTAGAGTGCCTAGAAAATAACTGCGAGTATTACTATAATTATCATAAATAATAATTCTCTCTATTAATAATCATTAATGAGGAGTACAGGAATGCGGTGTAACGATGTAGAAAACATCTGTTCCACTGTTCTTATGCCTCACCTGAACTTCATGGTTGATTCCTTACTAGAACGAGCAGAGCAGTGGAATTCCTGAGCCCCAGAGCCTTCTAGAATTCTTTGTAGATTACGCTCAGTGATGCCACCTCCTGTAGCAGAAAAAACAATAGTTATTTAATGTTTATGACCATTTAAGAATTGTTTGTGTCAAAATATACCTCAACAGGGATCAAATTTGGTCATCGTGCTGCTCAGTCTATGAAAAACTTGGGGAAGAAGTTCCGTGAGAAGGGTCCGTGTACTTTTGCGTTCATTCATTATTCTATTTTGGAAGTGAAATGGAAAATGGAAAAACAAGTGGTATATGACTTGTTGAAGTTCTATAGTCACTAGCTAAGTGAAAATTATGTCGTATTTTGACCTATTCTAGGGATTACAAAGACAATATTGACTTAATAAATGGATAATGTGAAATGCAAATTAATGTCATTCTAACCGTGTTATCTGAACAGTAGGCTAGGCTACTAAGTCTGAACTAGATAGACCTGGATGTAGAAACGAGGCCGGTTTTCACTAATTCTCACTTATAATCTGTGACCTGTTGCCAAAGCATGCGTTGCATTTCACAGCACCTCACAGACATTGGCGCGAGACGTGGATGCTTAGTGTAGATTTTGCAATGTTCACAATCACGAACTCAAGCGAGGAGTAGGCTTTAGGCTTTCTCGAGATGCGCGGAACTTGGAACTTGACGTATCGTCAGCAAACAGAGCGGTCAACCCCGAGTGCATTCAAACTTCTGTAGACTGCTCTGAAAATGTATGACCGGCAGGTGACCAAAGGAGCCATTGTTTCATAAAAACTAGTTTAGACCTTGTAAGTAGCCTACTGTCCAAATAACGCTGTTACATGGGGGGCTACACCGGGAACATAACTGAAGTGTTCCGTCCGCAACGCGTAAAACTATTTTAGAAGACCGCACTGGTCTATTTTTTTTACATACGCGCATTGCATAGGCTATGCATCGCAAACGTTTTGACATTTATTTATTGCAAATCATTTATCTTTATTGCATATTGCATTTCATGTTATCCATTAAGTCAACTTTGTCTTTGTAGCCTAATCCCTGAAATAGGTGAAAATATGGGATAATTTTCAATTAGCAAGTGACTATAACTTCAAAAAGTCATATACCACTTGTTTTTCCATTTTCCATTTCACTTCCAAAATAGAATAATGAATGAACGCTTCCTGATTCTGCACTACGAAAGTTTAAAATGTAAACTTTAATACCTTTCCACACACGCACACACACCACCCCCTTCATAAATACCACACATGTAAGTTTTGTAAAAAGTTCTGTAAAAATGTAGGGACACACTCACACAGTTTACTCACCTGGCATGATGACTATTCTTCCCTTAGCCTGTTGAAAAAATACAGAAAAGGTGATTCTAATGTAACGTTTTTACATATAAAGCAAAGTTGAAATGGAATAAATAAAAACAATCCGCCTGAATAAAAGCCAACCGACTGAAAGCTGATCTCTATTTTTATCTTCCTTGAAGCTTTTTAGCGATTCAGTCTGAGAGGGCTGACATCAGCCATCAGACACTTTTGATTAGCCTGGCTGATGACTACCATGGCAATAGTTCTGACCAATGGAAACTGACTGAAATCAGTTCATCATCACAGGAGAGTGGAATGAAGGACAAATGTGTGAAAACTGGGGCAAGCTCATACCTGTTCCACTAGCCTCTTGATGAGAGGAAGACCCTCCAATACAGAGCTGTCCAGGCCGCTGGTCAGCACTCGTTCAAAGCCTAGAGAAATAAGAGTTTCCAAGGCAACGACAGGATTGTGGACCATATCAAAGGCTGTGAGGGCAGATAACAGAAACCCTTTTAAAATCACTTAGACACAAACTCCCAAAACACAACAGGTAATGTAAACGGGATAGGTGTGCTGCGTTCACGCCGACTTTAGGGGTGAGATATGGTTGTATTGTGTGCGAGCAAACATGTGAATTACAAATTACCTCTGTGAAATGTGACAGGAAGAGGCCGGCTGGCAGCTGTTGAAAGACATTCAAATTCAACCACAAAACAAGCCATTTTAGCGAGTGGCGATTCTATCTGAATTTTGAGTAGGGTTGTTGAGACTACAAAATGTTTCGAACATTAGCTTGTATCACAGATATAAGTATAAGTGGATTTAAACCAGATCACACGCATTTCCATTAATGAGCCCACATATTTTTCCCTTAAGTCACACACTAGAATAGCCAAAAGGCCACAGCAAAATGGGCATTTAATTCCATTCAGCCCAGGTTCTAACCACCATAAGGATTTTGTTCTCCTCTAGTGCTGGAGTTTACCTAACAGCTCCATGCAAAGCTCAGCATCTACTTTTCCATCCTCAGTCAGGGCTCCCAACACCAGTCCATCTGCTTCATGGCTCTTCATCATCTCAATGTCCTTCCTCATCACCTCCACCTCACGGTCGGAATACAGGAAGTCCCCGCCACGGGGACGGATCATGGCATAAACTGGGATGCGGACATACTGCTTCACTACCTGCAACAGGCCTATGGGGAAAGGCAGCTCATGGAACACAATTATGTATTTAAGGTTCTGCAACACACTGTCTTCTCTGATCCAAAAAGTGATTTAATTGTAAAACTTTTCGTCCACTCTGGTCTTTGTCAGATACATTTACACACACACACAAACACACAAAGAAGACAGTGTGGGGATATTTTTTTTTATTTTAAATTCCATAAGAACCACTATTGGAGAGTTACAGATAAAGGCATCATCTTGGGGTCACCAAGTCCCCCAAAAAATCTTCAAAAGAGACCTCACTGCTAATAACGTATTTAGAGGGCATGCTAGGTAAAAGCCTGTCCAGTCATTTAATTACCAATGTAAACGGCTGGAGTTACTGAACGGTACAGTGACTTTGTCTGGAAGTGTGGTCTATTGTCAGATGAAATGAAAATTGCAAACACTTTAGGTGTGTTTGGCATACGTAGAAGAATGACTATACTGAAAAGAACCCCATACATAATTAAAATTATGCTGGAGGGGCTGTTTTTATTCCCAAAGGCCTTGGGAATCTAATTAAGGTGCATGGTATCATGAACATCAAGAAAAACCTTAACATTCTGTTGATCTCTGCCAAGACACTAAAAGTTGGTCAAGATTGGATCGTTCATCAGATCAATGAACCAAACCAAACGTCCAGATCAAAACAAATATGGTTTACTGAACACAAAATCAAGCTTTGGCCATTGCCATCTCAGTCCCCTGATCTAAACTCCATAGAAAAACAGTGGGGTGAGTCAAAAAGGAGAATGCACAAGTGTGGACCTATGAATTTGGACGATCTGGGAAGATTTTGTAAAGACGAACAGTCTTATCTCTTGCTTTGTATTCCCCAAGTTTATTGGGTGTCATAGGTGAATATTACAAGCTGTTCAGGGGTGCCAATAATTGGGAGCAACATGTTCTTGTTAAAAAAATGTATTTCTTTATGAGATTTTCCTTTGTCTCAAAATAAATTTGCTTCCCTTCAAGGTTGGATTTCCCCTATTTTTTCCATTGTGAAATTACAATAAATCACCAACAGATTATTTTTTATACCAGTTTTAGTCAACTTTAGCAGAGGTGCCAATAATTCTGGAGGGTACTATATTGTGAAGTGCTTTTAAAGCTATTTGCATAATTTGTAAGTCCCTGGCCTGGAAATGGGTACACAATGGCAGGTGTTTTGGGTCCTCTACCACTGTATCTTTAAATAAAATTCCTCAGTGGTGTCTGTGTGTGTGCATGTGGTTGTGCAGGGGTGTTAGCAGATATGCTTGTGGTAATTGTGTGCACAGTAGGGTGCTTGGGGTGAAGGTGTCAATGTACCTGTGTTCGCATGATTGAGAGGCAAATTTCCCTTGTGGACAAAACAAGACTTTTTCTGGACTCATGTCACTTGGGCTGTATTTGTGTGATAACTGATGTAATGCCTTTATTTTCAGAGGCAAAACTCACCAACGCTGGGTGTTATCCCTCCCTCTAGCAGACTGGAGCACAGCTCAAGGCGACCAGCTCCTTTGTTTGGAAATACCAAGAAAACAACATACAGTATAGCTGTGTAGATAGCTTTGAATGATTTCCACTGAATCTGAATATTGCCTGATAGGTAACATAGTGTGCTCTTCAAGAATTCAAGAATTAATTCAAATACTCATCAAATGAACATTGGATAGGCTAACACACAGCTCATATATTGGACATGTGACGCCATGACACAGGGGAGAGAGAGAGAGATGCATGCTGAGTATGACATTACCTCCTCTTTCGGCATTAATGGCTGACTCTACAGAGTCTACACACACTTCCATGAGGAAACCCTCTGACATCCTAGAAAGAAATGATGACTGTCAACACTACAGCAGCAGTATGGTGCAGAACATCCGGTCAAAAGTTTGGGGTAACTTAAAATTTCCATTCCACTCCATAGACACAATACCAGCTGAGATCAGTTGGATTGTTTTCTTAATCAGGTTAACAGTTTTCAGATTACATTATGTGCTTACATTGCAAAAGGGTTCTCAACTGTTGTAGAAAGAAATGGCTGATCTTTAATGCAATATCTACATTGCCTATTAGTTCAAGTTCAAGTTCGGTTTATTGTCATATGTATTTAGTAGGCCTACAATACAATGAAATGCATTTTTCTCCATCACTCACATGCAGTATAACAGACAAGGAGACATAACAGACAAAAAAGACATAAAGTGTATAGCGCAAGACAGAAAGTGCATCAGCTATTCAACAGTCTGACCGCCTGTGGAAAAAAAATATTACTGAGACGGGTGGTGCTGGATTTAATGCTATGGTAACGTCTCCCGGATGGTAGGGGAGAGAACAGAGCATGAGCGGGATGATTGGGGTCTCTAATAATACAATCAGCTTTTCTCTTGCAGTGGGAAGTGTAAATGTCGTGGAGATCAGGTAGGTCAGCGTCAGTAATCCTGGCTGCTGACTTGACAACTCTTTGCAATTGTTTACAGTCATGGGAGGTTGTGCTCCCATACCACACTGTGATGGAAAAAGAAAGAACGCTTTCAATGGTGCATCGGTAGAAACTCACAAGTGCTCTGGTACTTAGGCCAAACTTTTTAAGACGTCTCAGAAAATAAAGGCTTTGTTGTGCCTTCTTGAGGGTGCACTTGGTGTTCAATGACCATGTTAGTGTCAATTATCAGCAACCATTCATCCAATGTTCCAAAGGCACATTCTGTTTACTAATCTGATATCATTTTTAAAGGCCAACTGAGAAAACATTGGAGAACCAGTTTGCAATTATGTAAGCACATAATGTAATTTGAAAACTACTACCCTGATTAAGAAAGCTGGTATTCTGTCTATAATGGAGTGGAATGGAAATTTCATAGTGACCCCAAGCTTTTGACTGGTAGTGTAGGTATCAAAACTCACTGAAAACTTAACTTAACGGCAGGTTACATACCGAATCTATATGTCTAGCTAAATATGTCCAGCTATAAGATGTATAGCATTCATTAGTACACAGTTTAGCAGTGTAGTTGCAAGTCCCACTTTATTCATTGGTCTGTTATAAGTACAATTATGAATGCTCTGAGGATATCTTGCAATCAATGTAGTAATTAAATGCAGGTCGTGCAGTAACGTTAGATACCAATGATTACAGGATAACTATAAATCCGATAGGCTAGCTAACAAAGTAAGCAAATGTTAGCTAATTGGCGTTAGCTACACAAATGACGAGCAACATTAATGGAACATTCACATTGCCATGCAAGTACTGTCTTGCAGATAAAGAAACATGGAGTCGTTGACTTTAAACAATTTGCAAAAAATACATATTAAAACAGAAATAAAAGACAATATGCCGCATGAAGTTTCCCAAACTCTTGACAGCTGCAAAGTTTACCTGCTAACTTCGGACATCGACACAGACGTTGAGCACGCTGCAACCTTTAACCCGCGTTATCTCCACCGTGCGATTTTGATTGGATTTCAGTAAATGTTGTTTATGTGTGCTAAATTTTAACAGTCTATAAATTTCAAATGGATATCATATAACTGAAGGTTCGGTGAAGAAATTCGAAGTATGTCTATTTCTGAGCCATAGCCATTGGCATTTATACGGAACCCATTCATGGCTTCTTGCAGACTTAAAGTGGAAAGTGAAAACTCATAGTAAGTCCGCAATGCATTTTCAATCGCTTGGTATTAAGCTTGCTCTAGTCAGTTTCTAGTGAAAATCTCTACCAAGGAGATGCTTCCTTCCTAGCACGCCAGAGGTCGAAGAAGAATCTATACCACGTGACAACAACATAGATGCACGTCATCTAAAGTCACACAAACAAAGGTTATTATTATTATTATTATTTTGTTTTAATTCAGTGAAATATTAATATATTTCAGTTAAATGTCAATAAAGAAATGATACTTTAATAACAAGTGAATAGTTTATGTAATTTCCTCGTTTTTTTTCTCTACATCGTACGTCATAGGGTCAGAGGTTACAGTGCTTCTGGTTAAGTAAGGAAACATGGTTGCTTGAGCTGTAACGTTAAGGACATCATTTTCAAATTCATCTGGAAATCCTGACATAATGCTGCTCCCATCGTTACGATTCGTGGTATCATGTGGCTGTCGTAACGCCGGACGAAGCTTTAATCAAAGCCAGGTACGATAACAATCCTCCACTAACGCGAAAGATTGATTAATATTTTGTCGAGGCAGTTCATAGCTTAGGCTAACTAGCTAGGTGGCATATATTACCAAAGGAGTTACATGTGCCTCAATTGCCTCCCATTAACAAGGGAGGCAATTGCTTAACATTTTATAAACCATTGAGTGAAATTAGGTGTTTTGTGTACAAATAGATGTATGGAAACAGTGAAACAACCTGTGATTATAGATCGTTACCCAGGCTGTTCAGTTAAGGTTAGTAACGTCAAAGCATATTCCAGCAATCGTTTAACGTTAGTGAATTGAGGTACGACTGCAGTGATGGGATACCTTAATGGAAAGTGGGAAATGTGTAATTTATTGTATAACATAATATGTATTGTGTTGTAGGAGTTGTTTTGAGGCAAGCCCCCTTGCTGCAGTGTTATGAAAACCGCTGTTACGTGACGTCCTATCAAGTAAGCAATGGAGATGATTAATATTTGAGCATCCTATTGAATTTTGGTACGGGTCTGTGTTTTCCCTTCAGCGGACCCCTCTACGACAATGGGTGCTAAAGAGGTGGCAAACCACATCAACCATAACTGCAGAAGCAGGCACTGTTAAAGCAACGTCTACAGTACCTAACGCTGTCACAAACCGTATTGTTGGAAGATGGCTGGTTGGTTGCAGTGGATTGGTATTGGGAGCAGTTGTTTTAGGTGGGGTAACCAGGTGAGTTTTCAGTCATATACTATGTGTCCCCTTTAGGGCTGGGATAAACGATTATTTTTTAAACGATTAATCTAGCGAATATTTTTTCGATGCATCGATTAATCTAACGATTCATTTTTTCAGTCCGATTCGATTTCGATTTGATTAGGTTATCGATTATCTCCCCATTAATTCACTATAATAGCAACTTATACATGTTTATTTACATATCTGAATGAAAAAACATGGATTTTTTAACATTGCAATATTTGTTTATTGCTCTTAAGATTCCAAAATAAAACTACCCCTATACAAGTGCAAAGTAATGCATTCTTAGTCAGAGGTAGCATTCGATAAAGTTCAGTACTGTACATGTCAATTAATTGAGTGCCTGTCATTTTAAGACATTTGTGTGGGAATCCTTGCAATTAACATTAACACAGTTAAAAGGCTGCTAATGTGTGGATGCAATTCATAACGTAGTCAGTTCAAATAACGGTTCGTAGGGCCTACTTCTCCTTTGGACAAGCACTTTTGAGTCTTGGAAAAAACTTTTCCATTTACATCGGGATTTTGCAAACATTCCGAGTCAATAAAATGAGCCCTGCATGAGTAACGAATACAAGCAGCTGCAAGTAAGCATGCTAAACTTGACATCCAAACAGTATTCTAACGTTAGCTTTGAGATACTGCTTGATTGCATGTAACTTAACTTAGTTTAGTCTCCTCAATGTACTATGTTGTGATAAGACCTTAGCAGAGTTTAGAGTTTACTTTAACTTTTAATGCAGCAGTTTTGAACAAATTAGTGCACCATGGTCACGATGCTAAGCGGATTTAATAGCAATTTAACCCACTGTTCTATGCAGTGCTATGTGGCAACAACAATCCTTCAACAATCGTGAATATTTTGTTAAATGCACATGCAGAGGAGCGGGCGGGGCAAGGAAAGGCTGTGTGAGTAAAAAGTGCAGCTCAATGAAATTAATTTATCTTATAGTCAGGTAGAACCCCAGGATAGGTGTGACATAAGGTACTAATGCAATTTTTTTGCATAAATTGATAGTGTAGGGGGTGTAGACTCAGAATCTGACGGGACCCTTGAGCATTTTTTTTTAAATGACATAATTTGCCACCCCCCTTTTTTTGACCATAAAAAATAACCAGATGCACATTACTGTATAAACCCATCATGTATGGTATCAAATGAAAGCTCTTCTCAAACAGAAATCAATGATGTCAATAAAAAACATGCTAAAGAAGTCCCTCCAGAGAACATAATAACTGTAAAGCCTGGTATGGTCACACCGCTGAAATGGTAGGCTGAGCAACAAATTGTATCAACTCTCCACAATTAATCAAATAGACAAAGTTATAAGGAACAAAGTAGAACTTTCTCACAGATTCTGAAAGCAACTATATACAGAACATGTTGCCAGGCTGGCCTTGTACACATAACAAACATCAAATGTCTCCTCCAAAAAACATTCATTCAATCAGACATTTCTCCTTCGCTGTCATCAGTATCCTCCACTGAAAATGTAGCCATTTTCAAAGTTTTATTTTCACACTGTTCACCACCTTTTCAATGGCAGTAGGTGGTGCATGGTAGTCCATCTGACTGACAGCTGCAAGAGGCCCTGGAGCATGCTGGCACTGCCTTGCATCCACAAGCAACAAGCTGTAGACCTGTTTTGGGTGCAATGTCAGTGTTGCCATGAACAGGCACAGGAATTCCATCCTCTATTTTCCAACCAAACAGGGATACATCATCAGTACACACTGGAGGTGTTTTTTTGTCAGCAGCTCTCCACAGAAGGACTTGCAGCCGTGCACGCTTGATGTGTTCCACTGCATATTCTCTTGTTGGAGGAAGACTCTTTATTTTAGGAGGGTCTCTTTTCTAGGTGAATAGCATGTACCTCAAGTTACTGAGGCTTTCAACAGTCTTTCCATAGTAGAGGCAAGAAAGGAAATCCATTCCTGCCTTCATGCTCATCAGCTTCTACAGTACATATGTACAATTCTTCAAATCAAGATTCCTCTTGAGCATCAAGAGCATCAAATTGATTGCTGAGGTTTTCCCTTTGCCATATGGATATGACACACTGTCACAACCAAACACTGCATGAACAGCCAACAAATCATAACATTTGTCTAATTTTGCAGCCATAGCATTAATGTCAATTACTTTGGGCATCCATGGCCTACTGGTTAGGGAATCGGACTTGTGACTGAAGGGTGGCCAGTTCGATCCCCGACTGGTAGGAAAAATGTGGGTGGGGGGAGTGACTTCACAGCGCTCTCCCACATCCATGTGAGGTTCCCACATCCCACATCTGGATGAGGTGCCCTTGAGCTCCCCGGGCGCCGGATCAAGGGCGCTCAGTCCACTGCTCCGGGTGTGTATGTATACTCCTAGTATGCTCACTGCTCTAGGGTGTGTGTGTGTTTAAATGGGTGTACACTGTACACTTGTACACCCCCGAATGGGTAAAATGCAGAGCACAAATTCCTTCTATCAGTGGGGTCAGCCCTATGGTCCCACATTTTTAGGGTTAGGGTTAGGCCTGAGGTGTGGGTTAGGGGACATAGGGCTGTGAGAACATAGGCATGCTCCCGTTCTGGTATATGTAAGTATACTTGGGTAGCCATGGCCTACTGGTTAGGGCTTTGGGCTGCCGGTTCGATCCCCGACCAGTAGGAGAAATGTTGGGGGGTGGGGGGGAGTGGTTGAAGAGCACTGCTCTCCCATGCGCAAGTGAAGTTGTAGTGCCCTTGAGCACCTGATCCCTCACTGCTCCGCGTTAGTGTGCTTCAGCGTCCTCAAGTGTGCTCGTTGTGTGCTTCATCTCACTGTGTGTTCATTAATTCACGGATGGGATAAATGCAGAGACCAAATTCCTTGTATATGCAAGTATACTTGGGCTATAAACCTGATTTACATTTGTTGTTATTTGTTGTTGTAATTCCAAATGATTTGTGTCATTCCTTGCAATACTGGAGGAAATAATTTTCTTGATTCTGTCCTCTCCTCCTGTAATCAACTTTACAGTCTTCTCTGTAATTCAGGGGGCAAATTCAAGGACTATTATCATTAATGTGCTGACTAACTGGCAAGTACCTCCTAACTCAGACTAGTTTGTATCAATCCTGGATTGTGGTGTCTGTTTTTAAAGCATTAAAAAATGTTAGGATGAAAAATATTGTTGTCTGTAATTCTGGGGGAATATCCAAGGACAGTTATAATTAATGTGCTAACTACCTGGGAAGTACACAACATTGCTGTCTGAAATTCAGCGACTGATTCAAGGGAAATTAAAGCTAACGTGCTAGCTAACCCGCAAGTTGGTGAACTAGGGTGCATCAGACTTGCTATAATTCATATTAAAATGAATTACTATTGAATGATTGTATTCCTGTATGTATTAAGCTACATGGCAGTTCCATAATGTATTTAATTTAATACCAAACATGACACGATTTAGAGGTATAAGCTATTATGCAGCAAAAAGAAACCTAATTTGATCTTAAAGGTCACTTTCCAAAAGGTATTTTGTTCTCTGGAGGGACCTAAACTATTTTTTTCTACTTTATTATGGTCAAAGCTGATTTCTGTATGAAAAGAGCTTTAATTTGATACCATACATGATGGGTTTATATGTTAATGTCTATTTACATGATTTTCTATGATCAAAAAAAGGGGTGTGGCAGGTGATGCCATTTTAAAGAAAATGCTCAAAGGTGCCGGAGCGGCACCCGTCAGATTCTGAAAGGACACCCCCTTACCTATCAATTTATGCAAAAAAATTGCATTAGTACCTTATGTCACACTTTTGCCCAAATTCCACAAAGTTCTACCTGACTTATCTTTAAAATAGTAGGCCTACAACATAGAACAATGTGTTCTATCAATGTGCGGTGGCCGGTTTTGATTTCGTGGTGCCCAGCCACAGATTAGTCAACGTATGGAAAACACTGAAGGTGTAAAATTAAAAATATTTAGCAGCACACGTTATGCTTGACAAATTGACGCTCATATTTTGCGTCGACGTATTTTTTGCGTCGACGTCATCGATTACGTCGACGCGTTGTCCCAGCCCTAGTCCCCTTGTTACTTTTATAAACTTTAAAATGAACTATGAAGTTTTTGGTTAAGACTGTCAATATTCTTTGACACAAACATACAGGCATTTGTGGGTGGCAACAGGTGTGCCATGCTGTTGGAGGTGCAAACAAAAGGTGCATCGCCATTAAGATCACATAGATAGGAGCTGGCTCAAGAGTTATAAAAGTGTTTTGTCATGTTTATTTGTATAATGAAAGGACAGTTTTTATAACTATCTGCATGTGTTTACTTCTGGCACCTTAGGCTACCATAATGGTAACTATAAAGACATTACTTGACACCTTCAGTTTCCACTTAGGGATCAATAAAGTATCTATCTATCTATTATATCAAAGCAAGGTGGCTGTTTCGAAGTTAACTGATGGTCAAATTTCGTCAATCAATCTGTAACTTATCTTTTGGTCCACAAAGCTTCAACTTAGGTTTATAACCTGCTATAGAACTTGGTTGAAGGGCAGAATGTAATCGGATGACACGTATCAAATCACATCCAAGGTGAATTTTACGCAGCTGTCAGTGCACCTCTGATATTGTTTGCACCTTCAACAACATGGTGTGGAGTTTTGAGTGGTCAGTCAGTGATGTAAGCTTGTGTCAAAGAATATTTAGGAACACACTTTTGAAATACAAACATTAACTTTACAATCTGAAGCTAGCTTATGTTCAACACTTTTTTGCCTGCAAAAACAGATTGACGGAGTCTGGTCTTTCAATGGTGGACTGGCATTTAGTGAAAGAGATGAAGCCACCACAATCACAGGAAGAATGGGAAGCAGAATTTGCCAAGTACCAACAATTCCCCGAGTTTAAAATGTAAGTGTAATTACTCTTAAGGAATAGATGCATGATGTTGCGACAGAGAAGAGTGAAACCATTTGGCTTGATCATTATATTGGTGCTTATTTACATAGAGTATGGTATGGATTGACGAATGATTTGCACATACAGTATATGTTGGTTTATTTTTAGTGAAATATTTTGAAGCTAAAAAAGACAGACGTCTAAGCAAGCTGCTATTATTTGCCATTTAATAAACCACATTATTTCTTACAGAATGAACCATGACATGACACTCACTGAGTTCAAATTCATTTTCTACATGGAGTGGGGTCACCGCATGTGGGGCAGGCTGGTTGGGTTGGCGTATATCCTCCCCACTATGTATTTCTGGAGGAAGGGCTACTTCACCCGCTCCATGAAGGGACGAGTGCTGGGCCTGTGTGGCTTTGTCTTCTTCCAGGTATGTGGGCAGTCCTCTGAGGTTGTCCCTCTATATGAAGTTGCCTGAGAGCTCAGTTTGTGCTACTGTGAACAGCGAAGGAATAGAATAAAATATGATGTTTTTGTTGTAGAAAATATTAATATTTACAGAGCCGGAGAAGAATGTCTATCCTTCATAAACCCTGCATAGTTTACTTGATTTTGTATTTTATAACATGAACTATACACTAAAAGTAAGGTAGTAGAAAGTTTTTAGAATACGGTTGTTAAACGTTGTGCATAGTTTTGCGTTGTGAAATATGTGTTGTTTGTGTCTGCAGGGCCTCCTGGGCTGGTACATGGTGAAGAGTGGGCTGGAGGAGAAGCCAGAGTCTCATGACATTCCCCGAGTGAGTCAGTACCGCTTGGCCTCCCACCTGGGCTCCGCATTGGTGCTCTACTGCGCCAGTCTGTGGACGGGCCTCACGCTCATGCTGTCCCCCAACCAGGTGAGGTTCGGCACATACAGCAGGAATGATTGGTTGTCTCTGATGCCTCTCCTATTCGGCAGGCCCAGCAGGGTTGTTGATTTATATCAGTTCTTCTTTTACCTTGTTTAGCAGTTAAAAGTCCTTTATTCTTTTTACACACTCTTTATAATTACACAACTTCATAAGCATTTTGTTGCCTCTGTCCCAACTTGTTTTGAAACGTGTTGCTAGTATCAAAATCATAATGAACATATTGGGGTTGTATCTTTTTGGGAGGAAGAGGTTGACTCTGGCGGACTTTTTCTGTTGCTTTGTAGTTAAAAGAAACAAGACGCCTCACCCAACTGCGCCGATTCGCCAAGGGGACAGGGGGATTGGTCTTCCTCACAGCATTGTCAGGTACAATGACATTTATTTGGAAAGTGTGCAAGTATGACATTAATTCAATATTCCAAGAACATCTCATTAATTGGTAGTTTGTGACTACAGGGGCCTTTGTAGCTGGACTGGATGCTGGTCTTGTGTACAACTCCTTCCCAAAGATGGGAGATCGTTGGATCCCTGATGACCTGTTGGCTTTCTCCCCCAACATCAAAAATGTCTTTGAGAATCCTACCACGGTGCAGTTTGACCACAGGATACTGGTAATTGGCATCATTAGAATAATCAGAAATGTTCACAAAAATTATGTATTTTAGATTGACATTGATATGAAAGCAATGACTATATTTAGTGATATCCATGTGAAGCATAGTTAAAAGGATATTCCGGAATTGAAACAACTTAGGGTCTATTTATGGAACATAACATGTTCAAACTTTCGTTTGAGAGCAACATTATGTTAATTGGTGGAGTTTTGAGCAAGACCGTTGTTTGCATTATAAGAAATTGCCCTCACGGCTGATTTGAGATGAGTAAACTTAAGCAATAAGCCCCGAGAGGCCATAGGTTACACTGATTCTACAACAGCTAAGGGGCGTTGTTAGGCATGACGCGCTAGTAGAGTGCCTAAAACCCCCCTTAGCTGTTGTAGAATCAGTGTAACCTACGGACTCGAGTGGCTTATTGCTTTTCTAAAACTGTTACTATAAATACCTGGCAAAGTGTCGTCAAGTAAAGGCACAGCAAACTAGAAATATAATGAGTTATTCCTAAATAATCATTCTTTCGCCAAGAAATATATTTTTTCTCTGGTTGCTAAGCAACGTCGACGCAGCTATTTTAACTTTTGTATCAAGTTATGGTAGCGCAGTAATATAGAAATGCGGTCAAGGTGTATGTTTATGCTGCATTTTACAACGGCATCAAACGTGATTCAGCCAATCACATTTAAGGACCGGAATTATCAGTTTTAGAATGTGGTATAAAGCATATCCTTTACAGCCGATATTCTGGTACACTTTTATGAAAGGTTAAAAGGATATTCCAGAGTTGAAACAACCTAGGGTCTATTTACGGAAGGTAACAGTTGTCATAACTGTAGAAGAAAATGGCAAATTATTTGAAATTGGTGAATTATGCGCATGGTCTATTTTTAAGGGAGAACTCTTTTTGAACATATAAACTGATCATGCTCTTTCCTTTTTGCATGCAGGCAATAAGTTCACTGGCTGCCATCACCGGCCTCTTCTTCTACTCCAGAAGAGTGCACCTGCCTCGTCGGGCAAAGATTGCCATTAGCTGCCTCACCGCCATGGCTTACACACAAGTATGTTAGCATTTCATGTTTGAAAGAAATGTTTGTTTTACTGTGAAATACTTTTTCAAAGCCAGTTTTCAAAGTAACTGCATATCAGGGTACAAAAACTGTTTTGGGGGAAAGATTACACAGAAATATCTGTAATAATCTTTGTAGTGTGTGTCCAGTATGTTGTAGTAATTGTTGTGGGAAGATAGTGCCTGGTGAATAGGAACTGAAAGGAGAATTGAAATGAAGTGAGGTGATGTTGTCCTTCCAGGTGGCTCTGGGCATCAGCACGCTGCTGCTGTACGTGCCCACCCCGCTGGCCGCTACGCACCAGTCCGGCTCTGTGGCGCTGCTCACCTTCGCCATCTGGGTCCTCGCTGAATTGCGGAGGGTCGCCAAGTAGGCCCTCTTGAGGCTCACGCAGTGCAGCTCTTTCGCTCTTTGCAGCTACATGTTTGTGGAGAGACTGTAAATTCCCCCCCCCCCCCCTGCTTATGGAAATGGCCTCCTCTCTTTGTCCAACACCAGATTGTTCCAATGCAGTTGACGCTCAATGCCCCATAGCTTGCAATTCATTTAATCATTTCGCACACACGTAAGCACACACACTTGCGGATTCCATTCTTAGCCCCAGCATACCTGGCCCTGCCTTCTACCGGAAGCAGGCCTATGACACTTAAGTTCAGAATTGTGTACTAAACTTTTTTACTCATGACTCACGCTTTTGATAATAGTTATTTTCAGGATGTGTGAATACTTAACGCATTACATGTGATAACCATGGCGAGCCACCATGTGGAATGATTGTTGTAAATTTTGAAACGGATCATCCATTGCCTTCCCCCATTGCACTGCCTGACAGATACATCGATTTGAAATGGTATAGAGAGTGAGGAGGATTGAAGGGGAATACTTAAGTACTGTGTATATTTAAATTATTGAACTTTGAATTTTCTAGGTATTATTGTCAATAAATGTGTTCACAGATGTTGTAAAATCCCTGTGTCAGTGAAGATCTATCTGTACATATCTATATGTAGTTTTTCTTCTGAATGTTGTTGATTTCAGGTAAAAAATAGCACTATTTGTAAAAACACATCTTTAGAAGAGAAGTCCACACTTTCAGTATTCCCAAATGTGTATCAGACTATAAATTATTGAATATGAGATAGAAGTCCAGACTGTTGGAAGAGACATTTAGAAGAATGTGATAGAATGGTGCATAACATACTATGCATAGCAGTTGTGATTTTTATTGTCTATACAAAATATACATGTTTTTATGTAATGCAACCAGTTGAGGCTAGCTCACTAGACACAGTTGGTACACCAGGTTATTAAGTTTATCATTGCTCTAGACAGTACATGCGAATATAGACAGGTACCACTTTGGGTAGGAATGGAGTTCTGCTACCAGCAATTAGGACCAACTATCGATATCCATCCATGCCACATCAAAAATAAAAAGAATATCAAGTTAATTTTACATAGAAGAGGGTGTGACCAAATTAGTTCAGTACAGCACTCAAGGCACTGCAGTAATAATGTGTTCTTTTTAATGTTGTATTCATGGTGACCTTCATTGCAAGTGTGTTGATATGTATATATGCTTGGCATCGAGTCTAGTGGTGAGGGCTAGACTGGGAATACAGCACTTCAATTATCCATGTGTTAAAAAATAATGATCGGACCATGCCAAAAGATATCAAATCAGTTACACTGGACCTCTTCCTGCAGCAAGTTCACTCATGTTGAAATAAGGCGACAGCCTCACATAACTGGCAAAAGAATCATACAAACATTAAACTTGAGTGCCAATAATTACCGGTACTTCATAGGCTTAGGGTCAAGAATTACACAAAGGAGACACTGGAAGGCTTGGGACAGTGAACACAACCACAGTGATCCAGAGTATGTGCATCACCAATGTTCTGCACCCTCCTGACCACAAATGAATACTCGGTAGGGATAGACATGACACACTCTATCTCATTCTGTCAACTGATCATTGGTTCTTGTAGATCAATTCTCTGGATGACGTTATAAATACTTCAGGTCACAGTTGATGAAGGGACATTATTGCTTGTGTTAAACTAGCCCATCTATCTTCTACACGTCCCTTTTTAACTGCTTGGGAAATAAATAAAATATAGAAACACAAATTACACTACCAATAAAGATGTGTATGCACGCACCCTCCCTCCTCCCAGCCCATCTCGATGTGTACTTCTGTAATGGTCTTTATAAAATACTTTACTTATTATAGTGGCTGTCTGTAGTGTGGTGTCAGTAGTAATCTCAACTGGAAAGAGAAAACAGTGCCAGTCCCTTTTCCCTATGCTTCTGAATGGGAAAAGTAACAGATCCACCTTTCCTACTGCTGATGTGACCCCTTCTAATTCTCCAAGCCAGGCCCCATTCCATCACAGAATACACTGAGATAAGTGATGGTAGCATGTTAAGGAAGGGATCAGGGAAAACTGACTAGAGCCTTTCTCTTTGGTGTTTGATGGGAAAATAAACTTGGAGGAAAGATGGCTGCTCCTTTTGACAATGCGTTGCAACATACTAACGTCCATCCCAGGCCTTAGCCAGAGGGAAGGAAGCCCCTCTCTCTATTCAAACTAGATCACACTCATCAGTGTGTCCATGACATCATCTACTGTATGGTACAGTCGAGTATTACATGGCAGAGTGAGGACACTATTATTTCACATGTTCACTCCCATTCTAGATACAATACAATTAGCTAAGAAGATTGACTGGCTATGGTGAGACATTTGCCCACAATGCAATTAGCCATGTGTTGAGTTTATAACCGGAAGTTGTCTGTGAGGGCACAGAGAGAAACAGTCAGCATACGACAGCTAAAGATTTCAAGGCCCAAACTGGAGACTCCTCTGGAATGTAATCATTTCTGCCCTGCTAACCGCTGCGGACTGGTCAGCTAAGTTACTTTATGGCAAGTGAGTGAGTGGTGGTTGGGTAGGTAGCCTGGGATTCTGAGTGACGGCAGTAGAGCCTTACACAACCTTACAAGCACAACGACGACAGCAGACGCTAAAGGGGAGCGAGGCACCTGTGTGGACACACATAGAGCAGCAGACAGGCTTTGGAGTATCTCGGTAAATAGATAAGTGTGGACTAATTGTGACATCATGCGGTAATAAAATCAGTTTGTTGTTGGAGGGTCGTTGTCGTCGTCGTCACGATGCCCAGTCGCCACATTTCCAGTCATCTTCTGGTCTTCCCATATACACGCATCTTTCTGTCTTGATCACCCCCCTACACACACACACACACACACATACACATACACACACACACCCTCCCAGACTGGGACTGTATTTCGAATGAGTCAACACAAGAGCTTCCTCAGAACATGATGAATGTAAAATAACAAATGTGTGTGTCTATAAGCCAGCCCCACTTTTTTTCAAGTGTCTCTAGGAAAAAAGGAATGACATTGGAGGATAAGGAGGCCAGTTGTGGGGGTCCTTAGGCCAACATGGAGTCCAGACAACAAGGCCTTGGGGTCCCCTCCACCAGTTGACCCTCCTAAATGACATTGTCAAACAGCTGCATGGACTGCATGATGTTCTCATCCTGAGGTGTAGACAGAAAGAACACATCGACAAGAGAAGACATTATTAACAGCTCTGCTAATGCTTCACTTCATAAAGAAGTACTTATTTAATATGGGATTTATTTTAGTGCAAATTAGATACTGACAAAACACCCACAGAAAAAGTATAGGTGGAACCAACCAAAATCAGTCTGATCAAAATTTTCTTGTAAAATAAATGGATTCATTCCTACCTTTTGGCATGACTCAATGAACTCTTCGATAGTGACAACACCATCTTGATTTCGATCCATTTTCTAAAGAGAGGAACAGTAAGAGAGAGCTATAATTACTTCAGGGTAAGTTTAATTTAATTTAACTTTGTGTGCAAAAGATGACAATGTTTTAGTGCTGCTTAATGGAAATCGTTAACTTATTAGCAACGGATTAATGGAAAATGTAAGAAGGAAATGGAAATATGAATAAATTATGTTACACACACACACTTTGTGTTGATGTTAGGCTATAACACTGGGGATGTGTGAGTGCAAAATAGTAGCAACACAAGATATTTGAGTAGCTAAGGACCCGTGACTAATCTGTTTGGATTTTAAAAAAAACTATTCATATGCCTCAAGGCAGTCCTCGGGTATCAGAGGAAATGTGGCTTAAATTGAGGAAAATATATAATCTCAAGATATGTATACCTAACCTCTGAATGATTTCTTTACAGTATAAAATACATTCTGGAATTAATTGAGTGAATCAGAAAAAAATATGAAGATATTATATGAAAATATAATGATAACCTGAAAGAAGTTCTCCACGTGTTCCCTTGGAGCGTCATCTTGCATGCAGGGGTAGGTGTACTTTCCCATCATGTCATAAATTGATCTCATAATGTCCATCATCTCCTAAACCAGACAACCAGACATCCAAAAGAGGGGGTAGGGGTGGAGGGGGACTGTGAGCACAGATCACTCATCACACACAATAATCCAGGCTTCAAGGGGCTGGGAAAGAGGCCTACCTCTTTGGTGATACAGCCGTCCTTATTGAGATCATAAAGGTTAAACGCCCAGTTTAGTCGGTCATTGATTGACCCTCTGAGGATAATCGAAAGACCTGCAACAAAGTCCTAAGACAGAGGACAATACAGCATTAAAATAACAACCCAATACAGTCCTGCTCAGCCCAATAATTACTGGTTGACCAAATGCGATAAGTTACTCAGTGTTCCTCAAAGTTTCATGGAATTTTGAGAAAGTCTTTGGGCTTAATGAGTTTTATTTTATTTTAAAATTAAACATTTTGGTGTCAGTAAACAGCAATAAAAATAATAAAAGGGGCATTGGAAAAAAAACATTTTGTAGAAAAATTGAGCCAAGGTCACAACATTTTTTTTTCTGATGCATGAAATACACACCCAAGAGACCTTGTTTCTTGTTTGACCTCCTTACAAAAATACAACACTTTTAAAAATCATTTGCTAACCTTGCTAACCATAACAATTCCCAGTGGAGAGTAACACATTTCTTTCCATCTGTCAGTTATCATATTCCCAGACCAAGAGAAGTCAGACGACCTGCTGCATCTGACTCAGTTGAAATGAGCTTACAACGGCTACAACGGCTTATTACTGAGTGACATGAAAGTAAATACATTAGCAGATACTGTATGTCAGAGTTTCTAAGTGTAGTCCAGATAGAGACTTGTACCATTGAGTTGTGTTTGTGTGGTTTTCAAGCTCCAAGATAACATGTACTGTATATAAATGATGCTTACCTCAAAACTAACTGACCCATTCTTATTTGTGTCAAATGCTTCAAACAGGAAATGTGCGTATGTACTTGAGTCTGGAAGAAGAAGAGTCCTAATTGCATATTTATTGCATTTTGGCTATTAAAAATAGATAAAACAATAACATTAAAAGGGTACATCAGATACAGCAGGTATCTATTCCACCTAAGATGTATATTTTAAAACAGAGCCTAGGGTAAAATGGATATGATGCAGTAAAAATGAAATGATGTAGTGTTCCATAAAATCGGTCAGGTCAAAGACATTTGGTGCAACCGTGAGAGAAATTGTGTGTTTAGTGTGTTTGTGCGACACTAACCTCCCTGGGGGAAGAACTGAGAGTAGATGTGTTTAAAGGTTTCTTCATTGACCACACCACTGGGGCACTCCTGCAACACACACACACACACACACACAGAGAGAGAGAGAGCGAGCGAGCGAGAGAGAAAACCTTTTAAGTACGGTAAATAAAGCATTATAGTTAATGTACTTATTTCACACACACACAGACACACACATATTAGATAATAGCATATAGCATATAGAGATGTATATCGATATATTGGTTAGATACAGTGCAATGTATCCAACCAAATTATTGATGTGCATGTTGTAAACATAATGGATAAAGCATAAGAGCATGAATTACAATTCCATTACAATAAAAACATACATTTTTGAAGCCTCTGTAGAGAACTTGAAGCTCCTTCTTGGTGAATTTCGTCTGCTCCTGTAGTTTGTCCAGACCCTCTGGCCGATGGCACACCGTGGACAGTTCAAAGTCATCCTCAATGCTGTCTGTTAGAGACACAAAAGAGTCTAAATGAAGGTCATGTCCACAGCATACACAACTGCATTTGTTTTTCAAACAATTACAGTTACACAATCCATACACAATACATATAATATACTATTCACATTGAGTATATTTATTTATGTATGTTAAATAAGCTAAAAGAGAATAACAACATGAGGTGGATGAATGAAATTCACGTCCAATCCTACAACCTGTAGCATACACCAAAGTAATGTCCACAGATAATGATCCTTTGAGAATACATATGCTGCTTTTCATATAACAGAATACCGACCAACATGAATCAAGAAAGCAATCCACCAGAGAAGTATTCAAAGAGAGCAGAAAGGGCCATCATAACACATAAGCACATAGGCATTCACTTTCATCTCCTTCCCAAGGACCACTCTGCAGCTTCTAAGTCCCCTGCAATGCACACAGCGCAAGCATGGCACTCGACATTATGTCTGGCACCTGAGACCTGAGTTCCTTAATCCTCCACCGACTCCACTCCTGGGGGGAGAAATGGCTGAGCCCTCAGCCCCTCAAGCATCACTTTGATCCAGTTTTAATCAGTCTCAAACACTATCCTCCAACCCAGGAGGCAAGTCTGAGACATGCTGTGCATTGTTAGCACCATGTATATTCTCACCTGATGTGTGCGGCATTTGTTTTTCTAAAGATACTTGCTTGGATATTTGAAGTGGCACGCATGAGACATTCTGATTCAAGTGTGCACAAACTTACTTAAGTATGTGTGTGAATGTATGTGTGTATTGCCCGTATTTATATATGCATGTGAATATGGGCACGAGTGCGTGTGTAAAGAGGGAAGGGTACGCAAGAGTTTGCATGCATATATTTATAAATATATTTCTCTCTCTCTGTGTGTGTGTGTGTGTGTGTGTGTGTGACTGTGTGTGTGTGTGTGTGTGTGTGTGTGTGTGTGTGTGTGTGTGTGTGTGTGTGTGTGTGTGTGTGTGTGTGTGCTGGGCTCAGGGTAGAGGGGGACAGTCAGGGGGACACAGACGGGTGGTACAGAGGAGTAGTGCGTGACAGAGCAAAGAGGCACTTGCTTTCAGAGACTGAGGGGGCGGCGCTGGGCCGGCAGCAGGGCAGCAGTTTGAGGAATCTCTGTTTTATGCTTTTTTTGCTTTGGCTGGAGGGAGCGTTACCTGTGAAAGTCACCAACCACAACACAGATATTAGACAAAGAGACACAGAGAAACATACACAAGAACACCATCATAGTCACCCTCCAGGTGCACAGTCGTGCAAACAGACAAGCAGTTGAGAAGACCCAACAACAATAACATTCGTTTCTAGCCAAAGAATCCTAGTTAGTGAGGTTAGTGCAGGTGGACATAATAGCCTAATTAGTTGACCTGGATATTCATAGATAATCATGTGCATCTGATGTGCACAATGCTTTAATACATCAATTGTACAAATATGTCTATGAGCTTTGCTCTTGAATTGACTTTTTGTTGAAAAAGCAGTTCACACTCACACTCGCATGCTGAAATGCCAGCATACACTGTACACCCACCAGAAACCCACACTTGCAACCTGAGTGTGTGTTTCATCCTGTCGGAGAACATGCGGGAGGAGGCAGCATGCAAGACAAGTCTCTCTGAAGCATCCACACAGACGTTTGCTGACCTGGCTCATCAACCTTCTTCCCAGTGGTTTCCATCACAACCCCCAACCACAACCACAACCACAACTCTAATCAGGCCATGCACCGCAATCACACAGCCGTATGGTGGCAACCTTTATGACACCACCCTGAGATCTGACACCATGGCTTTGAAGGGCAGCCACACATTTCCCATTTGACATGTGTCCTTGCAACATGGGGGTAGCCGTTGGAGTGATTCGTGGCTGATCTCTGATTACCGCCAGTCAGCCGTTACTTTGGCTCTGGCCCCTTGCACGCTCCACCAAGCAGACCCCCTTCAGGAAGTAAACACCCCACCACCAGACCCCCAATCAGCCCTTGTGCGCGACTCCAGGGTGCAAACGCTAGCTCTCGGACCTGCCCGGCCCTTTCAGTGCAGATTGAATGCAGTTACTGTATGGGTGAACAAACAGAGCGGCGGACAGAACAGAACACTTTACAAACATGGAAACAGAATCCATGAGTCACAAGCACGGAGAACAAAGCACCAAGATCACAGGTGGATGCCCTTGACCTTCATGCCACAAATCATGTCAAAGAAATCACCACATTAAGCTTTCATTAACACGAACGACTGCAATGTAGTCCACACAGTATAACTGAGAGAGGAGAGCAGTAGTAGTGTCTCTCTGCTGTTGGGTGGGTGAGTACGCTGATGTTGGAGATGTATAAGGAGCACTTACTCTTGCCCTTGTGCCTGTGGGGCAGCAGGCCTCGCACACTCCTAAGCACCACTCCAGCAGTCTGAGGGATGAAGGCCATCACCGCGGTGACCTGGACTTCGCTCCGTGCCAATTGCTTCTCTAAACGCACACGCTCTTTCACGCTCTCCTCTTCTTCGCTCTCTTTCTCTCTCTCTCTCTTGCTCTCTTTCTCTAGTCTCACCTTGAGCTCTCCCTTTGCTCTAATCTGTCGTCAGGAGCCTGTATTTATCCTCTTTTGGGATGTTCCTCTTCCGCTTCTCTCTCTCTCTCTCTCTCTCTCTGTCTTTTGCCCCCGCCCAGTCCCTCCCTGCACCCTGGCTCTGTGGTCAGGTCCCACCTTGGTCACGTCACTTGGAGTCGGACCAGCCATGTCATGGGCAACTAAGCACCAGATTTATGTTTCTGGCCATCCAACTGAGCCCTAGCCTCCGGCCTGAGGGTGAGTGTATGTGTGTGTGTGTGCATGTGTGCGTGTGTGTGTGTGTGTGTGTGTGTGTGTGTGTGTGTATCTGTATGTGCATGTGTGAGAGTATGTTTATATCAATTGGTGTGGCCAAGCTGATTTGATGAGCAAGAGATATGGTCTACAAAGGCTCCACTGATGTTAGGCATTTAGCTCCATCATTAAACAATGCTTGAAAACACATTTTAATTCCAGTAAAGCAGAATACTGACTGGTATGAGAACAGTAAGAAAAATACCTCTTGTTTTCCTCTTGGTCCTACAATATATCTTTGGCAGTGTGTGTGGTGTTGTAGTAAAATAAAACTGAGGAATCTTTTTGCACTTGTCCACTTCACTACATAAGTCTTTCAAGACCACACTTCCAGGCTCTACCATTATAAAAGTGTGCACTTTGATGCTACAGGAGATCACCTAATGTCATGGGCAAAATTAAAACTATTTGGTAGAAGGCTTTTTTGTTGGATTGGTCAAAAGAAAAATATATTTTCAAGGATCCACGTGCAATGAAATGTGAATGTCTTTTCTTCTAAAAGAACTATAATACTGAAAGCAGGTAGCAGGCTTCCTTACACTTATTTTACAGCCTGCTACCTGCCTTCAGTAGTAGAGAAAGACAGGCCTTCAGTCCTGGCCCTGAAAGAGCTTTGAGGGAACAGTGCTCAACCTCAATAGATTTCAGGTGAATCACTGGACCCACATGCCTCTCTTCTGCATGAGAAATCTGGATCTAGTAGGAACATGATTCATGAGTTCAGTCTGTTAGAAATAACAGAAATATTATTATTAAGAAATATCTTAATAATAATATTCAATAATAATTGATTATTGAATTCAACAATAATAATATAATTCAACAATAATAATTCATCAAGAGTATTTGTAAAAAATAAAATGAAGTTGCATGTGTCTTATATGACATCCACAAGTGAGGGAGGATCTATTTCCCCCAATACACAACACACCATGTAAACTGCAAATACTATTCAATTCACACGGTGAACGTAATCTGACCTCACCAAATAAATAAATATTTCCATAATTAGCCAGTAATTGGCACAAATTTACTCGCCTTTCTTTGAAATGACAGGGTGATTTGGAGACGACATGAAAGCCGACCTAAGGCACTCGTAAGTCAACTATATGAGTGCTATGTTAGCGTTGCTGTCAGACCCAATGGTGCTGCCCTACTTACGAAATTAGTTTCTCAACATTCATAAAAACGCTTAAATGATCAAATATTTCTTAATGTATCTGCCATGATCTTTTGTGCTAGTTAAAAAATCACTATGTACATCAAACCAAATGTCAAATGACCTGACAAAAATCAATGAACTTCAGTGATCCCTGCGGAAGTTGCAAAAGTGCACCGAGTGTTGCATCACTTTTCTATATCAGTTTTTGTTCTGTTTGATATCACACATCCTGTCCTTCTGCTGTAAATAACTTCAGCAATAATGATGGCCCTTTACCTGCCACTACGTCAGAAACACCTGCAGCAACCTTTACATCGCACAGCACTCAGGAGAAAGTTGTGTGAGCTATGAAGAGTGAAGAGGCTTTCAAGACTTTTAATGGCAGCCCACATCATCATCTGCATCTACTTCTTACACACCTGGGTCTGCTACATTTATTCATTACAAGACTGCCATGTATACTTTACTATTCACTCTCACTAAGTCTATACTATAGTACTACTATAACTAATATGCTATTTGATCATACATCCAGGGTTTAACAATATCCTTTTTTTATCCAATATCCATTTAAGTATACAACCAGAATTCTCAGATATGTAATATCTCTCTCTCTCTCTCTCTCTCTCTCTCTGTCTATCTCTTACCTCGCGTGGAGAAGTCAATCAAGCCCAGGAAGTGGAGGAGCTTGATCGAGCTGCAGATGACCAGCAGGATGCCCACAGTCTGCAGCCCCTCCATCTCCCACTCCTCCCTGAAGAAGAGCAGCATCCCGAGCTTCCCCTTCTCCTCTGTCCTCACCGACCCTCACAGCCCCCTCGCCCCCACCGCCCCCCTCCCCCTGGGCTTCACTTCACAGCCCTGGAGCCCCGACGACACGGTCACACCTTCACACAAGTTCCAGCTGCGAAATGTCCTAGGCTATCTTCAGGTGTAAAACCTTTTTTTCCCTTTGATTGTTAGTTTGTTTTCTTTTTCCTTCACGATTCTTTTTTTAAATCTCACTTTCTTTTTTTTTTGGGGGGGGGGGGGGTTCTGAAACCCTTCTCTTGCCGTCTCTCTGTCTTTCTTTCCTCTCTTGCAGTTAACAATTTCTCACAGCGTGCTGAAATGTGTCACATGTGTTGACATCCGTCCATTTTGGCTTCTCCAGTAGGTGGCCTGAGCACATGCCTGCGAGTTGACAGATGGCGAGCGTGAGGTCAGGGGGCCCTGAGCTGCCCTGTCCGTCCCTGCCCGGTGAGAGCCTCTGGGTCCCCTGGTGCACCGGTGGTCACTCCCCGCAGATGAAGAAATAGATACATCACCTATTTGGTTTACCTCATACTCCCTGGTTCATCTGCATCTACTTCTTACACACCTGGGTCTGCTACATTCATTCATTACAAGACTGCCATGTATACTTTACTATTCACTCTCACTAAGTCTATACTATAGTACTACTATAACTAATATGCTATTTAATCATACATCCAGGGTTTAACAATATCCTTATTTAAGTATACAACCAGAATTCTCAGATATGTAATATCTCTCTCTCTCTCTCTCTCTCTCTCTCTGTCTATCTCTTACCTCGCGTGGAGAAGTCAATCAAGCCCAGGAAGTGGAGGAGCTTGATCGAGCTGCAGATGACCAGCAGGATGCCCACAGTCTGCAGCCCCTCCATCTCCCACTCCTCCCTGAAGAAGAGCAGCATCCCGAGCTTCCCCTTCTCCTCTGTCCTCACCGACCCTCACAGCCCCCTCGCCCCCACCGCCCCCCTCCCCCTGGGCTTCACTTCACAGCCCTGGAGCCCCGACGACACGGTCACACCTTCACACAAGTTCCAGCTGCGAAATGTCCTAGGCTATCTTCAGGTGTAAAACCTTTTTTTCCCTTTGATTGTTAGTTTGTTTTCTTTTTCCTTCACGATTCTTTTTTTAAATCTCACTTTCTTTTTTTTTTGGGGGGGGGGGGGGTTCTGAAACCCTTCTCTTGCCGTCTCTCTGTCTTTCTTTCCTCTCTTGCAGTTAACAATTTCTCACAGCGTGCTGAAATGTGTCACATGTGTTGACATCCGTCCATTTTGGCTTCTCCAGTAGGTGGCCTGAGCACATGCCTGCGAGTTGACAGATGGCGAGCGTGAGGTCAGGGGGCCCTGAGCTGCCCTGTCCGTCCCTGCCCGGTGAGAGCCTCTGGGTCCCCTGGTGCACCGGTGGTCACTCCCCGCAGATAAAGAAATGGATACATCACCAATTTGGTTCACCTCATACTCCCTGGTTCCCTCCTTACTCCATCTGTTAACCCAGTCCAGTGAGTGTGTGTATGTGTGTCTGTGTGTGTGTGTATGGGGGCACGTTACCCCATACTAGACTACCAAGGCTGGAATCCATTCTTTTTATATGAATCACAGACCATCTGATGTTTAATCCCCTCCCACTGACCCCCCTCTTCCCTCTCTTTTCTCTCTCTCCCTCTCTCTCTTTTCTCTCTCTCCCTCTCTCTCTGTTCCCTCTCCTGCTTTTTCTTGGCTCTCCGTGCTTAATTGGGTCAGATGTGTTTGGTGCAAGTTTGGGAAATCAGGAGAAGGAGTAGGGGATCAAGCAGGGGAGGGGGACAGCAGGATGGGAACAGAGGGGGGTGAGAGAGGGGTGGGGTGGGGTGGGGTGGGGGTGCTGGGTTGTTCAGGTTGGCAGCTGAGTCCGAACCGGACTGACACACAGATGGGACCCGGTTCCCCCTCCTGAGAAAACAGAGATGGCCACAGTCCCATGCAGTGGGGCTCAGGCCAGTCCTACTACTATCCCTACACACTCACTCACACACACACACACACACACACACACACACACACACACACACACACACACACACACACACACACACACACACACACACACACACACACACGCACACACAGAGATTCCAACAGCACATGTGTTTCACAAAGTGACATATACACTATATGCACTTATTCTACAGACATAAATGGTGGGGAGTCACATATCACGGTTAGAGCTACGGCTACGGCTACTACACTCTCACTGGTGCTCAGATAGGGAAAGTGGGTTGAAGGTTGGACCTGTCTGACAGTCATTCCTGCAAACTGAATATAATGAGGTAGTGAGTGTGTGTGTGTGTGTGTGTGAGAGAGAGAGAGAGAGAGAGGGAAAGGGGGGAATAAGGAGAGAGGGAGAGAAAGAAGAAGTAAAAGGGCAATGCACCAGAGCTGCATGACCGATGACTATCATGACAACTGTCGCCGATGGGACCATCGCACACACATACATTTGAAGCACTGCATTGCTGTGTGCATGTAACACAAGTTTCTACAGAGCAAGAACAGCCCCACACCTAAACTCAGAATCAACAGCTTATTTTTCCACATGCAGTCATTAAGTGCAGAGCCTGCGGGAACCCAGTCATAGGACTCCCACTGGGACAGACTGTTCCATATTTACGGCAATTATGAATGGAACTAACAGAATTAGCTGTCCATCAGTCAGTAAACAACCACAGAGAGGAATCATAAAATAGCTCAAGTTACAAACATGACCTGAAAAAGTCCATTACCTATTCTATCCTACAACAAAACACAGCCCAGGCAACACACAAAATGAGACCAAGCAGCAATAATGTCACAGTCAATTTCCTATTTAAATCACCATATGATGGTTATTATCATACTTCTCTTGCAAAATGGATAACTTGATACTAGTAGTAATAAATAGTAAGAATTTAGTATGTTATGAGACAAAGTCAGTCAAATGTACAAATGCATCTTGTATTTGGGGCATATTACTGTAAATATTCCACTCAGAGCTTTGACCTTCTAAGCAAACATAAAGGTAGATGATGTCCAAACATGTTTATGACTTTGTAACAGCACATGTGTATATGTGCAGATGTGTATGAGCGTATGTGTGTGTGTGTGTGTGTGTGTGTGTGTGTGTGTGTGTCTAATGATGCATCTGGATCGGACAGATGGATGTCTTCTGGCTGTCCTTTTTGAGAGCCTACAAGAACAAACACAGTGACCCTCCACACATAGTGCGTCAAATCAGTTAGTCCATCCCTCCATATTTGTCATTCTGAGGAATATTTTTTCTGGGTGAAGTCACAGCCATTTAAATGGTCCCAAATTTAGACTTCTACCTGTGCAATTATCACTCCCAAACCTGATTAAAGTGGTGGAGGTAAAAGGTATTCTTGACAAATGGCACTTATCCTTTTTCCTTTGTGTGTGTGTGTGTGTGTGTGTGTGTGTGTGTGTGTGTGTGTGTGCGTACATGTGGTGAAAAAATCCATTTACATACCCATTAGGTTCTGCGGATATTTTTAAAATCTAGGTGAATCTCAATTCTGGGATGAAAGACCCTTTTATGTCAACACAGACAAATACCACCACTGTGGCATCTTGACTTGAACTACATAAGTTAACAAAAGCTGAAGAAGTACACTGTCAATGGAATTTTCTGGAGTCCATTCTTTTACACGAACACACCATAACATAGAACCACACTGGTTATATCTACAGTATATGCTGCTGTTAAAAATGATAGGCCTATAGGTGGCAGGCTAACTCCATTTAACACATTGTCATCATGGCACCAAAAAGACATGGAATGACAATGGAAGGAAGGTATACTGTGTGAATGAAAGAGAGGAATTCTGTTAGGGGTAACTATAGAACACAGTATCAAGAATTGTGTACGATACGATACAACTTTATTTGGCAGTTTGTGCTGAAATTCTTTTTGCCATACATGACAAGAAGTCACTGCTGATATTCACCTTACACTTTCTGTTAAAGTGATAGTTCATATAACATCCTGCAGAGGGCAGTACAGGATCAATATCCCTGATTTTGTCCTTAAGTTTTATATACTAGTTCTATTCTGTGTATAACCTCTATTTAACATTTGGATATTTTAATATTTGGGTCTATAGACTGACAATATTTAGAAAAAGGTCTTTCTAATAATGCTATTTCAGGAGTCTGAGGCAATTATAAATATGCTTGTCAAGACACACACACACACACACACACACACACACACACACACACACACACACACACACGCACTACGTCAGACACTCCCCCATCATTATCATTAAGTCAGCAGACAGACATGCTGATACGTTGACAAAAATCATGTATTGTAAAACACCTGGAAAACCATCTCAGCCATAATTTGCCTCTTTGCCGCATTCGTCAGCCAACACAGACTCATCTCCCCATTCTATTGATCCCTCACACACCTGCCCTGCCCAGCTGGGCCCATAGATCTCCATTAGAGTCACGCCCGGCGTCTGCATGCCCTCCCACAAACCATGGCTAATGATGGCATTAGGCAGCGAGGGCCGCTTCTGTCGGGATGGCGGCGGTACACACACAAGTGCGTGCATCGCCTGGTTACCAGCCCAGCTCATCGGCACAGTGCTTCATCATTCAGTCAGGAAAGCGATGGCCCGCTCATCCTGCCACCCGCCTGTCTGATCATGTAAAGGGGCACAAAGCATTGCGGCTGTCCATGCAGCTGGCCCAGATAGAGCACAGGTTTGAGATTGTGTGTGTGTGTGTGTGTGTGTGTGTATACGTGTGTATGCACATGTGTGTGTGTGTGTGTGTGTGTGTGTATGTGTGTGTGTGTGTGTGTGTGTGTGTGTGTGTGTGTGTGTGTGTGTGTGTGTGTGTGTGTGTGTGTGTGTGTGTGTGTGTGTGACCTTATTCTCCACAAGAAGTCTGCTTCACTCCTGACAGGAGAGAAAAGGTGGAGGGACTACATTCACAAATCTCCAGCCTCTGTGGCTACTAAAAGCACACACAACTAATATGGTGAGCTCCTTTTGTGTGCTTAAGAAACATGTGATGATATGGACATTATGATGGTGAAACCAAAAAACATGTCTATTACTGCATGCTCCCCATGAGACAATGATGTATGATAAGGTTATTGTCTCTGCTCCCTCCCTCTCTACAGGTGCGGTAGTGTGCTGCTTTTAGATCTCATTCAACAGGCCCGCAGACCCCCGAGAGCCCCCCTGGACACCTGGGGGGGGGGGTTAATTAACTGGTGACAGAGAACTCATATCCTGGAAAAGTCACAAAAAAGCGAATAGGCACAAGGGGGGATGTATTGCCCTCCCATAAATTATTCATCTTAGTCCCTGCTGTGCGCGCGTGTGTGTGTGTGTGTGTGTGTGTGTGTGTGTGTGTGTGTGTGTGTGTGTGTGTGTGTGTGTGTGTGTGTGTGTGTGATTGAAAGTAGACCCTTTATATGACCTCATACTCCACAAGTAGTCAAAAGGTGCAGGAGGGACTACATCCACTAACCTCCAGCCTCTGGGGCTACTAAAAGCACACACAGTTAATGTGGTGAGCCACTTTGTGTTCCAAAGAAAACATGCTTTTGATGGTGAAACCAAATACATGTCTGTTACTCTACTCAAAGGTTCTCTTTTGTAGTTGCTTCTGACCTATCCCATGGATAACAACTATATAACGTTGGTATAGCGAAGGGAGAGAGCAGTGACCCCACCCGGTCTTGAACTTGAGTCTCCGGGGTACTAACCCTGCAGCTTGACCGCAACGCCAAAGAGCCAGACCTGTTGGTGTGGCAGTCAGAGCGCATACTCAACTGTAGTGACGCTCCTCCGTCACACTGCCCTCCCCTTCAGGAAGCTTGCCTATGCGCTTCACACACACTGGCGTCTCTTACGCAACTACCAGCCGTACTTTTCCCATATGGGTGCCACAAACACATGCTTCACCCATCTTTGGGGTCCATCACACCAGGATCAACCAATTCCGGGGGTCCCTCATACGGCAAATGACCTCACGGCAAGTCATCCCACTTCTGACACCATATGTAGCAAAGAGAGAGAGCAGTGACCCCACGTGGTCTTGAACCTGGGTCTCCAGGGTACTAACCATGCGGCTTGACCACAACGCCAAAGAGCCAGGCCCATTGGTATGGCATACTCAACTGTAGTGACGGTACTCTATCACAGTAGGCTATATGATATATTAGCATTATGACATATTTATTATTTATAATATTAATTTAGCCATGACATAGGAGGTGCATCTTGTGCAGGACCTAAACTTTTAAGCTTCTAACTTAGTGCTGTGCAACCTGTTGGCTGAATGGCATGGCTTTTTGAGTTGGTCAACAGTGAAATTTATTGCCTGGCTGACACACGACTGATTTTCACAAGAGAACCCTTTATTCACTTCCAATTTCCAAGGGGCGTAACCCCTTAATCAAACTTAAATTGGTATATTAAACTCTTAACGAATCTTTTTGGAAGTACAGCAAATACATCTCTCTGGGAAGGTTATGCAGTTGTTCTCAATTCCATCATATAAGCCCACCCCATATTGAATAAGCGGTTGTGATTGGATCCTGGGTTTTTAGGGATGTTGGAAATCGCTGTGAATTGGAGGATGGCCAGAAAGGAAAGCATTTCCCAGTCAATTAAGAATGTGTTGTTTTTCTGGATTAAAAAGCTGTAGAATGAGCAAAAACTGTTCCCTGTTATATAAACAAGTCTGACAAAAAAAACACATTTTGTATCTTAAGTGGCTGTTCATCATTTCCAAGGAAATGATAACCTCAGTTCCAATCTGAAACTCACAATAGAGTCTGATAGGAAGGGCCTTTTGTGTCAAACACTATAGCTACGCTATGATGTAACCAGACAGATTGCCCTATTGCCACTGACACCTGAGTGATCAAGACTGAATGTAATCAGAAGTTATACATGTCATTTACACATCACGGTGCCATGAAGCAGAACATCTGAACATCTGAATCTGTCTCGGCAATGTTTCTCAGCTCGCTGATAAAGCTGTCCAGATCTCTTTTCTCAGAGAAAGCCTATTATTCCATTGTGCTCTGAGTTTTGCAGCCTTAACACTAAGAAATAAATGAGAGACATTTTCCTCCAGATGTCAGACAGGGAAAAGTAATTATTCCATAGTGAGACAATCAAGATCAATGAGGACTAAATGAATAGGCTAAGAGTAGGGGAAATCAGTGACCAGGCTGTGTTAAGGCTGTATGCAGTTCTCATGAATGTAAGGGACTGGAAATGTTTCCACTGAGAAAATGATACCTGCGAGTTAACGTGCAAATAGGCACAGAGGTGTGTTAGACAAGCAAGTACTTATATACACCATATAAGCAAGTACTTATATACACACACACACACACACAGACAGACAGAGAGAAATGAAGAGAGGGGGCAGCGGCAAATAGATTGATAGAAAGAAACAGATCGAGAGACAGAACCCTCTTGTAGAAAAACAACCTTTTCTACATGTTTGGTGAATGAAGTCTAATATCTTATAAGCTTCACACAGTGTCTTAATGATGTTAATTAATCTAGGCAGAGGACTTTTTAACTACTGCAGTAGAACAAATTTACTCTGAAAATGAAATGGCTTTCAGAGAGGAGGGGATTTGATCATTCAGATGTTGTTTGAATCCAATATTAGGGGTTACTCTGCAGGACAAAAAATCTAATTCAGAGCACCTCTACATTAAATCAGTGGGCTCCACAATTCATGAGACAGAAGAATAATGCTGCTTTCGAGATGTCTCGTAAATGTCTCGTAAATCCGCCGCCCGAGTTGGAAAGTGTAAATTACCCAGCTTTCTTGCGGCATTTTGGGCAGGCACGCTCACTTTACCTCGGAGTACTTGAGGGTACCCCGAGGTGGACGTACAACCTTACAACAAACATGGCTGCGCCCATAGTTGAGATAAGATGACATCTATTTTTTTGCATATGTACTGTGTTGGTCATGTTAAAGTTGATGTAATGCTCTTACACACTAGATTACATTGCTGCTTCAATCCGGTCACCAATTCATGCATTGCACGGTCTTGCTGTGCCTGCAATACAATGTAACAATTTGTTTTCCAGCCGTTTAGCTAGAGGCTACATGTAGCACAAAACAATAAAAATGACTAGCCTCCTGTTAATGCCCCTCGTGGCTCGAGAGAAAGGCGTTCCTAAAGCCATTGGTACATGTTGTACGGGTGAGTGTACGATGATTTACGAGACATCTCGAAAGCAGCATAACACCATAACTATGACATATGGAGCCCCTATAAGGGGACATGAGCAAAAAAATCTAAAGTTTAGTTTCATGTGCTCACGCGAAACTTTCATGTGCTCACGTGAAACTTTCATGTGCGCACGTGAAAGTTTCATGTGAGCACATAAAAGTTTTGTGTGCGCAAGCAAAAGCTTTTCACATGAAAGTTTCACGTGAGCACATGAAACTAAACTTTAGATTTTATTTTGTTCATGTCCTTTAGGGGCTCCGTACATGTGAATGTACGAATGTGATCTTCCCATAGTGGCCACACACATTCACATTGCTGTCCTTCTCCGGGCGACACAGAGCCAGCAGAGCCGGCCAGAGATCTGTTACAATCATCGAATAAAACGCCCAGTCTTGGCCCAGCCAAGCAGACTGGTTCTTGTAAAAGCATCAGTGGATATGTTGTTTTCAAACTGTGATCTGCGTTTAGGCTTCATTAAAAATTCAGTGTGTTTTCTTTTCTCATGGACAGCGATTGATTTTGGGTGCGGATTGCGGAAATTAGGCAACTATAAAGCGTGCAATCTAAAAGCTAGCTATTTCATCTCACTTCACACTGACTCACTAATTCTTATTAAGAATTCTTATTATCAACTCTTATTGCCGAGCAGATGATATTGTACAAAGGAACCTTCCATTGCATAAACATCTCGGCTTGTTTTCCGAGGGCAGACTTTGTTCTCCCAGAGGGACTGGACCACTCTTGGCCCACCAGAGGAGTTAATATAAACAGCCTGAGGCTGATAAAACACTGCAAACTATCACCGACAACCAGGGGCGGAGTGGGGCACTAAAATCCACCGGGAAAATTCTGATTCTGAAAATGTTATTTTATTATTGTTATTATTTTATTATTAATATTTTCTGTATTTTTATTTCCCTTCCTCCTTTATAATGGTATGTAGGTTATCTTATTATTTGTTTTATTTTGTTTTATTTTCCACAATTATTATACTATATCTCTTGTTATTCCATTATTATTGTGTAATCTCGGCTTCACTGAAAATGAGGACTACCCTCAATGAACCTCCGAGAATAAATAAAGATTGAAGGAATATTCGCGTCAAAAAAGAAACAAAGTAGCCGGGGCTGCATCCAGACACTTAGCTGCCGTCGGGGGCTGCATGCAGTCGACTCAACCTCTCTACGGACAGTTTTTAATGTTTATCAGAAAATAACTACTCAGTGTTCTGATTAAGTATAATTCGGGACAATTAGGGCCGGATTCGGGATTCGGGATAAACGCTTAGATTTCGGGACTGTCCCGAATTGCTCAGGACGTCTGGTCACCCTAACGTCAATGCTTTAGCTCCGCTAACCTTTCTCTCTGCCTTCCATCCATGTGTAAAACAGCAAGCAACCACGCAAATCCGTCGACTGTCAAAAATCCTGTAGTTTTCCTCGAATTTGATCGCTTGTAGGGTCATGCCATTAGACGAGGGGCCGCTTATTTATTCCCCTACATTTCTGTAAATAGACTTGACCTGCAATCGGTTCATTGGATAAACCAGAAACACATTCCCCATTCCCAGGAGGCTTTGCTCCATTCTAGCCTAGGCCTGCGTTAATTTACTAAGAACAAACAAACAAATTAAATTGTCTTTTTTTTTTATTTGTGACCATGAAAGTTCTGTAACGCCTGAATAAGACAAAAAATAATTAAGATAAAAAATTAAGGCTAGCCTTAATCAGCATGGGAGAGATGAGTGTGCAGGGTAACCATGAATGACATATAGACAGTGAGCGAGTGGTATAAATATTGGTTGGACTTCTTGAAACTCTGAATTGTAGATCTCAGAGATCTTCACGGAAAATTCTAAATGCATTTCTCATGTACGAATCACGGCCACGATAAAAGCTCTATGGGCCGGCCGACCGGGAAAACTCCCGACTGCGTCCCGATTGCCACTCCGCCCCTGCCGACAACACTCCCCAAAAACAGTCAGGTCGCATCATGCATAATTAATGCCTACATCTCACTGTCAGGAATCCATTACTGATATTAGCCATGATTTGACTCACTCAGTTGGACTTTTTCCAGCCATATTGTGAGTATATCAGCTTGAGTTATGTGAAATCATGAAAGATAACAGCTCATGACAGTTGATTTGGTGCATGTAGGCTAAACACATGAACTCCTTGGATTCATCATCACCCTAACCCAAACGTGTGTCTAGTCTGGACGGGCTGGGGTTTTTCTCTCATGCCATTAAAAACACAGACGAAATAGACTAATGGCTACTGTCTTCTGGCACATTAAAGTTTCATCCGAAGATCTCTAGCCGAAGGCCCCTGTTTTTTCTCTGCCCCTGCATATTTAATGTCTCATAATCAGACTTGTAGTAAAACAGAGCTCATTTTTTCTTCGTTTGTGTCACACTGTCTTACGCCTTAAGAAGTAGCCGGGCAGTTGTTCAACGTCTTAATGTCTACATTAAGTGCCCTCCCTGGTGAGAGAAAATGTCTAGCCTTTACACCAAGAGTCTTGGGATGTTTCCTGTGACCAACAAAAATAGTCTTTGTTTTTATCTCCTTTATGCGTGTAATTATACAGTCTAATATTAAAAAACTATGGTCATTTTATCTTGAGTTCCATTCCTTCACAGAGATTATCTTAAGATACTAATATTCTATATAAAATATATCATTCTATATCACACTATTGGGAGTTGAGTCAGAAAGAAAATCAAAGGCATCACATCATGTTGTTTTTTAAAAAAAGAAAACATTCCCTGTGTTTTAGGTTGGATTCAGCTCTGAGAGTAACGTTCACTCTTTGGTACCCTACTCACGTTGTGTATTCTAATGCTGCTTTAGACATGGCACTAAAATTAGATGTGAGTGCAATCTACTGTCTATGCCAAGCTAGATAATTCAAAAGCTACTCTGTTAAAATAATGAGGTCTGATTATATAGAGAGGGAAAGTGGAGAGGAGCAAGACTCAACAATATATTAAGCTGGTCACTGCTGCAATGATTGTTGTCATTGACTTTCAGATTTACCAAAGTGAAACATAGCCTATGTACAGTTTGGCTCTGTTAGGAATTGTGAGAGAAGCTATACATGAATAAGGCAGGAGAGCATGTGTATTGAGACACTATTTTATTCCACCATAAGCTCAACTGAAGCTTTATTATGACTATAAATACACTGAATACAGTCATCTGAGAGAGGATAACATCTGCAAAACACTCACTTGCTCACCCTCACATAACCTGCATAAACACACACACAGACACACACAGACACAAACACGCACACACAAGCGCACACACACACACACACACACACACACATGCACACACAAACACGCACACACATGCACACGTGCACACACACACGCACACGTCCAGATACGCACAAACAAGGGCACACTAGCACAAAACAGTTCTATGGTGCAATGTGAAACAAAAACAATGCAACAAACATTTCACAGCACTCATAACAAAACAAACCTAATGGCTAATTCAGCCTTCTGAAGGTGAAGCATTAGCCAGCACCCCTAGCAGTCTCTGCCTTTGCTGTGGTCAACCGGTGGCATTCCTGATAAAGTCAGCCAAACCCCCACAAAACGCTCACAAAGGCTGTCCCTTAGCAACTCCCAGCGGCTCTCGCTCTCCTCCGAGTATCGCGCTGTTCAAAGTCAGGCAAACTAAAAGGTTAATTAATAAGTGACTGTGAAGGCAGGCTGCCCACTGCCTACTGTACCGGACTGCTCGCTCACAAGCACAGGCCACAGACCAGAGGGCAGCTGGAGCTGGTAAGTGGGCACTATGCCCAGCTGAAGGTAAAAGATACAAAGGAGACGGAGAGGAGAGGGAAGAGGGTGGGAGGCAAGTAGACAGGTACAGACAGATTAAAGAAAAAAGAAAGAAAGGAAGGAAGGAAGACTGAAAGAAAGAAAAATAACAAAGGAAAGAGAAAGAAAGTGAGACGTGGAGAGAATCCCTTGTCATGGCAAGGGCTCAGACTAATGAACCGACAGCAGTGAAGCTGAAGGTCAGAGCTGGCCTTTGTTTGTTCAGAGGGCTGGTACACCGGATACGCAGAGTTCCGGCCAGAGCCAGAAGCACAGCACTATTGTGTTGTTGTTATTGTAGTTGTTGTTGTTGTTGTTGTTGTTGTTGTTTTACATGTATTCCTTTCTTCTCCTCACTCATCCTACGGTGCCATATGTTATCATCTCCCACCAGCACCTGACAACACAAACTCAACAGCACCGGAACGACTTCCCATCAATTTCCCTGGTAGCGGTTGTTTACTGTGCATCACACTACTGCTTACAGAGAGCCTACTGCAGCATAGACACACAGGCGATCACTCTTCTCTAACAGCTGCTTAATAGGGAGAACACCCCAGCAGACAGTGAAGAGGTACTGCAATTACTGCTATTCGTATTAGTACGAGACAGCAGCAACACAATACAAGTACTTTGCCTATACAAGCCTGGCCAGGGAAGTTACTGTAAATGACTCAGTGAAGTTTAAAACACAACAAAGTAAAAATGAAAAGAAAAAAAAACACAAAAACTCCATAGCACATAACACTAGTGGGCTGTGGGCTTTTCAAAAATCAGAGATTGTCATTTGTAACTTTAGGATTGACTTCATACCTAGGGGATATTAAAAAAGTAAAGGATAGGCCTTAAATATGTCATTACTTTTGTTATGCATGTGTGGTCAGATGAAATGAGTGTGGTACAGTTGTGAATGATCCCCCTCAGGATGTTAAAGTAGTACCGGCATCTGATTAAAACCTCTCCATCACATCTATGTGCAGGACCAATGAAAATCAACTCCCACAGGCCTTCAGCCTACAGTTTACGAGGAGAGACAGACTGACAATGCCATCCACTTCCCTGTGGGAGAGAGAGAGCAAACAGCAATGATGAAGGAGAGGCTGCCTGATGAAATGCACCTCTATGGCAGAGCGCGGGGGGAGAGATGGAGAGGGAGCGACAGAGAGTTCAGGCCCGAGAACGCCAGTCTCCCAGCCCCCTGCTGCCGTCGCCTTTGAAACAGTGTCAAGAGTTCTGGATGTGCATCAGGAACGGAGTGTTGTGGCAGTGGAGATATGCGTGTGTGTTTGTGTGTGTGTATGTGTGTGTGTGTGTGTGTTTGTGTGTGTGTGTGTGTGTGTGTGTGTGTGTGTGTGTGTGTGTGTGTGTGTGTGTGTGTGTGTGTGTGTGCACGTTCGTGTGCCGGAAAAACAAGGACATAAATGGTGAGAACACTTCCCAGGTAATCTGCACAAGTGCAGCTGGCGTGTGTGTCTCTTGCAGTATGTAAACAGAGAGTTGGAGGCCATGGCTGACATGCTGTATACACAGACTAACCACTGGAGAGTAACTTCACATGATTCCAGCCCTCTCCACACACACACACAGACACACAAACACACAGACACACACACACACACATAAACTGAGAGCGTTATATAGGTTTTCTGCTGGGCCCTCAGTTCCGTTGTCTTGACAGTAAATCAGCCGTGGCAGGGTAGTGTAAAAAAAAAAAACGAACAGCAGTCACGGTCGGGATCGCCTGAAAGATGCCCTCACCGCGACATTTAAAACCCTCACTTAACTCCAATCACAGACTACACTTAGGGAGTTTTGCACGGATGCCAAGTGCTTCCATTAAAAGGTCTGGAGCAGGGTGTGTATGTGTCTGTGTGTGTGTGTGTATGAGTCTGTGTGTGTGTGTGTGTGTGTGTGTGTGTGTGTGTGTGTGTGTGTGTGTGTGTGTGTGTGTGTGTGTGTGTGTGTGTGTGTGTGTGTGTGTGTGTGGGTGGGTGTGTGGAGGGTCAAGGGGGTGGGGGACGGTGGCTCAGGGAGGCTTCAGAGATGAGGTAAGACATGTCCATGTGCAAATAGACCACACTTAACCAAAAGGGCAATCTGTCTTTCCTTTTACAACCCGCAGCCCTTGTCTGCTAGCAACAGCCATCACTCTGAGCCCTCCCTGAACACCACGACCAAGCGCTGGGGGATTAAACAGCACCCATCTTTTCAAAGTGGCAGAATAAAAGCCTCTCTGATGGGGCTATTACTCACCGCTTCCCGCACTGACCATGAGGGCATCGACAAGAGTGTTATCTTTTATGATGGGGAGTCAATCATCTTTAAAATAGTGGAGATATCCTTTGGGTTGTCATTACTACCAGAGAGAAATGGCACTATAATGGCTGAACAGACAGATTCATGCAATTTAGAAAAGGGTGCATTGTGAAGACATTAGCATCAGCCTTAAATTGCTGGAGTGGCTTACCTTGGATTTGGATACTCTTCCCTAAAAATTCATAGCGCTCTCATAGTGTCTTAAGCTGTACAAGATATAATATAATGATATAATCACATAATCACACCAACCTGAAAAAACACCCTAAAAACTAAATGGACAAGGGAGTGTTACACTAATACTATAAGCTGAAGTGAGAAAATCATGTTAAGCTCATTTTCCTAAACGCTGAAGGTGAGATTTTCATGGTCAATGAGCTGTTTGACCGCCACACTGTGTCTGATATCCCTTAGCGCAGTGGTCAGTCAGACCTCCCTGCTGCTTGGCTAACATGGTCATGTTCTCTCTCTTCAGGCAGTCGGCTGGCATAGAGGCAGCAAAGATGTGCCACCAAGTAATAGAATCACTGCGCACAGATCTGGCATTACAAGTTATCCATATTGAGAAATAAGAATGGGTGGAATATTTTTGTGTCACAAAACCAGTTTCAAAAACTTGAAACTTTGCAATATTGTAATAATAATAACAAATCACATATTCAGAGGATATTATCTGAGAGGTTAAGCCATTGAAAGAATGAAAAAAATAAGAAATTCTGATCTTTAAATACTTGACCTGTTTTGAATACAAATTAAATAGTCTCAAAACTTGATGCCAAACTGTGATTCAAAGTCAAATTACATTACATTACATTTAGCAGACACTTCTTGACCAAAGTGACTTACATATGTCAGCTATATTACAAGGGATCACATTGTCCCTGGAGCAACTTGGGGTTAAGTGCCTTGCTCAAGGGCACAACGGTGGAAGCAGGGAATTGAACCGACAACTTTCAAGCTACTGCACGCTAGCCCAGCTCCTTAACCACTACACTACCACCGCCCCCAAATCTCAGAGCAGTGTAAATGTTATTGATTTGAAGTGGCTTTCTGGTGTATGTGGTGCACAGATGTCTTTCAAACTTCAGCACAGAGAAAACTAGAAGGTTAGAGAGATTCTCCTGGAGACTTCAGCTCTTAGTAGGCTAAAGAGCTGGGCAAGCATGTAGTAGCCAGAAACGCTGTGGGTTCTATTCCCGACCGTTGTGCCCTTGAGCAAGGCACTTAACCCCGAGTAGCTCTGGGGACAATGGCCCTTGTAATATCATTGACATATGTAAGTCGCTTGGGATAAAACGCGTCAGCTAAATGAATAAATGTAAATGTAAATGCTGACACTCCCATGAACACCCAGACCTCGGCACTTTAGCTCAGGCATCTGGCTCATCTCCGCATTTAGTTTGGGTAATTTTTCGGCTCATAAAGTTGGCCCCTTGTGTCATTACTCGGTTCACCTCAGCAAAGGGAATGTTCTGGATGTTATTGCTGTCTTAAGAGTCCTTCAACGGGGAGGGAGGTCTTAAAGCAATGAGGCAGCAAAGACGCAGCACCTGAGTTATCAGTCCACAAACACAGAGGAACATCCTCTCAGAAGCACATTACCGGTGTCAGCCCACTGACTGGCTGAAAGAACTCCCTCTGATGTCCCCCCTCCCCGACTTGTCCTTTATTGGAGGTGTGAGGAGTTCGTCAATTCTCCCCGCTAGTTGCTCTGGGTGCTGGGGGTGGGTGGTGATGTGTCGGGGGTGAGGATGTGTGACTACGGGTCTCATTAGCCTAATGGGAATCAGTCTCCAGAGTTTGACCGTCCTTTATGAATGGAAATGAGATGAGAGTGCTGCTGCTCCTGGAGGGATGATGGTGTGGGCCTCTTTCTGATAACTAGAGTATGATGATGAGAGACAGTCAGCTGTTGCAACCATCTCAGTTTTCAATCAACTCACTTTTTTGGTTGGTTGCCAGGTTGATTATTCAACAAGTCTATGTATTATCTATGCACACATGTATAGGCTCTTACATTGACATTGGTGAGAATCACTGATGCGGTCCAGCATGTAAATGGCCTAACATAGGAAATGTAGTAGAACATTCTGAACATGCACTGTTTGCTAAATCACTGTGCAGTTACTTATCTTGAATTGTGTATTTGACAAGCCTGGCACAGTGATCTTCACCATGCCATTCATATGCGATGGCATCGTGAAGTATCAGCCCAGATAATGCACTGAATGGATTCATGCACTCAAGTGTTGTTAGTGAATAGATGAGTTAATAGATCTATCTGGGAAAAACACTATCGCTTAACTCCAATGGATAGATATGAGCCAGATAGATAGTCAGGGGACGGAAATGATTTAGAAAAGCACTCCACTCATGGCCTGTAGTGTATGAATTAACCCTTCAAAGGTTGGATAATAATAATAATAATAATAATAATAATAATAATAATAATAATAATAAGCTTTATTTGTATAGCACCTTTCATACACAGAATGCAGCTCAAAGTGCTTTACATTTGGATGCCACACGGGATGCCAAAACCTGAACTCAACAAGAATCTGAAAGGCATTCTGAAGACGGCAAGGCCCGAGCATGCTAAATGAATGAGCGTAGCGCAGCCAAGGGCCCGTTTATTGATGCCTGGCGATGAAAATTACGAGAAATATGAGCCGAGTCGGGGAGGCATTTAGAGGTGGTACAGAGAGCCTCTAATGAGAGCCAGCCGCTGCCATCCCTCTGGAGTCTGCCATGGTTTGTGGAACACATCGGAAGTGGATCGCTGGAAGCGGCCTCTAAATTACATCGACCATTTGTGTTGAATCGGGCTCGAGCAAAATGCAATTCCACTAATGAGACATGAACGACAATGGAGGGAGATTAAAGAGATATGGGGCTGGGTCTAACTCCAGAGAACTTCAGAACAACAATCAGAACAAAGCCAAATTAACCAGGCGTTAGGAAATGGCAAGGACAAATATTCAAATTAAACAGCATTAATAAACAGAGTTTTTTTGTCTGTTTCAGTGGAATGCTTTATTTCCTTGCACATTACCAGTATCTACATGGGTCTCTACAGGAAAGTGGATGGCACAGGATATTTGTCACTGTTTGTGTTCTTGGTTGCTTGCTTGTGTGTGTCTGTGCCTCTCTCTCTCTCTCTCTTTGTGTGTGTGTGTGTGTGTGTGTGTGTGTGTGTGTGTGTGTGTGTGTGTGTGTGTGTGTGTGTGTCTGTGTGTGTCAGTTCAGCAATTTCAAATCGTTTGGACCCATTTCAATGCCACATCTGCAATCTAAACTACACAGTCTGAATGCTCCCTCACGGATGCTACTGACATAGTGTATTGCTGCATCTCTCTCTCTGTCTCTCTCTCTCTCTCTCTCTCTCTCTCTCTCTCTCTCTCTCTCTCTCTCTCTCTCTCTCTCTCTCTCTCTCGCTCTCTCTCTCTGCTGGAGAATGACAGTAAAAGTAGAAAATGAATGAGGCTGACATAAGCAAATGTGCCATTAACTACAGTCACCGTCTCTCAAAGGCATGCCTGGCTGCAGTTCAGGAACTCCTCTGCATAATGTATCTGGACAGTTATGCATTGCCCTGGATGCAAATGTAATACACTACTATGCTCTCGCAATGCGAGTCCAGCGAACACTTCCAGTGTGGCAGGGTGGCCAGTGCTGGACGCACACCAAGAAAATGAATTGTCAAACGAACTTTGCTTTTTAATCCGGAGATGAAAAACATGTTGGCACACCTTGAGGACTGGTTTGGGTCCAAAAGATACATCAGTGTTTAGACGGGATGGGGGTGGGGGGTTGGTGGAAATGAATGAGGGAGAGGGGGGGGGGGGGGTCAGACTGAGTTGAGTTGAGCCAGGCTACCTCCATTCTGTTTCATTACTCCCCCTCCCTAGGTGAGCCGAACCCCTACACCCCCCGTCCTACACACATACCACCACCACCACCCATATCTGCCTTATCTCTCTGCAGCTTTTTCATTCCACTATGCAGATAAGAGAGGTTATCATTTCAAAAAATCTAATATCGAACATCCTCTTCACCAGAACACAATGTAGGGATTGTTTGTTGAATGCAACTGCATGCATTGCTCTAGTCAGGTTATTATGGCTGTACAATACCAAAGCTTCCTTTAAGTCTGCAAAAAAGACCCAGAACAAGACAAAGGCTCCTCTTAGAGATAAATAAAAACAAAACAAAAACACCTTTCCAATCAGCCATTTGTTTTGTGTAACAGGCAGGCAGTCAATACCATCTCTGATAAGGATCAGACCTCTCTTGAAAGTGTTAGTGAGATTGGGAGCTGATAAAACCCCTTATCAGCACAAGGGCCTTGGCTAAAGATGGATGGGAAATTCAGGAAATTCAGTTCAAATCATGTCCTCCTTACCCAGAGGAGTGTGTGAGGTTAAAGAAAAGGCAGAAAAGGGTCCATGCTTTTGGGAGAGTGATCTTAGTATGCCTCAGATGTCCTCACAGTCAAACATTTTTTTTATTCACACTCAAAAGAACTGAGGTGGCCAAAGACTACCTTTATTTACTTGAGTTGTTGTTGACTGAACTTGAATTGTTTCACACATACACTCTCTCTCTCTCTCTCTCTCTCTCTCTCTCACACACACACACACACACACACACATACACACACACTCTTAGACTAGAATTTCCACACAGAAACCAAAACACAACACTCAGGAGCTCTTTCCACTGTCTTATTGATTGAACAGTAGATGCGCATGTCAGGAAGGAAGGAAAGGCATGGAGGAGAAGAGAAGGGAAGGGAGAGAGGTGCTACAGTGACTGAAGGTTGAGACAGACAGAGGGGATTCACTCGGCTAAAGTTACAGAGCCAACAGTTGCATCAGTAACCCAAGCCCCAGCCCTCTCCTCTCGTCCTCCAGACCACACGGGCGTGAGGAGAAGCCCCTCAGGACGGAGCTCTGCAGTGGAATGAGCAGGAATCCTGCCCCATCATCCTGCCATAACGCCACCAGTGCCCATCCGCACAAACAAAACTACTAGGGGCCTGAAGCATTCAGCCACGCTGGATAAAAAGCAGCCCAGACTCAAACAAGCTGCACACTCCACGCACACACACACACACACACACAGACACACACACACACATGCACGAGTGCATAGTTACAGATCTCCCCCTCCCCTCCCCTCGAAGGATTTACCTTCCCCACCGACTGGCTCAAAGAGCCCGAACTGCTCCAGCACTTTGACGAAGAGTCCCATGACCACCAGGACTGCAATCACCTCGAGGCCGTCCAGGTTCAACATGGCAGGTCACTGGCATCGCACTGGCATAGCCCGGGACGCAAACTCCACCAACAAAGTCCTCTGACAATCAGTTCGGAAAAGTTCAATGAGGAATTGAAAAAAAACAGAGGGAAGTAAAAAAAAGAACCTCCACAACAGCAAAAGGCTTTCAGATTAGAATTCCTATGGGGTTCAGGGAAGCCATTTCCTGATTTGCTCCACTCTTCCTCATCAACCCCCCGCCTGGGTGCCCAAGTCCAGGGTGGCAGGGCCAGCCTGTCCCTACCGGCAGGGCATTCTCAACAGGAGATCCAGCTGCTGATGACGAAAATGAAGAAGAGAGGGAGGAGGAGGAGGAGGAGGGAGAAAGAAGAGCAGGATGAAAAAAGCCCTGCAGCGCGAGGGATCTCCTGAAGAAAGCTACCCCTCCACAAATACAGCCCAGAGCAGAGGAATCCGACAGCGTGTGTGTCCCACTCGCCACTCCTGAGCCGTGATTGTCAGTAAGCGTGCGCATGTGTGTGTGTGTGTGTGTGAGTGAGAAAGACAGAGGGAGAGGGAGCCAGAGAAAGAGGGAGGGAGGGAGTTTGCAACAGAGGGAGAAACAGAAGAGAAGTATGCCCTCCCTTTCCAATGACACTACCTTCATTGATTTGCTTAATGTGGTTTCCAAGGTAACAGGCTGAAGATATTTAGAGGCTGTGGTGTAAACAGCCATTGTACTGCCAGTAATTACTGTGCTATCATTTAGAATAAATAGATAAATAAACACACTTGTAAAGGTCATCAGTTTCAAGTTGAAATTGTATACTTTGCAGGCAACTTGTCAAACTTGTACTCAAGATTCAAGACTTAGAATAGAATAGATTTAAACCGTTTTTTTAGTACATCTAGTTTTTAGTTTGTACATCTGTCTGAAAGGACTGATGTGAAAGTGCAATAGAAACAGCAAGCAGGATGAAAATACACAAAGGACAATAATACTAGCCAACAATAAAGTGTTTAGAAGTATGCTTGAAAGTAAGAAATAATATGGATAAAATATTTTAAAAACCTGGGGCTCTAAAAGTTTTCCAGTTATTCTCACAAGGACACACATTCTAAAGAGAGAAGAACCCAGAGGGAGTCTGTGCTTATGGCTCCAGTCATTCAGCTTAAAAGCATTTACATGCTTGTTTAACCTGAGGCTGTGGAGAGGACTATAAAGGCAGTCTGTCTAACCCGCAGACAGCCAGTTCCATCTTCCCTCCCTCCCTCTCTCTCTTTCCCTCTCAGTCTGCCTGGCAGGCTCAAAACACTGCAATCTCTGACAGCAGATCTGTTTATGGACGCCGGTGGGGCCCCAAATTATTTAGTCGGCTGAAGTGAGTAATTTCACGCAACTGAAGGAGACAGACACAGGCTTCCATCTATCTCTATCTTCTACTTTCTTTCTCTCTCGCTCTCTCTCTCCATCTCCTCTTTCAGACTACATAAATCTACTCACACAGATGCCATGGGATGTCCAATACATTTACTTATGTGAAATGAAAAACTCATTTGGCTGCCATTGGCTGGCATTATTTCTGTTCAAAGCTTGAGGAATTTCTTTCAAAAAATTGACTGGTGGTCCACATAAAGGCAATCTATTCTGGGGAACGATGAATAGGTTTACGTTTTTTTGTTGTTGCTGTTTGATGGCTGGCTGGGAAATGGAAATGGGTAAAAAAAAAAGAGCAGCTGCTTGCATAGAGAGCGACTTGCATATCCACTTTTACACTGGAGAACGCAAGGCTCCACAGTATTGACCGTGACAGCGCAAACAGAATAAAGGCGGCACATGTTTATCGCTTCAGGTTAGAACCGCCGGTTTGCTATGTGTTAGCGGCTTTGCAGGCGCCAAATATGCACTTGCACTAGTAGGATGGGTTTTAAAAAAAGACTTGGATGTGCATGTGAGTGGTTATGTAAACGAGTGCAGGGGAAGAGAAGGAGACAGAGGGAGAGAGAGATTATAAACAGAGGCAAGGCATGGGGGGGATGTACCTCATACTCAACATATCGAACATACACAAAGATAGTGGCTATACTATAGACTGTATAGGACTATACATACAAAACATACACTTTCTAGACAGAAAAAAAGAGGTAAGAGGAGAAAAACAGGAGGTAATTTGCCTCCATCACTTGCCTCCATCACTTCTTCTTGTAATCAGATCTGTGGTCTAAGATGGAAGATCACTCAGGACTCCAGCACTGTTATCACTATCTGAGCTGGGTGCTGTGTGCTCGAAATGTATCAAACTATCAAAATATGTTTCAACATTTTTAAGAAATCTGAAATATGAACAATGTCTAACATTAACTTACAACAGGTGATCACTGACTCAATACATATTCTTCAAATTCTTACAAAATACAAATATCAAAAAATAATCAACAAAGTCCATGTTTATTTTGATTTCCTTTTAGTTATTTAACTGAAAAAGCTGTCCTTTTTAACTCGCCAAGAATAAGCATCCCAATGGTATTCCACTTTCTTACTCCACTCTGACAAAAACCATGTGAGAAAAATGCAATGCATTTAGGAGGCTGGGGAACACCTCTGCCTGCTCATATCAAACCAAATGTGGTTTATGCGTTAAATCTACTTAAGCCAAAAGTGCTCCCTTTCCTTTTCGTTCCCTTTCATACCGTACAATGTTTCCAGGATGGAAGCCTCAATGATGGCTACTGGGAGTGTCAGAAATGCAATTTGCATCTGATCACCCAGTCTAAGAGCAGACAAGTCAGTTCAATAGAGATCATATAACACACAAAGAGAGGGAAGGTGTGCTTTTATGCTTTAAGGTAGCGCTAATGCTACATTAACTGCAAAAAAAGAGAAAGATTTGATTTTAAGTGAACAGTTTGGTAGCAAACGTTCTACAGACTAATGTAGTCTTTATGATTCACAGTATCTATGTCCCTTTTATGGGGAGAGGAAATATACAGGTGGCATGTGATTATCGTTGAGAGAGCAGTTCTTCCCCTTAGGGATGTTAAAGCTGAGGTATATCAAAATTTATATTGAAACACCTCCCATGACTCATCCACAGACACACACATATATAAGAATCCAAACCTCCTCCTCTCCACTCCTTTTGTACAATATCTACTTCATATACTAAACAGTGTATGGAAATGATAAGTACAGAAAGTAAACAATGCATAAGAAGACAGCATATCCATACTGTTTGTGAGTATGTACATTACATTACATTTAACATGTATTCATTTAGCAGACACTTTTATCCAAAGAGACTTACACACATTATGTCGCTTATATTACAAGGGTCATTGTCACCAGAGCAACTCTGTGTTGCTGTGTGCAGTATATAGCAAGGGCTGTCTAAAATTAAGGAGTAACTATCATCTTATGCATGCATGCATATATTACACAATATTAATTTTTCATATTAGATTCATGCAATATAAGAATCTCAAATGACAGCAAGTTAGTCCTCTGAAAATTGTGATGAGCAATTTAGAAATATGAACTTCATTTTCTTCAGTTTAAATGCACAAGATACCACCTAAAACTATACAAGTTCAGAAATATGTTTGTTCTAGATCACCTGCATGGTAGCACCACACTGCTGTAATGTACAGTATATGTGTAAAGCAGTGATGCATGCATGACATTTTTGGATGAGTCCTTGCGCCAGGATGCTGTATATGGATCACTGCACTGCAGTCTGACCTCAGTTGTGGGCAAATGGTAACTATCATACACACACACACACACACACACACACACACACACACACACACACACACACACACACATACAGTACACACACACACACACACACACACATGTACCACACACACACACACACACACACACACACACACATACAGTACACACACACACACACACACACATGTACCACACACACACACACACACACACACACAATCCTAAATCAAACAGACTTTCTATGTGGTGTTGTATTCCTGTCTATCATCAGGCATCACACCTGACAAAGTGGAATACTCTCCATCAACACCTTGACCCAAATGCATCCATCTCCTTCTTAGGATATAGTATCCATGATAAAGGAGCAGTTTGAGAGTGATAAAAAAGGAAAACCCTTTTTCACAAATCACAAACTAATGTTGCCTCTGTTCTAGAGAGAGCCATCAACGTGACAAGTAGTCTTGTCTTCTACTCTGTGAAAACAAATACCAGACAGAGGAGCTGAGGGCTGTAAACTGTTGTCAGTAATGTATATGGCCTCTATTGACCAGGCGCTATTCTTAGAGAAAATGTGAAAAACCAACAAGTGTAAGGCTTTGTAGTCACACACACACACACATGCAGGCACTCACGCACACACGCACACACACACACACACACACACACACACACACACACAAACACCTTCACCCACAAAGGCACACACAGAGACAAGTGTACACAGATGAATGCACACCTATGCACAGACACAAGTATACATACACATAAACACAGACACACACACACACACACACACACACACACACACACACACGTGCACACACACACACACACACACACACACACACACACACACACACACACACACACACACACAATCTAAAGTTAGACTGTACTTCACACAATCATTTGGTCCTGTGAATTCAGCACTATTTTCATTGGTTGATAGCCGTACTACACAAGCCATCTGGAAAGTTCTGGAAATACAGTAATAACCTCATGTTGTTTTCATCATAGCACCATCTTTCTACAGTGACGTTAGGACTTGGGCAGAGACAGAGAGATGACAACTGCACAGAATGGTTTATCAATGTGCTATAAACACTCTCTGAATGTATGACGATTGAGATATGTACAGTACTTGTTTTATGTGATGCTATTTTAAACCAACAGTCTGTACATATGAACAGCTCTTTCAAACTGTTATCATAACACTTGCTTTCACCCTTATATAGTGTAGTAAGAGTCTAAGGCATACCTGTCAACACTCCCATTCCCGGGTTTCTCCCGTATTTCAAGGTCATCTCCCAGCACCCTCCCGTTTTGGAAAACTCCCGTAATTTGCATGGCCATCAAACTTCATTTTAAAATCATTGATCCATTCAGGTTGCCAGATTGTGTATGAAATACACCCTACACATACACCATCACTTAGTTTCAATTTCAACCGTTTTCATAGGCTAAAACCTGTCAACCCAATACCCAAATAAGGAAGCAGGTGCCGACTGCGCAGCCTGAGTCTCGTCATAAGCAAGCGGGCTAGATGAATGGCCTACTCCAGAACTAGCTGTGGTGAAATTGTTGCTTGTAAAAGCAATGACCGAAATGCAGTGTTGAAACACGTGTATGAAACGTATTAAATATGCAAACACAGATCCGGTATCTGCTACAGATCCTGACCATGAGTTCGTGAGTTCGTTTGGACGGCGAAACTGCACTTGCGTAGGTTATTGATGATATCATCGCACACCTCAGCTGCCCTGGACTTGACACAAGTTTATAGTATTGCCTAATACTAGTTTTCATACATGACATTACCTACGATTACACTCAGTAGGATAAATATCACAACTGGTGCTGCGCAGCCCCAATAGCTTATGACTTGGTGGACTGAACAGTGTTTTCCCCGGTGTTTTTTTGATGCATTCTAGCTACTGTCAGTTACACGAGAGAACTAGTCAGAAGTTATTGGAAGTGCGGTGTAAGTTTGTGCGTAGTGCTGGTGTCATTCATTTATTTTTACATGTCTTACAACATAAATAAATGCATTCACAGTCTAGTGAAGTCAAATATGAACATACAAAGACGCCTAGAACTCATGTTAAGCCGATGAGAGCACTAAATGCGAATGCGCAATTTGATGCAGGCAAAAGTATCGACTGTTACTAACGAAGGTATTATAGCAATATTATAAATGTGGCGACGGAATAGCCACATAGAAAATAGAAAACAATAGAAAAAAAGATCGGTTTGGTACGTGGTGTGGACTAGGCCTGAGGTTTCCTTGTACTAGCCATTTTTGTCGTAGCCTATTCTGTCTGTTTGTATAGCCTACAGCGCCGCAAGCTTTGGTCAATTTCTGTAAAGAAACAGTGCCACCTATAGGCCTGGGATATGAAGTAACGTGTTGAGTCGTGTTGAGATGGATCCGTTTGGATGCAAATATTCTTGATACGGTTCCAGGGAAGACTGAGGAAAAAAAGATCGGTTTGGTATGTGTGGACTAGGCCTAAAAAGCTTTTCCACCTTTTATTACAAGACACTACAATGCTAGAAAACACCAGTGAGTTTGGCATGGGACTCTGGATGTAGAACGTTGACGGACTGGACGGTCTGGCATTTGGGCAGATGCCAGAAGGGCCGCGGCCCCTCGTGGGCCGTTTGGGCCGGCCAATCACGGAGCGGCATGCTTGTCGGGTTTGCGCTGCCCATTTATTGCAAAGACGGTGTTACAATATCTCTCGGCCCACTATCAAACATCAATAGTGTTACATGGCTTCGAATAAGCCATTAATCTCAAACTCCATATCCTCCATGGTAGGAACCTGATCAGTATTTATACCAGACATGAGTCTCTACACTATAGTCATGGTGACCCTCAATATTTACATCAGTCTACATTCTTTTGTAACCTTATTCAATCAAATGATTTAAAAGTGCATTGTTTGAAATTGGAATACAATAAATATGCTGCCTGTATCTTTTATTTTATTATTGGTTTACAAAAGTTAGGCTACATGAAGCAATGACTTCTGGGAATTTCAAAACCGAATGCGTCTACTTCCTTCAGCACGGGGAATTGCCGATCTAGCATGCCTTGATCCTCGGAATTTTCCCCTTGTAAAAGCTAATAAACTGCCCCCAAATGCACTTCGAAACATAAGAGAATGTCTGCTTAAATTCAGTGAAGGTGCTACGGTTGAAAATCTACAGTCGGAATTGACACATCTCGCCACGCACTGGGACAGCCTGAAAAAGTCTCCTCTAAACGAGTATACAGTCAAAGCGTCGGACTTTGATGATGCCGCGGAGATATAGGAAGATACAGAAATAAACCTGGTGAGCAAGAAATGTGCTACCTGCAAGAATTGTGCAATCTGTTGCTATTTCCTTCTCCAGCAGTTAAACCTCTTTACCTGTGCCTACAACTATATATGGTTTGCAAATGAATTCCTACTAACACTGTCATGTACTCAAGTGGCATGCAAACGGAGTTTTTCCACTCCTAAATTCATCAAGAATCGCCTAAGGCAGGGGTCTCAAACTCAAATGAGCTGGGGGCCAATTCTGCCAACGTCATCTGATTGGAGGGCCGGCTATTTCTGAAAATGCAATGTTCTTTTTTTCAAATACCACACAAAACTGCAAACAGAAAGTGCAAGTGTTTTTATCTAGTTTTAGACACCTGTGCTAGCAACCTTAGCTTATAAATAAAATAGGCCTAATGATAAAATAAATATTAATACAAATTATAAAACAAATGAAAAGCATAAAAACAGGTATGTGTGTGTTTCACACCAAATAAAAATATTTTCCTCTCATAACTTTTTTAAACCTGGCAAACTATAGGCGTCAGGGTTAAGAAAGCAACACCATTGGATTTTTAAAGGCCATGGCTTGAAAGTGGTCAGAGATAAAGTCCTACTGTAAATGTAAAAATCTTTGAGTAAAACAAAAGTTTATGAAGGGGGTAAATTTACCCATCTAATTTGCTACTGGATGGCAACACCTCAAATTTGGCACCTTTCAGTAAATACTGGATGAACATATTTGAGCAGGTTTACTTTCCTTTTTTCATATTACCCACATAACAAATTAACAGGAAAACACCTAAGATGTATACCAACACCTAAGATGTATATGGTTTCTAAACCACAAGGCCTGGCCTACAATAAAGTATTCTGGTCAAATCAGTTCCTATCGCGGGTAATCTGAGTACCCAGAAGTTGTAGTTTAGAGCCCTATTTCTACTAGCCCTGCTGTCTGTACCACGTCCATTACGGGCACTATCATCACGATTACCACTGCAACCAACAATGTTGGGCAGAGGGTCGAAATAAGCATGGTATGCTTAGTGGACACCGTCGTATACACGCACCTCCATTCAATAGACGATCGATCATAATCTCCAAAAGGATATTCTCCTTCAGATTTAGAATAGGTGAATAACATAGCCTTCCTAAGACTTCATCACACGTAAACGTTTTTCAACATTTGGCGTAGGCCTATTTCTGCTTCAATTTATGCAACATATGACCTGCATCGCTTCCGCGTCATTACAAATGCACGTCTTTGTGTTTCTCGCGTGTAATACAAGTATTTCCTGAAAACTTTGCGCAGCGATTTTGGGTTTGAATGAATCTCTGGATGTCTAGCATAGTGGAGCAGAGTACAAATGAGATTTGTCACCATACTTCGTCGTAGAACTATCGTCTATTTTAATCAGTATCGTTGTTTGTCGCAATTAAAAAGTCCCAAGGGCCGGATTACGTTATTATTTTGACACACGTCGCGGGCCGGGTGTTTGAGACCCCTGGCCTAAGGACACGATTGTCACAGGATAATTTGGAGGCCTTTATGCTGATGGCGACAGAGAAAGAGGTCCTATAATGAACTTGGATGCTGATGAGCAAGCTTCTTCGCACCTTGTTAACTGCATGACGTTAATTAAGACACGTTTGTGGAGCGGCTGCTCTGATGGGTTTCCCGTTTACAAACAAAACTAGGCCTACATTCGCGCGCAGCCGTGGGGCAGAAGACGCTTGGTGCCACAGTGTTATAAACTTGACTTAAATAGTCGGCTGCTGTAAGCTACAATCGGAATTTTTTATATACCCCTGGTCCCCTGTTGTCTCAATGATAATAACATCTCATTTCAGGCTATATTTCAGAGTTTGCCGTTCGTTTGCATTAACGTGACGTTGCATAGAAATCCATGTAGCCTATTCTAGGCTATTCTTTTTTCATTTTCATATTTCATATTTTTGGAGTTGTGCATTGATATATCCATGTTCTTGGTTCAGTCTTTATGCATATTAAAGTTAGAGTTAATCACCAATGGGGCTACAAACGTGTTATGTCCGTGCATGTGAAGTTATATCTGTGTGTTGCGGGCACATGCACGCGCGTGCATGGGCGTCCCCGTGTGGGCCGCTGGTTGATGAAAATGCCAGGGCCGTTTTTTAATCCCAGTCCGTCAACCAACTCTCAATGCAAGTGGACAGAAATAATTAGGATAAAAACTTGGCTGGTTCAGAATGCATGCGGGGGCAAAGAACAAAGTCCATCATGTTGGGATGTCAGCACAGCATCTTTTATTCAGGCCCCAAGCTTTGGCCTCTTGGCCTGCATACACCCATGTATTGATGAGCTGTCACTCAACCAGATCCTGACAGGCTATACCAGATCATGAGGAGGAAAAGGCCAGGGACACAGAAGGGGGAAACCGGATAAAAAAAACAACACCATCCTTCTAGGAATGAAAGACTTGGATGATTTAAGGATGAGGTAAGGGAGGTGAAGAAAAGCTCAGGAAAACAAAAAAAATTCATAGCTGTGGAAATGCTACCATACTGTATTCTAGGTAAAAAATTCAGCTCATTCTACCTGTCATGTTGATAATTGGGTTCCCCAGATGTGGCCTATATTATACTGCAATAACTCCCACTAATGCCCTCTCCCTCCCCCCTCACACACAAACCTACACACACAGATGGACAGACACTCAAACTTTCTCTCTCTTTCTTTCTTAAACACACACACACACACACACACACACACACACACACACACACACACACACACAGATGAACACAGACACACACACTCGATAGCGTTCTCCTCTGCAGTTTGTCCGTGGTCTATGCCCCATGTCCTAATTGTGATAAATGTTCTGCTTGTCCAAGTTCTGACCCACAAGGATTCGTTCTGCTGCAGATGCAGAGAGAGCACTGGCCCTAACTGGACATGCTTATCCACACCTGTGCCACTGACCAGGCCAAGCCCTGCAAGAGAAAAAAATCACTGTGACCTCTAATATTCTTGGAGGTTTTGCTGACAATGAAGTGTCCTATGAGAATAGGCCTACATTGTTAGAGGATGGAAAGTCCCCCACCAATGATGATCCATGGACATCTATAAAGCCAACAGGATAACATGCGGCTCAAAATCCACTTCAGATACTTCAGCATGTGATTACGATGTCATTTGGACGCTCCTAATACCTATAATCTCGAAAAGAGAAGAACTGGATTGTGAAAGGCTTATTTACTTCTGTACTGAGTAAGAGTGTATAAGGGACAGCACATTGTTTAATTAGCCTCTCTTTCTGTGGGATGATTGAAGTTTGACCTCACAGAAAGTACGACAGAACACAAGCCGGTGCCACATGCTCCAACAGCAATTACGATGAGTGCTGTTCCAAGCTGACATTTTGCTAAGCAACAAAGCTGTAACTAAAACACAACAGTGGGGGACTTGAGAGAGACTTCTTTCCATTTCATCAACTGTGGGAGCATGAGCTGTACACCAGAGAGCTGGAATTCAAACCCAGCTCTTTTTTGCTGCAAAATGCCACAGGATTTAGGCAAAAGAAAATTGGCTGCAGATCTGCATGATGGAGTATCCAGGCACAGCCGCATACTGTATGCAAAGCCTTCCTCCTCTTCCTCCTCTTCTCACAGGACGAAGGTGAGGCTCGAGCCCAGTGCCCACACCATAAATGCCACTCTGAGTGGTGCGCCCATTGATTTTTTCCAAATTGGTTTTTCGATATGAGTAGCACATTGTGAGGCTCTCTTCCCTTCACTTTGCTTTTTACATTTGATCTTCCGAGGGGAGGAGGGGGTCTGATAAACGAGAGGCACTCAGAGCCCGGCATGGCAAACCCCCAGGTGAATGACAGCTAAAGCTGTTGAGTTGAAGTGGATGTTATAATTGTGCATATAATACTGCAGGTAATATTCCTCGGTTCATTTTCATTTCTCTGTAGAGTGGCTCTTGGTAGAGATAGCAAAGATACATTTAACAAGCGGTAGATAGTCCCTTTAAAGATAGAGACTACAGCTTTCTTTTCAAAAACAGGGTAATTTCTCTGCTTTAGCTACTGTAATTGCAATCATTTGGTCAGGGCACAGAGGTTGTCTCAGAGACAGTTTGTGAGAAAACCTTCTCAGTTGAGCAACAACAGAGAAATTGAAAAAGGTGGCATTCTCTAACAGCATGTCATAATTGTTAAATATGTTGATTCCTTTAGATGGTGAAGGTTACTGTTCTTTAGCAGCCACTCACCAACACTATCAAAAATCATGCATACTCGCAATGGCAGTTTGGGGAAGTGAGTCCAGGCCGACCAATTGGCAGGTGGCGACCCTACCACTGTGCCTCCATGCCTGCCCGAGGCCCTTAAGATGGACTCTAAGGGGAAGAGGATAGTAAGCTGAAATGCTCCATGCTGAACTAAACAGATAGAGACAAGTAACGGTCCTTAAAGTATTCATAAAGTCTACTAAGTGGACAAGCAAGAGTCACACGTAAGGCTGCAGACAGTGGATTATTTGGCCTATAATACTTAAAACTACAGAACTGTAGAACATAAACTGTAATGTTTTGGGGCTAAATTGCCTTTTACAGCACTGGCTCCAGACCCCGGAGACACAAGATATGATTAGGATAAAAAGGACTGAGTTTAATCTTTCACAATAACTGCTCACAGTTGGGCAAAGGCACCATTCCTACGAGCTGTAAATTGATCTTCCAATACACCACCAGAGACATCTACATTACACCACATGATAAGAAATAAATGGTAAATAACCTATAGACATACGTATGTCTATCTATACTTTTCTATGATGCCATTCTTCATTGCAGTCATTTGCTGATGTCTCAAAGATGCAATCCATTTGACCATGAGGAGGGAAGCTCAGTAGAGGGAAATAGAGAAAGCATTCTGTGTGCCGCTTGTCTGGCTGTTAATCTGTATTTACAATGACTGGGTTGAAGGGTATGTATACAGCATTGCTGCATCGGCGAGCAAAAGCAACAGGGAGAGGAAGCTATGCCAGCTTCCAGCATAGCCATTACTTTCGAGGGAAAGAGGGAGAGAGAAAGAGAGAGAGAGAGAGAGAGAGAGGTCATAAACTAAAAAAATAACTTTTGCAGAAATTTATTACCTACAGGCTCACAGGTCTATCTCTCTCTCTCTCTCTCTCTCTCTCTCTCGCTCACTCTCTCTCTCTCTCTTTTTCTCAAACACACACACACACTCTCTATACCCCATGTCTCTCCCGCTTCACCTCCTCACAAATGCAAATGCTGGAAGGCATAGTAATACGCAGCACTAGTTATTGTGAGTCGGATTGCCATCTCCATGGATGAGGCCATCCCACACTGTCACTGGGAGCCGATAATGACAGGCCGGCGCGACAGGCCAGGACAGCCGTCAGACAGACGCTCTCGGCTCGGCTCTAATGACGGAAACACAATGCCCTTCAAAAACCCATCATGCTGCAGGCTCCCTCAGCTAGACAAGGACCCCTGCTGGATGGACAGGGCACTGCGGGAGATGGGCATCTGGGGGTTGTTGAGGGAGGTGGGAGATGTGCAGGTGGGTGAAAGGTACACCGCTGGTTGCTGACAGTCAGCACTTGTTCAACACACAAAATTCAGAGAAAAATAAGTGCACATTTTAAGGTATGATTTTTGTATGCAGTATCATATGAGATGCCGAGCATATCAGCTGCTCCAGTGACAGGTTGCTTCATCTACAATATAAGTAGGGGAGATACGACAAGCTTTTTTTCAAGCTGCTGTCAGACAACACCACTCAGTGTCAGTGACAATATGATTTTATTATTTATTTTATCTTCCTGTCTATTAACTTATTTTTGCAGATTTTTCGTAGACTTCACACATAGGCCTACTGTGAGCAGGTACACAATGTCAACCGCCAAAGTTGCTGTTGATGTGTTGACTAACTTCTGGCCACAAACACATGATTTTGTACCCAAGTAAAGGTTGCATATGAAATAAACATGATCCCATTACAAATATACCATGCAGTTTCTCATACATGACATTTAATATTGATTACCTCACTACAGAGTAGCTGTTTGACCATGGTACCACTTTCAGTTCAAAGCTTATCTTACTCATCCTACCAACACATCAGTCAAAGTCTGATATCCATCAGACCTGAAGCGATACAGTAAAAAAAAAAATATATATATATCTTAGTTGCTGGCTGTCTGGTCATGATGAATCGAAATGAGGCTGTACTTACTGATATCACCAGAATGAGTCACCATGTTTCTCTGAAACTTCAGGAGCTCCAAATGAAGTAACTTCTACTCTGACATTTTCATCTCTGAAATTAACAAGTGACCATCTGACCTTCCAGCTGGATTAAAAAAGAGTTATGGAAAGTCTTTTTCAGGGCGAACCTGCAGGACAGATGGAGGGCATAGGAGGTGAGAGACGAGACGAGTCGAGATGTGCGTTACTCACTACGTCCGAAGAGCCAGTAGGAGAGAGGAAAGAGTGCCATGACAACAAGGGCATACAGCCCCCCCGAGCCATGCGCCTCCAGGGCCAGGAGCTCCATAGGTGAGTATATCTCCATGGCGGACAGCTGGATATGGTCCTCTGAAGTGTAGTGGTATCAGTCTCAGGTGATGTGTTTGTGTGTATGTTGGGAGGTGGGGGGGGGGGGGTAGGAACACCCAGTTCTACACACACACACACACACACACACATGCACACACACGCAAACAGACTTTTTATCACTGGCCATCTTTGAGCTTTCCATTTTACCATTCTGACCTATATTTCCAGCTGCGTGAGTTCGCCTTAATTTACCAACACATAACCTCTGGCTAACCACAGGTACAAAGGACTCCAGCAGCCGAGCATTGTGTGGTGTCGGGAAGCCTTTTAAGATGGCTGTACCGATTGTGTTTGTGCCCGTCACACCGCACGGAAAGGCACAACAGCTCTGACGAGCCTCATAAAGTGGAGGGTCAGGGCGGGTGAGTGGGCGTGGAGCGTGGGTGGCAGGTGCCCACGTATCTGCCCTCCGGCACCAAGCCTGTTTAAACACAGGTGTGTGGTCTTACCCATCATGCTTTCATCGTAACACACACATACACTCCAAAAGTCTTTGTGGAGGTTGATGTGTTTGTTGTTTTTGGACATGGTTCCATGCCATCTCGTCCACTAACCCACACACCCATCCTTTCCCATGTAATGAATATACTGTAATACTGTGTACTCAAGTCTAGCAGGAATTCTCATTTGAGAGAGTTTTAAAATATTTTTTAATATGAATGTGGCAGTAGCTAAAGCAGACATAAGAACACCTCATGGTCATCTTTCCAGAAGTTTCTCCTCAGGCTTTGCTCAGAGGGTTTGTCATTCTCATCCAGGCCACTGTCCTTATTTACAAAGAGCCCACATCATAAACCACCAGGAGCACTTCTGAGGGAATAAAAAGAAAGGTAGGGCTCCCACAAAAGCAAGAAAGGCAAACCTTTGATATGGAGAGGAAAAAGAAGTATGTGATGGTGTTTTCAGAGCAGTGGATGAAAGTGGAGAGAACTCCTGCCTCATAAATGAGTGAAGATCTCACTCTGTGTCACCAACGCTGTGGCCTTGGTTCTGGACTAAGGACAATACAGTCAGTCTCCCAGTCTTCTGTGTTCTCCTATTCATTAACATCTATCTCTCTAAACACTACCTATCTGTCTGCCTATCCTATCACTTTGTTGTTATATTATCTTCCCACTGTATGTACAAAAGTGTCTTAACACACTTCATGTGCACCTTTTCTCTTTCTTTCTTTCTTTCTTTCTTTCTTTCTTTCTTTCTTTCTTTCTTTCTTTCTATTTTGTTAATTCTTCAGCAGTTCTTCTCTACCTCAATGAATAAATGAAGACACATACTGTAGTCCTGTGTCCAACATACTGTAAAAAAAAAAACTTTTTAATTAACAAAATATTCTACAATATTTTGAGCCCTAACATTCAAAGCTGACCCATACATGTAGTATGCATTGCATACACAGATCTGTTTTAGGCATGTTAGTGCCAGGTCAGTTGCTGGCTCTGATGGCGGTCTCCCATGTTTCCAGTGCCACAGACATGGCCACAGCTGCACCCGTGCTTGCCAATCCTCTCAGTGCCAATGCCAGGTCACTTAGTGTCCACTCCACTGTCACTGTGCCATTTATAGGCACAGCACAGGCACCGCAGCAACCTGTGGCCCACTGCAAAACACAAGACCTACACAAGGGGGCAGTGTGTCACCCACTATACATACAGAGCTCAGATCTAAGCCACTTGATGTTGTGATGGTGTCCAAAGGAACAAAAAAAAAAAACCATCATCAATTTGATGTGCATTCATGCCAAGGTTTCAAAACCATCCTTGGCATCTCAACTAAGAGCTGGCTTTGAAATGGAATGCTTAATAGCTTTGTGAGATATCAAGGCCACAACGAATAAAAGCCTGCACTGCCGCGGCAGAGAAAAAAAGCAAGGGGACAGAACGATGGTGCTGCTGAGCCGGTGAACCTGCTGTCTCTCACAAGATGCTCTGCCAAACACTGTCTCCTGTGCCTGCTCTATATTTGATTTCCTCCCGAATCTGCAAAGCAAAACGAAATAAGCCACACACAAAAAAGCATGGGAAATAGGGGACGACGCACCAGGCAGGAGGGTTTGGTTTGATGCTTGTGCCCTGGCAGATCAGAGCAGGTTTCGGGGGCGAGACAGCGTCCTTGGCACAGCCAGGGAGAGGGGCCGTGGACAGCTCCCGCCAGTCTTTTTTTCACGCGGCTCATTCTTGGACATGCGATGCAGTGTGAGGGTGAGTGTGTGTGTGTGTGTGTGTGTGTGTGTGTGTGTGTGTGTAAAAGGCTCTGACTCGGCTTGGCAAAGGGGGACGGGCACGCGCTCTCACACATCTCAGCATGACTCCACTCCGCTGCATGTCAATGAGACAGCGATGGGAAGTAACGAAGTACAAATACTTTGTTACTGTACTCAAGTAGATTTTTCAGATATTTTTACTTTACTATTTATTTTTGAGCGACTTTTTACTTTTACTCCTTACATTTTAACACAAATATCGGTACTTTCTACTCCTTACATTTTACAAAACAGGCTCGTTACTTTAGTTTCAAATAATTTCAGTGGTATTTTTCGCGTCATAGCGGATGGGAATATACGTTGCACTTGACGCACCATGACTCGACAGATTTGGGCGGCATTCATTCGTGACAACAAGGCCGTAGTCATGATGTCAACATTGGGGGGGACCAAATCTGTGGTGGGGTCTGAGGGACCCCCAAACAGAATTTCAATACATTTCATGCAAAAGTATTATTAAAAATCACAAACAAGTCGTTAGTTAGGTCAGTCAATTAGGTTATTCCAAACTTTTGATGGACACAGATGCCCCCCCCCCCCCCCGTGAGTTTTGTGAAAAGAGAAGGGTGGAGAAGAAGCAACTTCACTGGTCCGTCCCTGGACCCGTGACTCCATGTATACTCCATGTATACTTACAATTTACAAACTACAGTATCTTAACAGTACAGTAACCTCTTAATGTGGTTCTTTGACTTATTACTTACACCTGAAGATTTTTTTAAACTAAGGCTTAGACTCATAGGTTTGGAGCCTAATAAGATTTTGTCTTTTAATTTAGATTTTATTATGCTGGCGGCTAATCACACAATTTTAACATAGTTTGAAAGGGACAGGATTCAGGAATAGGCTACTAAGACAGGCTCCTCTTCTGTCTGACTCACCTCATGTTACCCCTGTATGCATTATAGACTGGCTTCTGACAGAAATTACGTTTTGTGCCAACATGTAGAAACACTAGGCCTACTACAGCCTTTAATTGGTGAATGGAGGTGCAAATTCCTTTCTTTTGTTA
>NW_027468620.1:5300884-5305884 GCF_046254945.1 Alosa pseudoharengus | reverse complement strand
CTCTCTCTCTTTCTCTCTCTCTATCCTATTCTTTCACTCTCCCTCTCAGTCACACGCCGTACTGTCGTCCAGTGATGGGTGGAGATGGTCGGGTAATTGGATGAATGCCGAGGCCGATTGTCGCCATGGCAGCTAGCATGTGTGTTCATCACAACCTGCCGTTGTTTGGGTATTCACCCGCCCGACAGAGCTTCTGGGGAAAGCTAAAAGAAAATGACCATCAGAGGTCTCTGAAACCCTCCAGCAAATGTTCATCATCCACTGACAGACAGACACAGAGCTCCTTGCAGGCGTCGGTGAACACAATGAGTATAATTAACGTTGTGAAAATAATGAGTGTGGGAGGTGGGGGGGGTTGGGTGGAGAGTCCAATAAAGGAGAATATGAGATCAAGCAGCCCAGTAAGTGATACAAGTAAGCAAAGAAAATAACCATCCCGGGTGCATCATTAAAATTGTTTTGACAGTATTTTTTAGCTCTGATAATTACTAATACAAAAAGGGAAACAAAATAATTACCCACGACAAAACAAAACATCCAGAGGTGTTTCCTAATTAGGAGAGAGACCGGTAACGTTGAGGGCTTCCCCCTACTTCCTCCACCATATGTGCCCCTTGCATTTGTCTTTCTAATGAGATGGAGAGGACTGGCTCTTGCTCTGTACCGCTGGCCTGTCGTCTGCTCCTCCTGATCTAACAGGTACCTACGGGCGGGGGCACGGGGACAAAGCAACCACATTGGTTCAAGCAGCACTTACAAAATCACAGCAGAGACCTGGTGCCATTACTTCATTAGCAAACCACTTCCTCTCCTTTAATTGTCCTCCTTCAACAGACGTCAACCATAGGCTTCTCTTTATTTTCATGTTTTGCTGTTGTTGCTGTTGTTGTTGTTGTTGTTGCTGTTGTTGTTGTTGTTGTTACTGTTCCCTGCATCCTTCTCTGAGCATCCAACTCACATCAGCCTTTCCAGCTTCCTCAGCTTTGACCCCTATTGTCCCCAGCACAACATATGACTACAGGAATTCAGAGATAAAGGCTTATCGCGCCGCTCACGCCCCTCACTCTAGCAGATCGCTGCCGGCCAGTCACAGGGGCATTGATGTGCTACAGATGGAACGGGATTGCTCTTTTTCACCGACATCGAGTGCGTTCAGAGTCAGGCGGTGGGGACGTCCAGGGGGCAGGAGACAGATGGAGCAACAGGAATGAGACGGTTGCTTGTCTAGCTAACGATGTAAAGTTTTGTTTAAAGTGTTTATTGCATCCTTGAAGCGGCGTTTGTGAAGCACGTGTGTGTGTGTGTGTGTGTGTGTGTGTGTGAATGTGTATGTGTATGTGTATGTGTATGTGTATGTGTATGTGTATGTGTATGTGTATGTGTATGTGTATGTGTATGTGTATGTGTATGTGTATGTGTATGTGTGCAAGCGATAGTGAGAGACAAACTGCCCCGGTCCCTGACAGGCCCCTGAAAGACCTCTACGATTACGTGTCCAGCAGCGGCGGCCCCGCGGGGATCTTATCAAGCCGCCAGCCCACTCCCAGCGCCCCGGCCCCGGCTAAAAATAGCCTCGCAAGAAATTGGAAATCGGGTTAGGAGCCGGGGACGATGCGATCACACCATTGAGCCTCTCCCAAGATGTGGGGCGGAGGTTGTGTGTGTGTGTGTGTGTGTGTGTGTGTGTGTGTGTGTGTGTGTGTGTGTGTGTCTGTGTGTGTGTGTGTGTGTGTGTGTAAGAGAGAGTAGAGGGGAAACGACGGACAGTCTGCTGGCAAGCTCTTTCAACTGCCATTAAAGGTAAATAAATAAAATAAGCAAATGGGTGTGGGGGGGGGATCAAAAGCACTTCAACACTGTCTGGCTGACCTGAGGAAGACATCTCAGCTGTGGAGAGAGAAGACAGAAGTCTGACCGGAGCAACGCTGTGTGTGTGTGTGTGTGTGTGTGTGTGTGTGTGTGTGTGAGTGTGTGTGTGTGTGTGTGTGAGTGATTGAGTGAGTGAGTGTTGTCCTAAATTCACCACAATGCCATGGGGTAGCAGCACATGTGGAGACGCTTTCAATTATACATGCACACATCAAATGCCTACATGTTCTTGGACACCACAAATGAATAAAACATTGAATATAAAGAACGGATGCACATATAGGGCTTGCTGCAGCACACATAAATAATGGTGTATATGACCTTGGATTATGTTATGAAAAACATGGTGCTTGGTGCTGCCAAATTGCCAATGTGAAGGAGATTTGAGTCTATGGGCTGTGAGCTACATCACCGATACAAGCTCAATATTGAATACAGAGGAAGTATATGGCCAACAGAGAGACCCATCTGCTCACTTTCACAAACTGGCTTAAAATAAGACTTCCCAGAACAGTTACACGCTCTGCATCTAACAACATGTAAGATCTTATCAGCAAAAACAAACACTCATAACGCCGTAGTGTATTTATCGTGCAAACCGCAGTGCATATTCTATAACTCACTAGACATTAGACATCATTTCATCATCTTGCAGGCTGACAGACACACATCGCTCCATCACAGCATCTCATGTTCCTCCAGAAATGGGCCAGAACCCCTGCGGGCTGGTGCCGGGGCCCGTGAACATGACACCTGTCTGCTGCGTGACAGCGCTGTCAGTCCCACACATGGCCCAGAGGAGCTGGGCTGGCAGAGCACAAAGAGAACGCAGGGAGATGGGTGGAGGCACAGGAGTCCAGCAGGAGCTCAGGAGGAGGGGGAGGAGGAGGAGGGAGGAGGAGGAGGGAGCGCCATGCTGCAGATCCAGACTGAACACATCTAGAGAGTCTTACTGGAACACTGATCCTCCCCATCTAAGCTCATGTCTCTTGCCATCCTTTATTGTTCATTTACACTGTCTGAGTTTTTCTATCTGGCAGTCTACTGACCTGTTGATCTGTCAATCTATATATGTTACTGTTTGTAATGTGTCTACCACCTGGATCAACCACCCTGCCAGGCTTTCTGCTAGATGTTCTTGTTGCTTGACATGTGGCTTAGACACTCTACCTACCAGTTTCTTTAAATCTGTTGTTCACCTCATAGCAGCTTCACATTGTAAATGCATCATTACTGTCTGGCACATTTTCTAAGTCCGAGAAAACAGCTGTTGTAAATCCTCTTCTCAAGAAGAATAGAAACTTAGATGCCACCATGCTAAACAACTACAGGCCCATGTCCAATCTACCTTTTATTGGCAAAATTATTGAAAAAATAGTCTCTAATCAAGTAACCACCTTCCTAACATCAAATGGGTATTTTGATTACTTTCAGTCAGGTTTTCGGGCAAATCACAGCACTGAAACAGCTCTTATTAAGGTTTTAAATGACATACGCCTCAATACAGATGCAGGCAAAACATCAGTCCTAGTGTTATTGGACCTTAGTGCAGCCTTTGACACTGTTGATCACAAAATATTACTACACAGATTAGAGCACTGGGTTGGACTTTCAGGTATAGTCATCAACTGAGTCAAATCATACCTACAAGAAAGGAGTTTGTTTGTTGCTATCGGCAACTGTACCTCTATGCCAACGTCCTTGACCTGTGGTGTCCCCCAGGGGTCGATCTTGGGGCCACTATTATTCAACCTCTATATGCTCCCACTTGGACAAATCATCACAAACAATTTGATTTCCTATCATAGCTATGCCGATGACACCCAACTTTACTTAGCTCTTTCACGCTATATATTTGGTAAAACAGAGGAAAGACTTAAGGTTGCCACTCTCCTTGATATTAAAGGACTTAAAGCAAAGGATATTGTTAGAAATCTTGGTGTCATAATTGACCAGCCACATGAAAGCAATAATTAAATCAGCTTTTTACCACCTCAAACATATTGCCAAACTTAGAGGGCTAATGTCTAAACATGATCTAGAAAAACTTATTCATGCATTCATCTCTAGTAGGGTTGACTACTGCAATGGGCTTTTCACAGGCCTTCCTAAAAAGACTATCAAACAGCTTCAGATGATACAAAATGCAGCGGCTAGGGTTCTTACAAAAACTAAAAGAATTGACCACATTACTCCAATACTTACAGTAAGTCCCTGCATTGGCTTCCAGTAAGTCACAGGCTTGACTTTAAAGCGCTTCTGCTTGTTTATAAATCACTAAATGGAATGGGACCAAATTACCTTCATGTAGCAGACATGCTTCAGCAGTACACACCTTCCAGACCTCTCAGGTCTCAGGAGAAATTCAGACTAAACTAAACATGGTGAAGCAGCGTTTAGTTACTATGCAGTTCAGCTCTGGAACCAACTTTCAGATGAGATCAAAGTTGCCCCAACTATAGCCAGTTTCAAATCTGGACTTAAGACCAAACTTTTCTCAGATGCTTTCTGCTAACTGCTCACTTATTTTTTTACATTTCTAAATCTGGGAAAGTCTTTCAGCTAAAATGTTAATAGTTAAATTACTACTTTTTACACACTTTGAAATGATTGCCCTTTTATGCTTTTATGTACTATATCACCATGTGTGTTTTATGTATTCTTCTACTTATTATTATTATTTTATCATTATTCTTTTCTTTTTTAACTATTCTTTGACAATTGCCCTTCACTTTTATCAACTATTCCTGTTTGCTTTTGTTTATGTAAAGCACATTGAATGACCTCTGTGTATGAAATGCGCTACATAAATAAAGTTGATTTGACTTGACCTGACTTGATTGACTTCCAGGTCACGGCATTGTGTTCTGGCAAGTAAACAAAACGAATGAAGGAACATGAGAGCTTGTGTTGTTATTCAATTTGTCTATTTTCGTTTTGAGTACAATTTTTGGAAATGACAAAAAGACTCATTATCTGTGTTTTTCATTTTGGTTTTAGAAATCCAGAAAAAAACAAGTGCATTTTTGTTTTTTGATTGTTGGTTTTAAATGGAAAAAAAAGAATGAACGAATCATACACGGACCAGTCTGGATATTATTTTGTTTAACTGCCAAATGTAAATTTACCAG
>NW_027468620.1:3880884-3970884 GCF_046254945.1 Alosa pseudoharengus | reverse complement strand
TCAATCCTGGCCTGCGTTAAGAAGCACTTGCTGAAACACCCAATGTGTGTTCAATTCAAATGGGAGACGGCAGCGGCCGGCTGGATTCACCATGATGTCTTCAGCTGATAGATCACCTTCCTCAGTAAGGACAAAGAGAATGAAGATGACTACGCTGCCAGACACAATACAGATGAGCCTTGCACCTCTGAGTAACTGCTCCCCAGTCTGTCAGGGGAGCTTCGTTTTTTACAAAGTATTTTAACAAAGACAGATAGGTCAAAACATTACACATATAGTGACAATATTATTTCAAGGCATGTTCCATTAACAAAACTCTGCTACTGCTGAGAAAAGGTCTAAGTTTTAGTTTTAGGTAGCCCCTGTAGGGGGCTTTGGTGTGCTGCATCTCTGTCTTGCAAATAGTAGATACCTGAAAGGTTAGGGAAATCAATCACATTTTTCAAAAGAAGTGCAAAAAGGGGCAATACATTACACTGGTGCCAGATCAGGAGGGGCGGTAACTCATTCTGCTCCTTCTACAGTTTCCACCCTGCCTTCCGACTGACTCCAGAAGGTCATCCCTTTCATCAAGTATTCTATTTGCATCCCAAATTGTATGCACATGAAAAATGTGCTACTGTGTTTGTGGTGGCCCCTCGGAGGCAGATGAATTTCTGTAGGAGTCTGATGCACGCTAACCTTTGCAGATGGCACCACTATTGCTGAAAAATGGATTGCTTAATAAAGCATATCATCCGACATATTTGCTGCTTGGCTGACCAAATAGAGGTTGTTTTTTGCACAAATTTCTTTGTCAAATTTGTCAATGTTCATGTCATTTTTGTTTTAGGTCATGGAAAAACAGAGGAAAATCCTAGCGTGTCGCGTTAGCACCAATTTAGAGGCTATTCCTGCAGATGATCTGATTTTTCCACAAGGTTTGCTCTGTAACAAGAAGAGAGCTGGGTGCTGAATGGGCTGGATTTTCTCTTCTGTGTGTTATTGTCTGGCCGCTATAGGTAAGGCAGCCCGTGATAATGCTGATTAATGGGATCATCACCAGAATATTACTAATAGTACTTCACATCATAATGATCCAATTTAGCCTGCACTCTCAGACAAACCCTGGTAATTATATCTATAAGACTGACATGCTTGGGTACGGAGGCACACCCTATTTCAAACCCTCAGACTCGTCCCCTCTATTGAGTAAGAAGACATAAATATCTATGAGAGCCAAGCGTGGTAATGTCCCTAGTGATTATATAGAGTGTCATTAAGGTATATCAGCCTATCACTGTCTGACTCCAAAAGTTGATCATTGTCTCACAAATAATTCTCACTTCACTCTCATACTACATACAGTACTCATTCAACTGTTCACAGCAAATGTCTATAGACCCTTTCAACAAGGTAAACAAAAACAATGCTTGAACATTCTTAAGATAACATATGGAATGTTAAAAAGGAAGTCTTGTGGGGCCAACTATGATGCTGATAATGGAACTCTCTTGAAAGGGTCCATATTTATTTTGCAAAATATTGCACAAATTGTATATATTTGACACTATATTGCACACATTTCAAAACATCAAGTGGACCAGTGCACTACGAAAGTACAAACTTTTTACGTATGCCATGCCATTAATTCTAGTGACATTTCTGAGCAGTTACAAGAGAAAAATCAGACACAAAAAGTGGTCCCTGGACATAAGTTGTGAAAAAATCTTTCATCAAACTTGCATATGAGAGCAGTCATGTGATGTACAGCCTCTTAACAGCATGCATTGCCTCCTTTGGTGATCTGGCCAACCAATCCATCTTCCTGAGTGCTCTCGCAGCTGAAAGAGTGGGCAATGGGTGCTCACGTCATTGGGCTTCAGCAGGAGATGAATTGGAGTGCCATCACCCACCTCCAGACTGGCCCAGCGCTCCAATCTGGACCCCGACGCGTGAGGCATTGCGCCTCACTCACCCAGAGAGGATGCAGATTCTCGGCACCCTGGGAGAGTGTGGTGCCAAGGAGGTGTCCAGACCCTCGCCTGCTGGGGACAGCCACTGACAGGCTGTCTCACATGACATGGAGATGACAGACAGAGCATTTCCTCAACCACAAAAAATTCAAACTATAAAATCAGCGGCATTTTTCTGTGGATGTAAACAGTCCATTTATGGATTTTATTTAGTGTGTACAGTAAAACACACCTTTCATAACAGCTGATTGTTGTTGATGTTATGAAATGGCTTTGGAATAATGCATGCAAAACAGTAGGGTGAGATGAAAATATATAGTAGTATGCTCTTCTACTGCAACTTATTGGCCTTGAGAACTGTGAAACCCAGTATATACTGTAACTTGTCTGACATCAAATTCAGTGAAGCAACAATATTTCATGCAATGCTAAACATTCCTTGTAACCTGTCACTTTGTGTTTGTAATTCATTCTGAAATTAAGAAGCCAAGCTTTAGGGTGAAAGAGTCCAACTATTGAAAGTATTAGCAGCTAAACAATGAATCATGTTACCACCTGGATGGTAATTAGAAAGGGATTTTGACAACAAAGGTGAACTTTTCCCCTTCAGGTTTCATTGCTGCATCTGCTGAAATAAGATTTCAGGGTGACGAGGCTGGCAGATGACAGGAAACGCAAAGTGCCCAAACAAACTTTGGACACATTTCCCAATTTCAACTCCAATTATCAAGTAATTGCTTGCATTAAGTAAATAATATGACTCTAAAAGCCCATCAGGCCCTGTGAGAATATAGCAGCCTATCCTTTAACCTGCCAGTGATGTCAGTCATTCCCTCCCTGTGATAGCATCACTGGTGCACAGTGGCCAGACACACAAGATGCCAGCAAAAGTCCTTGTGGAGAACACTGTGTTATGTTACCTCCTTTATCAGGTATCAAGTAGCACCCATCTGATGTTAGGCATGACCCCATGATCAAAAGAACTGCTGAAGCACAGGAACAGCTACAGGGACAGACACAAGGCAGAAGAGCATGCTGTGTCCAGGAGCAGCATACTTATAGACTCTGGACCTTCCCAGCAAGAAAAGGGCACTATTACTATTGCTATACAAACTATTTCTTTCAGAATGAACATGCTGCTATGATTTTTTAAACTTATTTCTCAGATTAAAAAAAGGCATATTAATGGCTAATGTCTCTCACACATTCCCATACACAGCCATTTCATCTTTTGACTTTCATCTTGGTTCTGCTCCTACTCCCTGCCTACAGGGATAGCGGTCATTTTTTTAACACATGGAGGCAGTGAACGCTGAACGCAATCGATACACAGATACACATCCTTCGTATGTTACCATAAGAGGGACAATATCTGACCGCTTCCTCTTGCCGTTTCACAGTTCAGCATTCCAATTAACCTGGCCAGATCACCATGCCAATCACAAGTGGGCTCTATCGACAAGCTGCATGAAAAGAATAATGTTGTTAAGATGATGCAGCTCACTGTGAGGCACTCCTCCCTTAACAGTGACAAGGAAGTTTGCTCCAGTCATTTATCAAGTCCCTCCCTTGCCACCAAGGGGCTGGCCTGTCCCCTGGTCCGCCTGCTGTTCCTGTGGGGCTGCTGTGCAATATGTGCATTTCAGCCACGGAAAGAAAAAAGTGCTGATTTGCCCAGCACTGCTAAGTTTGATGGATCTGTTGTTGTCATTCGCCTCAGTCCCGTCCCCCCCTCCCCCACTAAACAAAAGGAATCATTAACTCTTTTGTGCCGCTCAGGAGTTTTATAGGTTACAGATAATGCAAAAGGAGATGGGATACAGCTGGGGTCAGTGGTAGCAATCTGCGCAGGGGCCTCCCTGAGACCCCAGCCTTCTGCATGCATGGATGAATCTGCATAGAGAGCTGATTACAGAATGATTTAGTGAGTGCCGATAAATTTTCTGGCAGCCTCTACCTCTCATTTCTCAGTGCATGTGCACAAACAGAGAAACATAAAAATGCTGTCTGTCTGTGCGTCTCTCGCAGACCTAAGCACATTCATGAAACAACTATTCCGTTTCGTTCAGCTTCACAAGTGTAAGTACTGAATATATTGAATGGCTTGAGGACCAGACCTTCAAAGTGCTGGGTTTTTCACTTCTGCTCTTGAGTGTCTGATTATGAGCCACTGGAATGTGCTTTATTGCCATGGTTTTGGCCTAATCTTTAGAATTTTGAGAAATGAATTGTTCCTATAAGTTTATGTGGTATAAAACCCAAAACAACAATGCATACCGGAATCAGACTCTTTCAGAACATTTCTAAACATAACAGTCTCTCAGTCTAGACAGTTATGATCAGAACTTCATATGCGCTATTCATATTTATTTCTGTTTCAGTATGGCATGACAGTTCTCTGTTTATAAAGAACCTTGACTTAAATGTTGTGGCTTAACAAAAGAATATAGCACATGTCCATTCCAACCCTGTTTTCCCTTAAGGGAAGACCAAGTTTTTTACTATTTTTACACAAGTCTCACAAATAAAAACATTGTATCACTTGGACAAGAAGAGAGATCAATCCATTTATTTTGCCCTGTCAAGTCATAACAGCCTCAGACAACATACAAATTGAGATCATAGCAAAGGGCTTCTACAGCAGCCAAGTGTGGACTGGTGGGTTACCGCGGTGATTGAGAGTGTGTTTGAATGCTCAGGGCCAAACGTGAGCAGCACTGTTACACTGACAAGGTCGATTCAGTAAAAGAATACCCTCTACACATAGTCCCGCTTTCTTGGGCACTTTGGCCATTGGCGACTTCAATATTGATTATTGTTAAGAAAACTGCTCCTCAAGGAACACTGTCATAAAGATAAATGGAATTGTGCTCAATGCCAAATATACTGTATAGAAACAGTACCTTCATGTGAGGTGTGCTCAATAAAATATGTAAAAATTGTAAATGTAAATTTATCAAAAGAATTTAAGATCAACTTGCAAAGATCTGAACAACAACAAATGCAACAACAAGCAACAAAAAAACAATCAATTATATTTACATGCTGATCATACTGGCTTGTGCACTCATCTACACAAAAAATCTCCAACTTCCATAAATCCAATCTTCTCTTTCCTTATTGCATTTTAATGAAACCTGGTTCCATCTAAGCTGTTTAATTCTATCCATTTGTTATGTTTGGGCAACTCATTAGCTGTCATTTGTTATCATTAGATGGAAGTTCTGAGCTATTTTTCCCAAGAGAAGTAGCCCAGTCTCTCTCCCTCTGCTGTGAAAATCATCATTGAGACCCACAGTCCCCTTCATAACTTTGAGCCGGTAGCCAGACAATCGCATATGAAAGATCAAATGTCAGTGCATGGGCCACAGTCAGCTCTCTGGCTTCCCTCCACTGGGAGTTGGTGCCCGTTTGATGTCACTCCACCAACTGTGCTGTGCCCTCGTGTAACTGCCACCCCTCACCACCCAGCCTTCCAGCTTTCTGCAGAGCAACTGAGAGGCTGATTCATGGTGTCCTACACAAATGTGATTGATAGTTTCCTTAATCTTTTCTCAGTGATAATGGAGCCCCTTGTGTCTAACCTTGCATAAAAATGCAAATGAATCAAAAGAAAAATGGCATTAAATACAGTGGGCTGAACCATGCTGGAAAACCTTGGGAAGTGGGTGTGCATATTTCCTCGTCTGGACTTGAGTGCATTTGGGGAAAATCCCTTTACGGAGGAGAGAAGTTAAGAAGAAGTTGAAGAAAACTATGATAAGTTACTAATTCAAACAATTGTTATTCTGTTTAATAAAATAAAGTCTGTGTGACTTTTCTCCATGTCAAACATCACCTCCCAGGTAAAGGTTTTGCTTTGACGCAGACTTTCATAAGTGGTCCCCATCATGCCTAGTCTGTTTCACAGGACAATCACCAAGAATATGCACTTGTCATGAGCAGAAAAGCTGATGGGAGACATGTTTTAGTTTTGTTTGGTTTTGTCTGCAGTTACAGGAAAGGTGGGCCTGTGACAGATCTCTGTTTAGCCTGCTGAATATGTGTCTAATTCATCTTGTTCATATTGTGATGTGAAAATATGTCCATGTTTATACACATTTAGCAATGGTTTAATGATCAAGAAGACATTGACTGCTCAAGCAATTTGTTCATTAAAATTGATTCATGGATTCTAAATTGATTGAAATAGTATTGATTAATTAAACAAGTGAACGTCACAGAGGATGATTCATGTTGAATATATCACTGTCAAGAGACTCACTAAAATAGCCATTTGCATTTTAGGAAGACTGATCACTCCTAAACTTTGTCACCTTTTTAAGAAAAAAACTAAAATGAACATCCAAATTTTGGATAAGGCAAGAAAGTACATGACAGTAACTGGATGGCAGTATTTTTTTAATTTTTTTTTAAATACAGTGACTCATGCATTATCACGGATACGCCAAAGTTTTGGCATAAGGGAACTTATGCATTATATTGCCAAACAAATAACAAATGAAAAAGCCCTTTAAAGGCAATGATGTGAGTGCTAATAGCAATGTATAAAAGTAAAGAAAAACAAAAAATAAACTTAACTGTGTTTCAAGTAAATTAAATATGATGTTGAAAAATCTTTAATGTCATCCCCAAGTTATGCTTACCTGCCATCTGTGCACAATTAGCTGTCCTCATGGGAGCAGTAACGAATGATAGTAATTAGAGATCGATGGTAGCCAATGACCGATATACAGGATGATAATGATTTCTTTGGCCGATATGTTTCTTTTTTTAAGTAATTTATACTATAATTATGTTATTCCATGCACATTGTAAAAAAATAGGAATAACACACTAATCTAAACTGGACTGGGTGCAGAATCTTCCTCTTAATGTATACATTTTTGAATCAAGGACACTCATCAGTACTTTTGGACTTTTTTAAGTGACGACGACAGACCTTCAATAATCACAATTCTCTTCTCTTGATGGACATCACTTTTGATTCCCTTAGAGAAAAAAATTTCAGAAGTTAGATCTGTGTAGTGCCTAGCCTGGCTAACGTCAGACCTCATCTCATTGAGATGGGGTCTGGGAACTAGACATTAATTTTCTCATATTTGAAACGTGGTTTACGAATGCCCAGAGCCGTTGATTGGGCGCTACGAATGTCTATCAAATGCGTCTGTACATAGCTCATAACGGCTTCGGTGTGTCGTCATCGTCTTGCTGCCCTCCCTCTGTGATCTGTGATTGGTTCCTTTGTTGAGGTGAAAACGAAGTCCATAGAATCCAGGCATAAAATCGCGCGCGTAAGGCAGCATGGGAAAACCCAGGCTATGTAGTGCCTATAACATAATCAGAATCAGGGATGGGGATGGAAAACGGTATTCAATACACCTAATGGGCACTATGAGTACTTGGACATGTCTTTTGGGCTGGCAAATGGCCCTTCTGTGTTTCAGTGTTTAGTTAACAGTGTACCCAGAGAGAGGTGAGAGAGGTTGAATATATTTGTCTCTGTCTATTCTATCCTTATCTGAACATATTCAGCTTGTCTGTCTAGTTTTCTCTCAGCTCCTGAAGAACAACTTTTACTTTGTGAAACTAGAGAAGTGTCAGTTCCTCAATACCAATATAATCTATTCCTCTGATATTTTCATGGAACCAGCTAATGTTAGCACAATGCAGGATTGGCCTACTCCTACTAATCTCAAACAAGTTCAGTGTTTTTGGGTTTGCAAACTTTTAGTGGCGATTTATGGGGAATTGTAGTACAGCCCCTCTCTCTGAGGCCCCATCTCCCCATCTTCTGTCACCTGGTCACTGCAAGCTCAATAGGTGTTTGATACAAAGCCACATTTAGCGCTGCACCTGTCTTCATTCACCCTGATCTGGATCAGCCCTTTACTGTCAAGGTGGATGTGTCTGAAGTGGAAGTAGGGGCAGTGATCTCACAAAGGTCCAACGAGGACAACAAGGTTTGTCCCTGTGCTTTTCTCTTCAGATGGCTTAACCCAGCTGCACTTAACTATAGGCCTTTTCACACAGAGATTACGCTAAATTTGCAGGAAGAGGAGACGTCTTTTTGCCGCAACTGTGTCTGCCTGCTGATCTGTTCACATGATGCAGCATTTTGGGGAGCCAGGAGGCAGGATCAGCTAGCAAATTAAAATGTGACGTGCAACAGGGGGCATGTAGAGTGATAGTCGTAGGCCTTATTATGCGTGGGCCTTCAGATGCAGCAGGTGTGTGATTTCTAAAACCATGGCGGGAGAACCGACTGCACTTTGGTTAGCTTGCATTTGCTTTGCTGTTGCTTAGAATGTTAGATTCTTGCTATAGATGTCTTCAGACAATAAAAAGTAATTTGGAAGGGAAATTGAAGAGTTGCCCCCTGCATTGGCCGTGATTCCCCTTTGAAAATCAGAGGTTCACAGGCTACTGTGGCCTTGGTCAGTGGCGCCGCCAGCCGTAATCCTGTAGCCTCACTGTGCGTAGCCTAGAAATCATTCAATATACAACAATAAACATAGCTTGTGTACTGTCTTAATTGAAACATGCTTTGCGCACAAATGATAGCCTAGGGCAAAGAGAATGGACATCTCAACATAAGGATACATTAGAAGATGATGATTGGTGTAAACTTTGTCACACAACGTGATAAGCAGTTTTGGCGCTTAAAAACGCAACGTTCCATTCAGTCATAAATCATTCAAGCATAGGCCTAGTGCTTGTCATGAAAAGAAAACAGGCCTATAGGCGCACTAGCAGTTATGCCGAAGGCAGTGAGATTATTAGGCATTGCATCCTGTCACTCTGTTTGGAACATGCATTTCGGGTTGATAAGATTCAGTTAATGCGAGGATCATATCAAAGTTTGGGACAACCAAACAGCAGTGTAGGCAAAGCAAATCCTAATTGTTAGGTTACCATAGCTGTCTTTTCTCTAGGCCTAGGCCTATCGGAAATCGCGACATAAGCACATTGGTTTCTTTTTTCTTTTCTTTCTTGTTCACGTGTTGGATAGTGAAGCGATAATGCATTTAAAGCAATGTAGGCCTACATTATGTGAGCCAGAGCCGATATGGCCAGAGATGCTGCTCTGTAAAAGTATTTCTGTTCTACCAAAATTTGCTGAACTACTTGCTAAGTAGCATATTCATCACAGACATCACATGTATCACAAGAAAGAGTTTTTTCTCAGCTTTTAAACGATGTTAGCGGTTGTTGTGGTAAACGGTTCGCGAGAAAAGTAACTTTAATTTAATCATATTTTCTGCGCCTGTCTCCCTACCCATTAATCTTGGTGAATACTTCGCGAACTTTCCCTCAACACATGACAAACCATATATCAGAATAAACAGCAGACCTTACCGAACACAAAGGTGTAAAGCATGCCCCTGTACAGTTAGCCATTCCAGAGTAATCCGGTTTTAAATTTGCAGCAATGTCTATGCATGTCTCCAACTTTGGGGTTCACAATGTGTTTAAATTGTTCAATAGGCCTACATGATTTTATAACAGGCCAAATACAAAATAAATGTTACAAAATCGCCTTGATATCTGTAAGCATTACAATCAGAGGATATACGTATAGGGCAGACAGACGCTCATGAGTTCATGCTTTGTTTTATCGCTGGATTTTAGGATAGCCTATTATGGCAACCGATTGCATTCCGAGCTACAGTCAACTAGCAGGCATTAAATGACTGGAGACTTTGTGAATTTAAAGATTGACATAATGGGCTGCTTTTGATCAGTTAGATTTATTTGCAATCTCCTGTGGTGGGCTGGACATAGCATCGAAATGCCCGCCCAGATTCCCCTTTCCGCCTTACAGCCACTGGAGGCCATACCTAATTCTTGCATTGTTACCCCAGTATACCTCAATCTCGAAGATGGAGATACCCCACAGGGAAAACTTTATGCACTTCCTTCAGTCAGGTTCAAGTTTTCCAGTGGGGACTTGGTTCTTAATTGGCAGAGCAACCAGGTTTAGATCACACACTCAATTTCATCCAGCACAGATTCTGGTGGCCGAAGATGGAGAAAGAGGTGCGGGAGTTCATCAGTGTCTGCACAGTCTGTGGGCAACACAGGTCACCTACACAATTCCCCGCTGGTCAGCTCCAGCCTCTCCATGTTCCCACCAGCCCTTTCAATGGATTTCGTAACAGGTTTGTTGCCCTCAAATGGATGCCCAGTTATATTAGTTTTAGTAGACATTTTCTATAAAGTTGCCCATTTGGTTTCTCTCCATAAGCTGAATTAGTGCTGGGCAACATTGCCAGATACCATAGTGTACCCTCTGATAGGGGCCCTCAATTTGCCTTTCGATACAGGATAGCATTCTGGTCTCTGCTTGGTGCTTCAGTCAGTCTCTCTTCAGGGTTCCATCCTCAAAATAAAAGACAAACTGAGAAGACTCATCAGGAGCTTGAGAAGTACCTCTACTGCCAGAACACAGAGGAGTTGGAAGAATATCATAAGTGGCTCCTACAATGAATTGAATGCAGTTAGCATTCGTATCTCTCTAGCTCTATTCATATTCGTAGCTCTCTCCAGCTCTTTCTCTTCTCAACACCACGCCAGTTCATCCATTATCCTTGTTTCGCTTGAAACATCCCTGTTGAACATTTAGCTTGTTCTTCTTGTTTGTGAGTAGGCAACAAAATAGCAACCTATAGGGTCTGTTGAGTCAAACTTTCGTTTAAAAGCATAATTAGGACGGAAGCACCACTTTTAAGATTGATTTAAGATTCAGGTCAAATGGCCTTTTGAATGGGAGTGCTAGGGGCACTACTCACTTTAGCAGTTTTTCCGCTTGCCGCCATCTTGTCAGGCAAGAAGTGAGTGTTCATTTATGTAAATGAGGTAACGGCATGCACTGGCCAACTGTTGTTATATGGCACAATCACAATAGCATTTTCTTGCAGAACTGTATCTCTACTTTCCTTACTAAAATTGTCGGGTTGTGGATGTAGAGCTATGACCCAACTGGCTGCAGTGTCCATACCATTCTCAGCTCCAAGTGCCCATGGGGGCCGGGGTTCGAATCAACAAGATCATCCGTATCCGCTCACAATGCAGATGCTGGAATTAATTAATGAATGGTTAATTAATTTTAGCTGTACTATCATGATACATTTGTGATATTGTGATGTATTGTGACTCATCTGTCATGCTGTACAGATAAATTTCCTTTTGGAACCCATTTAACTCAAGCCTCAAGCCAAGTAAGGTGTCTTCTTCAGTTGTTTTCACTGAATGGTGTATGGCCAATGCACAAAGAAAGGTGAGATGGGGTGAGGAGAGGTCATCTAGAACTGCTGCCTGAGACAGCCAAGTCAGGACGGAGTCATGCAAAACAATGAGCCGCAAGAAAATGGAACACAAACATGATCACCGGGGCAACCTTCCCTCATTGCCAAGGATGCTAAAACATCTAAAAGATGAAACCACAACAGAAGTTAAACACTTACTGAAATGTGACCTAGTACTGTTAGTGTTTAACATGGATCAGCATAATAAGTAAAGTAAAGTGAAGATATGTTCGAAAAGATGAATGAAAAAGATAGCAGACTTCCCAAAAATCTGGGGGAATTATGATGTTCTGGTATATATGAAGTTTGGGTGTGGGCTCATATACTGTGTTGTACACAAACATAGTGGCCCAGACCATAAACAAATCTCAGCCAATCAACTTCATTGCAATGATTTCACAATCATTGCTTCAGGATCATGGATGGGAGGGGTATAATTTGATTGACTGGTGAGTTCCAAAATTCACTCTTTACCAGAATTGCGATCTCTGCCTTTAAACACATTAAAGCATTGTTTTGGGTATTTTATGCATTTTTTGCTTTGTGCCTTAGTTAAACTAGAAAATGTGAATATTTTACATATCAATAGATTTGTTGGTCTTGTAGTGTTAACCTTCATTTGTCCCATGGGTAAGTATTAAGGATGTGTGATAGAATGATTTGAAATTGTTGTTTTTACAGGATAATCTCTGAGGGAAAATGGTTTGAACCTCAGAGTAGATCTGAGGTAAATGACTGTGTCAGCCTCTATTTATTTGTGACGTGATAGCTGCAGGCAGTGCCTGGGGAGGGCCATTAGGATCTTGCGCCATAAAAAGGCAGAATGCAGAGCAATTGGCGAAAAGTTAGTGTGTAATGTGGTGACATATGCAGCAAAGTGCTCCCTATGGATCAAGATGGAGAAAGAAAGTGCCGAAGGGAATTTAAAGACCACACAACATACATACCATAGGGCAGCTACATTAATGTGTGTAGTATGCAACATTATGCTTTTAGACATTGATGCACAAGTGAAATTAAATTAAATTAAAACACTTACATTACAGAGCTTGAATTGGTTAAAAAAGGAGAAAAATAATTTAAAAAGTGTTGTAAATTATCATTGTGTCGTTTTATTTTAATGTAGGAATAATGGCATTGTTATACACACAGCCAGTGCATTAGTGACTAAGAGAGATAACTAGCTCACCATTTAAAACAGTCTAAAATCTGAGTACAGTTATCGCGCAGTAATAGAATCACTGAATTGTGGGAATTGTCACTAATGTCACTTTTGATATGTATATATATTACAATTATGCAGGCTTATGTCAAGCGCAATAAGATTTATCACAAAACATGGTAAATACTTTATAAATTGAAGGTGCAATGGTATTAAGTGTAAGAGGTGTATAACGGGTACCTGACCTGTCTGTTCAGTTGTAATGAGATACAGTATCATAAGGAGGCATGCCAGTCAGGGCCTGGGTGTGGGGTGGAGGCTGGGTCTGAATTAATTAAATGACACTAATTCACCATAGCATAGAGGCTGGGACCAAGACGTAGGGTTGAAACTGTTTGTAAGGGCTACAAAACAAATGGCGCTGTTCCCTGTGGGGAAGAGATCATTATGGGTTCTGTGTCACTCAAACTTGGGAACACAATGAAGTCCCCGAACCACCGAGAGAGACTGACAGAAAGTGTTATGCCTGGGGCACTATCCCCACTGCCCAAGAGGGTCTGCAGCAACCTCAGCTCTGCCAAAAAATGTCTGAAATCTGCTGGGTCACTTGGGCACTGGCAAGGAGGGCACCTCTGAATATTGTCAGCAAGCCTCAAAGAGGAGAACAAGGAGGTGCAAAAACAGAGAGAGCTCATATCTTGTTTCATTTGAACCTTTATATATGTTTGGTAACATTTTACTGCAGGGTTAGACAGTTATAGGGCTATAAAGTATTCATTAAACATCATAATGATTGACGTTCTACATAACTTATCACTATAAGCATGATGTTATCCTATAAGCTCTTAAGATGGGCACTGTGTAATTGTAATGTGGTAGGGCATAGGGAAGCAGCTCAAACTACAAGTGAAATTAGACAGGAATTTGGCCTGACTCTGAAGTCTGAATTTGGCCTGACTCTGAAGTTTGAGTTGGGTCTGACTCTGAAGTCTGAGTTGGGTCTGACTCTGAAGTATGAATTTGGCCTGACTCTGAAGTCTGAGTTGGGTCTGAAATCGGGTCAAAAAAAGTATTGCAATGAATGAGATATAGCTTTTTTGTCCTTGCCATTTTATTTCAGAAATCTGTGTATCATATAAATGGATTTACATTGAGACATGTACATTTTGGATTATTTGTTTTGTTATGGTTGGGCAAAATATCAGGCCTATCTTTTAGGAAGTGTCCAGACTAGTTTATGTAAATAGCCTTGCTGATTACAAGCTCCAGGAAAGACCCATTGGTAACTCTTTTCTTTGACGTATTTATGCACTTTAAAACGATACAAAGGAACTAAAAACAAATTCAAATTTGATTATGTTTAATCATTAATAGACCGCAATGTTTCAATAGGCCATAATCCTGAGCTAATTTAATGAATACCAGATATAGGCCTTTATATGATATGACTTTGTTGTGGATGTGTGTGTTGTGGAAGTATGAAAGAAAGACAATCAGAGATAACAGCACAACAAAAGGGAAAAGGAATGATAAGAAGAAAAAGGAAACGTTTTTTTCACAATGGCAGATGCACTTTTTCGTGGCTACTCAAACAGATGCTGAGGCAGATGGTGGCAAATTAACAGAAAATGGGAGAAGAAGGAACGAGGAAGCTCACAAGTGGTCCGGGGAGGCAAGACATTAAAAAATAAAGATTCAAATGTGTTCTTGTGTGCTTGTTTGTGTGTGCATATGTGTATGCTAGAAAGAGAGAGAGAGGGAGGGGAGAGAGATAGAGAGGGAGATGGACTTCACCGTAAAATAGAGAAGGAGAGGGGGAAGCAGGGGTGGGATTGCACTGATAAAACAGTCGCCCAGCTGGGAAGAAGAAAAAGGATGGGTGGAGGATCTGTGCTCAGAGATACACTGGCGCGCGATAATAATCAGAGGCGTGAAATTACAAGTGTGATATTTGTGGGACCCGAGGGTGTGGTTGAGGGAGCCTCCTGGAGATGGCCTGGGCACATCATCACGGCAGCACACCAGCTCATGGTCATTAATAAACACAGGACCTGTGCTCATTTGCGCTCATGCTAAAGTAGCACTCCCACCAATCTATTTTTACATGTGTGGATAAAGTCTGAGCAGTTACTGAGAGAGAACTCTAATTCTCTTTCAATCTGAAATGGTCACACCATTGCCAGTTGATTAGACTCTACATGATGCTGGAAAAGGACAGTAGCATATGAAAGGAATACATACAAAGGAAAACAGTATGAGAATAATCTTTTAAAATCTGAATTACTACTATTTAACATGATTGAGCAAAGGACCTCCTTAGTCTAATTAGATAATGTATGTACATGTAGCCATGATACTGAAGTCCTCAGCCAAAATGCTTGCTTTCTTTCAACCAGAGCAGCCCTGTACTTTGTGGCACTAACAGGCCTAATGGCACAGTGTAGGGAGCATTGTCAGTTCTGCTCTGATAAGGTGCTGACTGGACATAATCAAACTGTGGCCAACTGGAGCTCTGTTTTGGCAAGAAGTGTTGACTGGAAGACTGTGCTGTTTGGATTGCTGTTGCAGATTCAACTGAACAGACTTATCTATACAAGGGGCACAGCCAGTGTGGAGCAGAGGAGACATTATGCTAGGTGCATAATGCACACAAAAAAAACCCTGAACCTCCGAACAGTGCAATAGATGTGTTCATGTATGAATCCAGTGAGCCATTTGGACAGATGAGAGAGATGAGTAGGCTGCACATAGTATGGTTATGAGGGCACATGTCACATTAAAAGACAATAGAAATGCATAAATGACTTGACATGACATGTTTTTGTCCTTCAGAATGACTCTCCAAATCTGAAATACCAGGCGCCTTGTTGGAGACCCGCTGATTAAGTGCACATTATAAAGATCATCTTATCAGTCCCAAAATGCATTCCCTCTGGCCAACAATTTCCCCGGGATTAATGCCAGTGGGGCACTCTCCCCACTGTCATTCCAGGGGGCTGAATGACTGCCATGAGCTCTTATAATGTCTTCACAAGCTCATTCCCCATGTCTACCTGCACTGTTCTGCTGATGAAGGCACCTTTCACTAAAGCAAAAGAGGACAGAAAGTTGAATGAAGCTCTTCAACCTTCAAACACAAACTCCTTTGACCCCAAAAGGTGATATCTAGGTTATACATAAACAAAAATGGAAGAAAGAGAAAAGGTTGAAATTACTTTACACAGAGAGAGGATTGCACTCTTTGTCTTTGCACATGAAAACAGCCAGTGCCATATTACAGTTCCAGCAGGGGGAGATGCAAAATGGCTGTTTTTTTTTTTTTTTTCATTTTTGCATCATTTTGCCCATGAGGAATATGGATAACAAATGAAATATTCAGTCCTACTGTCTGATTTATTTCTTTTATTATCTCCAAATATCAGCCAAGCAGTTTAAAGGATAGCTCCCCATGTTCTGGGTCCACTCACTGGGGGCCTGACAGCCTATCAACTCCATAAGCATAAACAGTTGAGAATTGTCTGGGTATTCCAATATGCCTTGCTATAGATTTCAGCACGCAGGATTTGTAAGTAGAAATAGAAAAATAGAAACCGAAATCCTTCAGGGAACAAGGAAGGAAACATCTCAGAGATGACACATTTGGTGGTTGGGCAAATTGAAATGAAAAATAAAAAAATGAATAAAGTATTTAAAAAATCTATTGATATATTATGCCCTTTTAAAGTAGATAATAATGTGTGTGAGACCAGATGAATGTGACTTACACATACACTGGTGCAGAGACCAAGTATTACCCAGTGGACTGTGTTCACACAGGAGAAACAACAGATTGTTTCAGGGCTGATCATTGCATCAGAGATATCAGTTACTGGTAATTAATGAACTCCTACAAATGGCCTCCCAAGACCTCTCACAAGCACCAAGGGATCATCAGGAGGCAGTAAGCCTTCACTGTGTGGCTCTGTGCCATTACAACTCTCAAGGGACTGAAAAGAGAGTTTAAAGAGCTGATCAATGAAGCCTGTTCAGACTCATTGTGTAATGCCAATAGAGAGCTACTACTACAGCTCCTGGATATTCTTTTCAGTACAAAGTTAGAAGAAAATAAATATATGTGGTATTTAAAATCCATTATGGTTTTTATTTCAAGATCAAAGTTTTAAATTAATCCTTCATAGAATAATAAAGTGTCAATTTATCCGAACAAACTAGAACATGGTGTACAACAGTGCTATAACTGTTTTTAAAATAAATGCTAAAATAAGCTTATATCACAAACTCATAAGACAAAACACAACCATTTTAAATATCTCCATAAAAAGCAAGTGTGTCACAAATATAAGATGACATTTACTATATATATTCCATCAGATTGGTTTGAATACTGGTATCACCCTATTTGGCTTTACCCTTAATTTTGTCATTGGGTTATATGACACTATGAAATGGATGTCATCACTTATAATACTGCTTCCATACACATACCAAGCTGTGTCCTTGAGGTCTAAATAATAAACGGTTCATCACTAGACACCAAATGGCAAGACAAATTTATGACTACTGATCTAGCTCATCATTACTGTAAAGTACTCAGTAAAATTTCATCGTAACTTTTCAGGAAAATAAATAAATTTGGCCTCCTGACCTTGGTATAAAAAAGACTAGGACAGGTGGTGATGGACCCCCTCAATTTTCATCATTCCTCTCTCTCCTCTCTCTCTCTCCTTCTCTCTTTCACTCACTCTCCCACTGTCATGCCTGTGTTTCCAAACAGACACACACACACACACACACACACACACACACACACACACACCACAACAACACAACACAACACAACACAACACAATACAACACCTCATAGCACAGCACAGCACAACACACACAAACACACACACACACACACAACACAACACAACACAACACAACACAACACAACACAGCACAGCACAGCACAGCACAGCACAGCACAACACAACACAACACAACACAATACAGCACAACACAACACAACACAGACACACACACAGACACACACAGACACACAGACACACACACTGCAGCCTTAAAACAGTTATTACAACTTGAGCTGATCTACACACCACCCCTGGAGAGTTGCCGTCTTCGCTTGGAGACCCCTCCGTGCTGCACACTCTCCCTCTCTCTGAAATAAAGGAAGTAAAATGACAGGTAGGGAATATGCAGCAAGTCTCACTTTAAATCAAGATAAAAGGCAGAAATGGAAAATAATAGGGCGTACCAACCCCCAGACGGCTCTGTCCCCTAATGGAAACACATGGCTGAAGGCTGAGGTGTTGTCAGCAGCCTGCGTCCTGACATTCCTTTTTGATAATCTGGCCTGCCATAAAATTAGAATAGCAAATACCTCTTGACAAAGATGCATGTTCCCTCTCTATTGTGCATCATAAAAAAAACTGTGTTGGTGACTCTGAATGCTGCAAACTTCAATTTAAATTTACAGAGCTGCGAAAGGAGAAGTGATATGCACTCAAAAATTTTAATAACCTATTAAGTTACTACTTCAATTTCATTTTATGAATATTTTCCTTGGGGAGCGCAGCTATCACCAAAGAAAGATAAAAATTTAAAAAAGATAAATAGTACCATTAATCTACAGCATTTCTCTTCCATTATCCTTGAAAATGAGGAGTTATTTTTGCTCAGATCCTCACATAATTAGCTCCTTACACTTGATTCACAAGCCAGAAAATGACCATGTTCAGAAAATTAAAAATTTGTCATTAAGTGGAATTTAACATAATACCATTTATCTTTATATATTCCCCAGCTGACAAGTGGCAGCCACGGAAGTTGTGCAGGCGTGGGTGCTAGAAGCCCCTCTGTTTCACACCAAGAGCAGAACACAAAAGGAAGCTTCTGGTAAACCATGTGGACTATTTTAGATGAGAATGGTAAAATACATGTGCTGCACATTAAACATTTCATTCAACACAATGATCAGATGTCCTACTTCAAACATATCACTCTTTTTAGTGAATATACATAAATCTATCATACAAAAAACACATACACATGAGCTAAACATGTTTATAACCATGAAATAACAGTGCTGTATAAACAGTTTTCAACAGCCTATTTGTAAAAAGTCCTGTGATAGACTATTGTTTTGATCATAACACTGGCATAATCAAGGTAGCGCTCAAAGCATGCTGTTTATTTTTGAGTTCCTGTGGTAAATAAATCAAAAGTAATGAGATGGGAATTTTTTTTAGTAAGTAATTGGTACAATTGCACACTGCATTAAATCTAAGCTGATTGGGACAAAACTACTTAAATGCTTTTCTGATGAAAATACAGTGAGGAAGTTTTGAGATCTAGTTATTTTTTGTCTCCTGGGTATTAAACACAAATTTGGTGGGAACAAGACTGTAGCACTCACAGCAGGCTATCCCATAATATCTAATGGGTCATCAAAAGGAATTATGGGTAGAGCACCTCCATTTGCATAGACTTTTAGAGAACCCCATGAGTTGTCACATGACTCATTACCACTAAATACTTTATTTAGGCCTTACATTAATGTCTGTGAAAAGGCTGGTTATAAATTAATTTGATATATGTTCACATTTACATGTTGAATATTGAATATGAAATGCATAAGGAACCCAGGCAACTAAAATCCTTGTAGCAGTTTAATATATATCATCACCAGAGCCAGAAATAGATTAGTCTATGGTATATCTGCAGGTGAAATTGAATCACATTAACTTTCAAACGATGATTTATGTTTGTCAAGCTCTTCCACAACTATGCAAATTACTCTGACAACACTGAAAATTGAAAACAAAAAGTCACAGTATGAGACAAACACATGGTGGTGACCAATACATTACCCCCCAGGAGTTTCCTCTTGACCAGCCTTCATACCAAAGTGGCAAGAAAAAACAACATGCTTTCATTGGTCTTCAGTGGAGGCCTTCAGTCATCACTCTAAATACAAATCAGTAGCAGAAACACTCCCATTGTTCTTTGTGTTTTTTTATTGCCACTGTAACACGTGTGCCTCCATTACATCTCCCACCAGATTAAGCATATATAGGTGTTCTACCATAAAGCCTTCAGATCCAAGTGTTTTACACAGGCCCTTCGTCACCCATGCCTGCTTTCCTGAAAATTGCAAGAACGGGATCTAAAAGACTAACGCATTACTAGTAGATTTAAAGCTAATAAACTCATTTCATAATAATATGTGTGGCCAGCCTAGTAATAAATCATGATCGGGGTTCTCGTTTTCCTGATACGGGATTGAGCCACTGACCCCAATCAGCAAATGTGGCAAATATTTAGAATTACAGTGGGGGAGTTGATTAATTCAGCAGCAGGTCTGCTTGGAATGGAGCTGCAAAAAGAGCAGCAGTTACTCGGGAGATTTGTCTGCGCTGCGGTGACATGTAGAGCTGGCCCTAGACAAATTCACTGTGGGTGGATTCCACACTTCTCACCAGTCCTCTGTCATAATTCAGGGGGCAAATTTCATTCATGTTCCCATTTTAGGCTTGTTTCACGTGCAGACAAAACACCATTCCTTCCATAATGGAACCAATTCAGCGACGCTAAGTTTTTGTGAGCCCAGCTGGTGCTCTCATAAAATGCTTTCATTTTTCTTCATATGACCCAGTATATCCTTTGTAGTTGAGTTTCTGAGTACTTTCACATACATATAGATTTTCTTGAGTTATGGGCACGCATGTCTCAATTACTTAGCATGCCACTCCAATTTACCTAATTTAAAATGCAATGTAATTTATAGCTCAACATGAAAACCCCCCAAACATATTGTCAAAGGGCGCTTGGTTGTATAAAGTTGATACCTCAAAAAACCTTCACCTGAGAACTCTTAGTAAAATGGCATACAGTTCTTCCATATAACATACCCATAGCCATCCTTTAGCTTTAGAGTTTATCTTTTTCTGAAGAGTACGCTATAAACAACACACAAAGAAAGATTTTACAGAATGCCTCCATATCAAGAGCAACAATGAAGAGTTAGTCCTCCAGGTGCCTTAAGCGCCCAAACACCAGTGCTTCCTGTTGCAGCACCTCAGGTGCTGAGACACCTTGAGGAGACGAATGAAACGCTCATCTTGTTGATGCTCCTTATATTTTGCCACAGATAAATGGTTTTGATTTTTGTTGCAGCTGCTGACCTCCTTGGGCAATCTGTGCCTGGTCTGAGTCTCATGGTCTCTAGGTTCTCATTCAAACACAAAACACAAAACCATTTTGGGATCCCACATGGCAAAGAGATTATTCACACAATGGTGATTTCTTTATGAGCAGGTTCAATTGCTTATATTGAAACTGTTTATATTATATTACCAATTCATACTAGGTTGCAATCCTATTATTTTACTCTGAATGATTTTAGGTATACTGTTAGGTTCAATATATTCAATATATTTGTTTGTATATAAAATGGTATGGAAAGCATGATTTTAAAAAAATCATATCTTAGAGGTAAACAGCTTGAAGGAGCCAAACTTGGCCACCAATGAAGCTGGTACCCCCTTCAGAGCAGTCCACTGCTTACATGCTACTCACATCGATTCAGTTCCCGAGGGCAAAAACCAATTTCTCTTTTTTTTCAACCACTCTCCCTGCCTGAACCTGCAACAGCCATCAAACCCATTAATCCATCCGCCCAAGATGACTATGACTGATTTGGCCGCCAAACAATCAATTTGTATCTCTCTCTCCCCCTATGTCTCTCTCTCTCTCTGTCTCTCTTTCCCTCAGTCTGCCTACACACACTCTCTCTCTCTCCCTCTCTCTCTCTTTTCATCACACACACACACACACACACACACATACACACATACACAAACACACAGTCCCTATTTCTTTCGAAACATTTTTGTGGGGATGTAAAGAACATCATGAGAACGGTTGACAAGAAGAATTTTAAAATACTGAACTACTGGAATAATAAGGCAGCCAAAGTACAACCCCAGAGGACACTTAATCTGTCTTAATTATGTAATATCTCAAATATCTAGAGCAAACAAACTGGGCATTTTATTAAACCATACCCAGTATTGTCGTTTAATATTTTAGCAGCCCAACACTCGTTATTAAATTGGTCCCCATACATTGTAAATGCTAAAATAGGACCTCTTTCTCCATGCCAGAAATGTTATTGTTTAAATAGATGCCACTTACACTGGACACTAAAATGTAGAGGCATCAAACGCTAGAATTGTACATGTGGCTATCTAGATGTTGTGCCTTCAGCTCCAGGCCTATTGGAGTATGTTTGCAGGGGAGCACGGTGCAGGAACCCCCCAGTCCTGCTGAATAGTGAGGAGCAGAAGGTAGGGTCGGACGAGTCTGGGAAAGACTGCAGAGAAACATTTGTCAGGAGACACTGACAAAAGGGGGAGGTGGGGTGTGTGTTCCATGCTATTCACAGACAATTTGTAAGCACGGCTGCTGAAGCCAGGCCAGAGACTGGGGAACAGCTGGAGCCCCACCATGATTGATAAACGTGGCCCCAAAAACTTCATTTCGATGTGAATGAAGACAAAAGCCCGACAATGTTCAGTGAGTGTGTAATGTTGCCGTCATTAAGTGGCAACTCCGGACATGCCCAGACCCTCAGATGGGGGACTAGGGATGCCATGAGGGAGGTCAAGACCCATACTAATTACCATTTTATGACAAACGTTCTTTTCTAAGCGCCTTTATCATTGATTTACCTCTCAGGGATGATCATCTCATTGTTTCTTTGTCTGGGCGTTATGGGCACATGTACTGATGCACATATAGGACTAGTTTCATGTCAATATTGATGTGCAGTGTTTGAACTATGGACCTACTTCTTTATTTCATTCCTGATACATAATATGTACAACTTGATTTACATTGTACTGCTCAAGTAAATTGTATGAACATTGTATGAAATTGTGAACCGGACTTCATGTTTAAATTTCAATAATTAATTTTAAAACTTTTAAAATGCAAAACTTATAATATATATACATTTTAATATATTTTGATATTTTGTGACATGTATTTGATGTTGTTATTACTCATTTATTCTTAACATGTTAAACATGATAAAACTATTGTTGGATATAGTTGTTTCTCTTGTTCTAAGCCTGGTGACACAGCAGCATTAAAGACCCTGGTTTTATGAGCACTGACCCTTAAATGACCACTGCACAATGGTTGATGACATTAGTCCACAAAAACGAGTGACTATATCTTGAAAGGGGATGGTTCACTGATGCATGTTTTGATATTTTTTGATTAGTTAAAAAGTGACTTAACTGGCCTTCTCATGTCACATTGATTATTGTGATGATGCAGTGGATATTGACAGAGATGCTAGATTCGTGTCAACGGCCTTTGTGTAGCCCATTTGTGACCCATGGAAGAACAGATCATTGTGTCATACGCAAACATGTTCCTTTTTGAATGAAACGGCTTCATTTGTTGAATCAACAGGGAAATCTGTGTTTTTGACATATCCCTGAACTGTAATGTTACAATATTAAAGTGATTTTATTCAGTGTTTGAGTCTTACTTACTGAATTATTGTTTTTCATGTATCCATATACCATTTTTGGATTTTCCATTTCTTTACAGTGTGTTTCAAATTCTTCATGTTTCTTAGCAAAATCATTAAACTTTGTAAACGACATTGTGCTCCTGATTCGGTGAACAAAGTAAACTGGGTACATCCATCCTTGACCTGTTTAATGCATGGATGCTAGTGAGGACCCACACAGCAAATTGAAAACTTTTCGGTCCCTAAGTGAAATGTATAGATGTGTCTGAGGTCCATAAAAATTGGGTATTGTTCTATTTTAATTCCAAACTCAATTTCAGACATCCTTATGGCGACAAGCATGGTGTCTTGGGTCATTCATCCCACAACACCTTTCAGAATCCCAGCTGCCAGAGTTCACGATGAATGAGTGAATATTGATGAACATGAGGGATCTGCTGGGGAAATTTTTCCCTTCATGGCAGTGAAAAGGAGAGGAGAGTATCAGTGTGTCCCCACGGGACGAGAGCACCTCTCTCAATATTCAGAATATTCTGGATGAAGTTCAGAGAGAGATATCAATCTCACTTTAGGCCCTGGGCCTTCATTTGTTTGTGAGAGATGTGAGGTGCTCCTAGGATGACTGTGCCAATTCTTCAAAAGCCTCTTACAGTAGAGACACAGACCAGAGCATCTCCCGTTGTTGCCTCAGTTACCAATCTTTCCACCGGTAAGACAACCAGATCCTGATTGAACCCATCCACACATTGCGGCCACTTGTGAATTAAGTGCACACGTAATACTGATCTAAAATATATTGCCTGACTTAATAATTCCATAAAGACAATTTAATTTGTGGATGCACCATGTTTCATTAATATTCATTTTATTTATTTATTCTGATGTTACAATAGCACCTCATATCGAATAATCCTACTAGAATGTGAATAAAAATTTGAAATTTACTTTTGGATTTTCCTAATTTCTATGTCTAACACAGACAAAAGTTAGCACTTGGCTAATTTGCTTAAAAAAACACACACATAGAAGTGAGAGAGGTGAGGTGGAAAATGTGTTAATATGACGACTAGTATACTGATAAACACATTATTTTGAGATTGATTAGAGACATGACATAAGAAAAGATCTGAGCTAAGATTGGGGTAGGTGTGGAAATAGCAAATCTTACCTAATGTGAAGCAGTACTTTTGATGACATAGATTCATGCTTGGGTTGTGATGCACAAACTATCAGCACTATTGGTCCAATAATAATCATATGAGAAAAACATAGATTTCTCTCTCATAACATGTGTCATGTTACATCTTTCTCCTTGAGCAGCTTACAGAATTTGTGAGTTACATGTAAGTGAGTTTATTTCTCTATTCCCCCACTGCCCCCCTGCTCGTGTCTCTTTAGTAAAGTTGGACTGGTTTATCACTGTAGATTCCAGGTGATCTACTGGAGTGAGTGTATCTACCCTTCTAGGGTTCAGAATACTGTTGGTTCCAGGGACCTCAGGAGACCCTCTGAACTAGCAGAATGGCACTTTAAGTACTTTACTTTACGTAACACCCACAAATAAATCATCACATTCAGAAATGAGAACTATGTGGCTGATTAGTCATCCCAACCAGAGTGGCATAACACACCTGTCAGAATGCTATGTCATTTCATATCAGACATCCTTTCCAATAATTTCATGGGCTGAGATCAACTCTCTCACATCCTCCAAGAGGCTTCTTCGCCTTAGACCAGGGGCCACACATGACATAGGCGGCATAGGGGCACAGAGGGACTTTGCAGAGGAGGTATATTTTCAGATATCACCCTTTTACTCAGCTACAGTGCAAAGCCTCTCTGTTGTGGTTGGGTTGGGTTTGAGTATGTGTAAGTAAAAACTCATCTAGAGACTTCAACACCACCAGGGCCAGCCATGCCTTAGACAAATGCTTGAGAAATGTTATTCAGGTAGTCTGATTTTATTTCCATATATACTAATTAGAATTCTTAATGTGTAATAATGTTAACATTCAGGGTCATTTGTGCACTATGTGTCTCTGTTTCCAACACACCTCTAAGCAATTGATGGAAATCCAATGAGACGTGGGCTTACCTGCCATGAAACTGCCTCAGCTGCCGTCAAGCCGTCATAGGGACTGGGGGACGTACACTTTAAATTAATTAACATCAGACCTCTTGTAGCTGTTCACTTCTGTAAACAAACATTTTAATATGCAGTAATTAATTAAATCTGCCAAGCTCCCCTCCTCCTCCAACGGATCTTACTTTGCTTCACTTTTCCCATCTTGATGGGGAATTTGCTACAGCTAGGTAACATAACTTGTGCAAGAATGCAATCTTATGTTATTAATGTAAATATTAGGAAGAAGACTGTGTATTCAATAGGAAGAATAATATGAAGAAGAAACAGTGCTACTAACACAAATATGGTAAGAAAAATCCTAATATTGTCAGTTGCGATGCAGAAAAAATCTCTCTGTTCTTCTTTCTGTATATTGTACACATACATATATATTCATATGGATCCTATCTTTTCGCCTCAAAAACTAATATTGTCCATATAAAACCATATCTAAACTAAAACACAAGTTCTCAAGCTGTTTAATTTCATTTTTCATAAGCATTCAATGGAAATTACATCAGAAATCAACACCAAATTATGTAATTGACTTCTACCCAGACAGGATTCCCTCCCGGCTTTTGGCTTGAGTGGGAGAGAGAGAGGAGTCTCCACGCACCCAAGCCAGCCATGGCCGTATCTCATCATGAAGAATAATGTTTTGCCTGGCATGCAATTAGGCATGTTAATTTTTGTTGGCTTTGTGATGTCACTTCTGATATCCTGGCAATCTGGCAGGGATTACCCATGTGATGCGCTGCCCAGTTTTCCTGGGCCCCCGCCTCATGGCCCCAGCTTGGCTGCTAATGAGCTCTGCTGTGGGGGGGGGGGGGGGGGGGTGCTTGGTTGCCTGTATCAGGGAATAACCACACTGCACCCTCACCTGATAATATGACCCAATGCCAAGTGAACATGTCACATATCGTGACAGATGTTCCGAAACCTGGGAGAGTTATCAGGGGGAGATCAGACAGATAAATACATACAATGTCCCCTCAGAGTCACCTTTAACACAGCATCCCCCTCAGAGTCACCTTTAACACAGTATCCCCCTCAGTCACCTTTAACACAGCATCCCCCTCAGAGTCACCTTTAACACAGCATCCCCCTCAGAGTCACCTTTAACAAAGTATCCCCCTCAGAGTCACCTTTAACACAGCATCATGTCCCATCAGTCACCTTTAACACAGCATCATGTACCATCAGAATCACCGTTAACACAGCATCATGTACCATCAGAGTCACTGTTAACACAGCATCATAAATATAAGGCTACTTAGGCTGTGCACACACAGCAGTATTGATCTGGAAAGTTTCCCCAAAATATCTGCACTGATATAAAAAAAAACATCACCTACTTTTTAGAATAAATGTGCTTTATACTCAATACATACAGTAGCTTTGATTTTTGGGTGGAATAAATGTTTAGAATTAGAAAAAAACATAAATTGCCTTTAGTTACACACGATAGTCTGTTCATCTGTATTCTGTGACTTTTAATTCAACCTGTGAATTCAATGCATAAGGTAAGAGGTATTGCCAACTGTGAAGGAGTGGTTATTATGGTTAATATAACACACACTGTAATTTTGCCAAGCAGCAATGCTACCCAGGTGAGCTACCTTTAGAGAGTCCATGCAAATCCAAAAAGTCAAAGGAGTCAATTACAAGAGCAGCTCAAGCGTGTGTGCTTTTCAAAGACAGTGATGTTTTATTGAAGAGGGCCTTTAATTCCTCATCTCAGGCTCTCTCATGAAAACCCAGAGCCATGCTCCTCCACCAGAGCCTTGGTGTCATATGACCTCCTGCTGCCCAAACACAACTCTCAGGTGGTCTGCCACGCTTCAGCAGACCGGCCATTACCCCTCCTGATAGCCCCTCTCCGGATTCATCAAAGAAACTTTTTGGCATGGCAAACTAGTCCCACCCTGGAGTAGGCCATAACCGTGGAGCATTTCTGGAGAGGCAGCTTATGTTTAAAAGTGCTGCCATTTTTTAACTTCAAACATCTGACTAATGTATATTCCAATTCCTTTAACCTGCACATGACACCAAACACACAATAAAGTACAATTATCTACATAAGGGATAATGTATAGAACGCCGGTCATTATAAAATTAGAAAATAAGTCCCGACAGGGCGAACCGGACTTGCTTCACCCTGAAGGGACTTATTTTCCGATAATGACCGGCATTCTATTATTCCGCTTATTATATGGCTACTTGCCTAACAAAAAAATAAACTCCAAATAATACGTCTCCTTACATTTATTTTTTACCGTTTCATTGTGGCTTTTGCTGAGAAACAAATAATTCGTAATAAACACTGAACTTGAATCAAACATTCTGTAGAACACAGCTGATCAACCATCTGCTTTCACTTTTGAATGAAGTTCCATTGCAAGAAGTGTCCGGACTACTTGCGGAGTGATATGAAAGACGTGAATAAGATGCGCAAAACCCATTTTCCTTGACAGCGGTCTGTTATACAACGGTCTGTTATACAAAACTATCAGACCTTCGAACGTTGGGAAAGCCCATTCAAGTGAATGGAGCATTCTACAGCATTATGAACAGCTGTGTAATAAGTAAGGAATAAAGTATAGAACGCCTGTCATTAACTCAAAATAAGTCCCGACAGGGCGAACAGAACCCCGACACGTAATAATTGTCAATAAAAAGTGTTTAAGCCACAGTCAGAAGTCAGAATGACAAAATTATTAATGACTCACTACATTCAAATGTCCAAATTCTCTCAAAACATGTTTATAAATAAAAAAGATGCACATACAAGACTGTCATGAAAAATCAGACAACCTTTTCATTCTTACAGGTGCATAAAGCAAAGACACTGTACCTGGCAAATTCAGCCTTAGATCTGTACTATCGGTGTATGATGAGCTGCTAAAGGAAAGCCTGGCCAAACAGTGCATTCTACACTGAAACAGATCCGAAATAAGATATGTTCTCAATGAGGCGTAGGCATCTGGAAGCAGAGCTAATGTATATATTGCCCAGAGTGTGTAATAGAGACAGCTTATTTTTTCATACGTGATTATCCTAACAGTGCTACTTATATACAAATGTAAATGCTCTGCTTAGTCCCCCCCCTCTCCCTCCTGCTCTCCTCCATCTGTCAGACAATAGTTTTTAATCTTTAATCCATGAGCAACCACTGAACACCAGTGAATTGCACATTACAGATGTTTTACTGTCTCAGCTATTTTTCCCTCCTGTTTTCCCCTTCCAGCTTCCCACTGTCACTCAGCATCCCTCTCACAGCCTCTGCCATAATGCCACCATATGACACTGTCATCATTTGGTAATTAAACCCTTACTGGCTTTAAATATGAAAAGCTGGCAAAGGCAGCGGATGAGGCGGGTGTTGTGGCACACCAGATTGCACATACCAATCTATACTTTAACACCGAGCTCTGTTTCCAGATCTGTTATTTAGTTCAGTTTGATTCATCTGACTTTTCTTTAGCCATTTTTTGTGTTTTTTGTCCAGACACTGAAGGGCAATGAACCAAAATAAAAAAGACTTGTCAAGACGTATGTAGTTAGCAATCTGATGAAAACTGCACACATGTGCAGTGCATGGCACAGAGGTACATTTTCAGACTTGCAAAATACTATAGAAACATCCACACAACAATTATTTGGAATATGCTCAGATTGACTTCAAACTGTAATGAGGGAAATTTATGGGAGTTTCATACTGGCAGGCAGAAAAGAAACAAAGGACTTGTCCAGGTTTCCCAAAAATGGTGTGGTGATAAATGACAGAGACTGTTGCAGGAACCCTCTGTGGCCTCCTTTTCAGAGAAATGAGGGTGAGACTTATTTAATGCTAAATATTGCAAAAACTGGGACATGGTTAATGTTTGGCAGTGGGTGTGCTGTCCAAGCACAGGCCCAGGATGTCCGAAGAGACTGCACTGCATCATTAATCTACAGCCTCGGCACCCTCTGCTTAGGGAAACAGTGTGTGGCATTGACCAATGTAATGTAGGACACAATAAAACGCCAGTGCACCACATACACCTCCATAATTAACATCTTCAATCTGTGTTCATACTGACTGCGGTCACAAGACTAAGGCCAAATGCTCACCAATGGGAGAAACCCCCTATCCATTACAGACACTCCACATGTCGTTATTGCCCCTAAAACAAGCTGCTTTGGATCCCTCCTTCAGTCCATCTCCACATGCCAGGCCTAACCGACTGCACTGAGATGCGTGTAAGGGAGGTTCATTGTCTCCTATTATGCCTTCTCATAGATCAAGGTCACCATTTTCATGATCATTACACCATTGAAGGTGACAGGTTATATTTACTGGGACAGGATATTGTAGGGAGGATGATCAGAGGCTCGTGAGAGAGGCAGCCAGCCATACATTCCAGAGAGAGGTATAATCGATGTACATTGTAACAGACAAGCATTGGATCCTGGTTACAATATGACATTAACTCTGAATATTTCAAGGGGGTTTATTAATCACATGCAAATATGTAATGTTAACTGTAGTCTATAGTGAAGGGCTCTGATTAAAACCACTACATTATATGTACATTGTACATGTTAAGGAGTGAGCGCTTAGTGTTTATAACTCTGATGAGTGCATACTGTGAGGGGCTGGATGTGTTGACCAAGGACACAGGCAGTAGCTGAAGGGGGTGGAGGTGAGAGCTGGACCAGGCCATAGGGCTCATCAGGGAGGCCACTGGTCTCCAAATTGCAGACGCGAGTAGAAGCTGTTTCCTGTCAGCCTCTAGGCCTGATAGTGGCAGCTGGGTCAAAAGAGTCCAGGACTGCCTCAGGGATTAAATATTCATGTTTACACACGCACACACACACACACACAAACACACACACACACACACACACACACACACACACACACACACACACACACACACACACACACACAGGGGCTATGCCCTCTGATACTTTTTTTGTAACTTCTTGAGTGTTTGATTTTTGAGTCCAGACCACTTCTATAATTACCTTAATGCAGTTTTCAGATGAAATAGAGAAGATGCACTGACTGTAATGGAAGGCCAATATGTGTTACATTTTGTTCATTAAATATAAAGGAAAAAAAAAACATTGGGCCTACATAAATTAATTAGCGTTCATTTTTAATGTTTTAGGTAGGCTAAGCTATATACATTTAGGAATAATCAACATAGGTTGGCCTTAGCCTACTTTTTAAATTATTTAATATGAGCACTAGGCTACATAGTATTTCCTGTTGACGTTCTTTTTAATAATGAACACCTGCGCCACAATCTAAATCAATCATGCCCATCATAGGCCTGATTTCACGCATGCTCAAACCTTCATGAATGACGCTTTTTCTTAACTTTTAAGATATGGTTGGGAAACACGCGTTAAAAAATAAACACGTTTAATAAGGTAGGCAATTCCTTTCACGTGTTTGAAACGCTAGAAACCATAATCGGTGACCGACATAATTTACTCGAATGGGCAGAGCACAGGATAGCGGTGCCATGCGTATGAACTGGCTCGAACGAAAGAGGCCCTTTTGTCCACTTCCCTATAAAACCATTCCTATATGCGATATGATATTATTACACAACAACAATGCAGAAAGAGCAAAGAAAGCTACTGCAGCAGAACAAACTATATGAAAAAGTTACATGACATTAGGCTATGCTGCTGAAATTGTGACCAATGAGTGGTGCATATATTTTGCCTGCTCTCAAATACATGTAGGCCTATATACGTCCAACGGTTGAGTGGAAACTTCAGCAAAGAGTTTAACAGTGCGAGTGAAGTAGTGAAAATAAAAGAAAGTGGAGTATAAAACTTACTAACTGGAACATTAACAGATGAGTAACTTGTAAAATTGCTGCATTATAATATTCACAAGAATTGCAGAGCTCACGGAAGCCATAAAATTCAACATTACATTATTATAGATTATATATCGTCTATTTAACAAACAGTTTGTGTGACATCGCTTTTCCCAAGCTTGAATCTCTTGAAAGACAAAGAGGCCGCCGATGCAGTGAAGATAAATCTTTAAAAGGAAAACTTGTGCTGCACCAGTCTGTTGTACCAATCTGTGCGAGATATGGTAATGAATGGTTCAGTTTAAACAGTTCTTTCAGTGTTGGTCGACGAAGGATGGGTTCCAGTAGTTACACTGTTTGCAAATGACAATTAAAAAGTTACGGCGTTTATTGAAATTAAAATTCAAGCACAGTCATTCGACAACAATATTTGTACCAACCGACTACCGCAGAATCAAGCTTAGACCAGGCACACCTTTGACTGTCATGAAGGTTAGGTGCGTGTGTGTGTGTGTGCGTGCGTGGTGGGGGGAGGGGGGGTCCTCTTTTAGATTACACTTTTTTCTTATTGTTGCTCCTCTTTCTCCTCCTCCTTGTCTTCCTGTGCTTTCCTTTTCCACTGATTTTGTGCTCCAGCTAAAACGTAACTTATACACCCCCCCCCCCGCGCCCCTGTGTGTGTGTGTGTGTGTGTGTGTGTGTGTGCGAGCACGCGCGCGCTTCTGAGGTGCAGGTGAGGCATGGTGGTTTGCAGTGTCCCTTTGTAGGCTACTGAGTTTCCCTGCTCATATGTCCGACGAAAGGGTTATTTTGGAAAATGTATAGTTTGAAAAAAATATAAAATATTTGAAATGTAGAGTAGGCTAGGCAAACGCGTGCTACGGGTGTTACTGTAGCTAATCACTTTTGATAATAAAAAAATAAATGTGCATCATAACTTCCAAAAGTGAACTTGATAATACTCTCTGCTGTTTGAAAACTAAGCCAATGTTTTGAAATAGCTAGCCTTTGTTTTGCCTCTGATAGAATAGCATCTAACAAAATTCAGCCACTCTAAATCGACCATATAATTTTCTAATCATTTTACAACATTATGTCGAGCTACTAAATATAGGCCTAGGCCTACTTTCAATGCCAAACAATATTTTCTCTCATATGACAGCTGCTAACTTAGTGAAAAAAATACACGAATACTAAGGGGAAAACATCGAAACTTCTGGTCAGCGCTGAACTCCAGCCTATACAACTTATTGCGTTTTTGGCACCCATGGATGATCATTTCACTGGACACTTACAACCACATAATGTGTATCCAAACTATCATCCCCGTCTAAACAGTTTATGCTATACGATGAACTGTCAAAACTTTTGAAACTTGTGAAACGAAGATCCACCTACAGTAAGTCAATTTTAGGGTGCAGCCAGTGGGCATGCTCCAGTATAGATCATCAGCAGTTACAAGTCACACTTACAAGTAACGACTCAAGTCAGAGCAAAGGTAACAAAATAATCATACATTTCGGCGTTGTTGTAACAAAGTGAACGCAGTCTACACACTGTATATAAAGTCATTCAACATAAATAGTCCTACCTTTGTGCCTCCTACATGTAAAAAGCCCTTTGAGTAGACCTTAGCATATTGTAGGCTATCTCCATACACAAGTCCACTCCCCATTTCCAGTTTCAAGTTTTATTCTTTCTTTTTATACAACACCTGAAACGCTTTATTTACTTTGATTGCTATTTTCCCCTTTATCAATCGCTAGTTCAGTGAAGCAGGGTTGGTCTCCTTTTTTGTTGTCGTCTAAACCGTTTAGTTTTGGATGATCGGTCAAAGATTCTGACAACCAGCGGGGATAGGCAAGACGCCCAGCCGAGGAGGGAAAGCAGGAGGCCGGACAGATCTAGTGGGCTGCATCGACGAGACGGACCATTAGACAGGGGTAAGGCATGGCTCACAGCGCTGGTCGATCAGGTAAGCGCGCATTTCTTTTTTTCCTCTCTATCCCAATCGCCCTCCACCAAACACTGTCAATGTTTACTTTCTACCGATAGAGGTGCGCTGGCTTCTACTGCAAGGTAAGGTCCTAGATTTACTCTATAAATCGATGCTTCTATTGCAGCCATTGTACGGAGGCTTTATAAAAACTCAACTACGTGACTGTAATCTGTGTGTGAAATAACTGCCATTCAATTGTTTTTTCCACTGGCGAGCCACATCTCCACATGTAAGAATACATGTGAATACACATCGACGCAGGTTTGATGTTCTTCCAAGGGCCTGTGTGAAGCGGACTATTGTAACTTCTCAGAGTCATACAGTGATGTATGAGATAAACTTACTCGGTGCGTAGCCTATAGCGTAAGAGTCATAATCTCTATCTTACATCGAGGTAATCATGGCTTTTGCTTATGATTAATGCTCTGTTGTTGAAAGTGTTTATTATTATTATTATTATTATTATTATTATTATTATTATGCTGTTGTTATTGTAGTGGTGTTGTGTTGTTATCGTCATCGTCATAAATAGTATTTGTTATTGCTGTAGTTTTGGTGTTTTATATTTTCACTTTAAGTTGTTGTAAATAATCGCCTTTAGTTATCAGTACCATCGTTATCATATCAATAGCTATAATTTATAATAGGCTACCTTTCACTCAGCAAATGTAGGCTATTGGCTGTGTTAGTGGCAGCAACTGTAATTAGCATTGCCCTACACGAGACAGCAAATTGAAAACATAGATCACGTGCTAATTCACCTTTCCATTCTGAGTTTAAATGGTATGATCAATGAAAAACTGTTCTAATGATCTAATTAATTATGGTAAAATTAAAAGCAAGTACAAAATCAATCTCTAGTGGTGTCGGGAATGGAATTAAATTGATGGTCCATCTGCTCGCCCTGTAGACGACATAAGCTGGCTAGGGTGCAGATGAGGCCAGTGATTTTGCACTTTGTAGACAGATATTTGGCCTCTCTTGAATTAAGTCCTTTAGATTTCCCTCAAAAAAGGGAGCATCTGCCTTCTGAACTTAGTTTTAAAATGTTGCGCCATCATGTCTGTTTGGCTACTGGACATTGGCTACAGAGCTACGCAGTCTGCTTTCTGCATTTTGTTTTGGACAACCGAAAGAAACCCAGAGCTCTATAATGAGGTCAAAAAAAATGTGACTTTATTAATTAATAACAAAAATATAGCCTAAACATGAATTAATAGATGAAGAATAATTTATAAACTGATAGATGAAAATAACTCTAGTAAGAGTGTTTAGAAATATGTATCTGATTTAAATACAATTTCAAGCTACGTCACTGATTTAAAAAGAAATACATGGTAGGTAGGCTTTACAGGTTGCACACAGCATGCAGTCTACTTCACCATGCGTTTTGATCCATTGGGTTGGGCAGTCTTGTTAAAAAAGTCATATTTAATATATAGACACTAAAATATTTGGACATTATGAGAGGGAACTTTACAGCGTTTGAAAGATCGACAAGAGTATAGGGTAGGCTACCGGAGGAATAGGCTACTTAGGCTATAGGCTACTTACCCAAGTATTGAATTTAGACTCGTGTGAAGTGTGAAGTGCATGATAGGTCCGGAAATATATCGATTGATGACGTTGGCAGCATAGAAACCAACCACAATATTGAAAATGACAGGGGAAAGGATTTCTCACTTACCGGAAGTTCACATTCTTCACATGACTGACTTCTAACTTTTCAGTGGACAAACTTGTGTGACATACCAAAGTTTCAGAGAAGCACCGTAGTTCCGCTGACCCCACAAGGCGCTCACTAACTGTGGACTCCCGCAGGTGCATGCCACCAATCCACATTATATATTTGGATGTCAGTCCTACACAAATGAAACAGATATAACATTTAGGCCAAACTTAATGTTTATAAGCTTAAAAAGCTTTCTTCAAATCATAAACTACCAGCCTAGGCTACTTAAACGAAATATTTGGTGATAACGTTTCACGTTACAGGAGAACGTTTCACGTAGCCTACCTAAACTCTACATTGTGAACTGAAAAAAACAAAAGGCAGATCCCCATTTTATTTTGAGATTAGCAAGACATTGGTCACTATCAATCTGAGTGTAAAACTGAGGTCTGGTTAGATTTACTGTTGTTTAACATGGGAAACAGCTAAACAGTGGAAGCGGGTAGAGGCAGAAAATCGGGGGTCTTGCGGGGAAATAAAAGCAGCTGTAGGGGAAGAGTTTAGTGGAGTGTGAAATTACAGCCCATGGTGTTACATATTGTACCAGAAGCCCCCTCCAAAAACAGTAACGAAAAGAAGAATCGTCCCGAATATTTGCCGGAGGCCACAACAGCATGGCCTCTTCCTTTTTGCCAAAACCTTGACTTCCAAAATATTCATGATTTCTAAAAACAATGTTTAGATTGAAAAAAAATTAGAGGGTGTTCCACTAGGCTATGTTTTTGACAATAGGCTATGTTTGGGACTATACTTTTAATTAGATTAGACCTATTAGTGTTGTTCTTATTATCAAAAACATAAATAGGGTTTAACAACAACAACAACAACAACAACAACAATAATAATAATAATAATAATAATAATAATAATATGTGGTTAGTAGTAGCCTATTCATTCATATCCCAAAGCAAAACGTTCACACAAAAATCTGTAGGCAATTATTAAAGTGTTTGCACTCAACATTAAAACTCAATTATAATTATAATTAAGAAACAACACAAAATATTATTTTGGAAAAACCGCAAATAATCTCATGTGAAACTAAAACTAAACGTTCTTAAACAGTGAGTAGGCTACATCGAACTGTGACGTGCTATATGTGTGCGTTTTTCAAGTGTTTAATTCACCCTAATTTAGCCCTAAATTTGAAGATAGCCTACTGCAAGAGGCAGCAGAAACTATAATTCAGAATTATTTTCAGCAAAAGTTATTTTTCCAACATATCATGAAAAGGTTCTCAAAGTGGTATAGCGGATTTCTTTAAATATTAAGATGAATTCTGGGAAATGAATTGTAAACACTCCTTTCACAAGGCCTTAAAACAACTGAGTGACACTCAGCGCCAGCAGGTTCCATCTATCGGTGGCAAATTAAACCATGCAGCGCCACCTACAGAAAGGTGCTGGGTAGTGCTAGTGACACAGTGTTGCTTACTAACCCCTACTTGTAATGTGAAATCTGTAGCCTGGGCTGTCAGCCTACATCGAAGGGAAATTAATCGTACTGTTAGCCTATGGCACTGTTGCGGCAGTAAAATATTCCTGATAGCCCAACATTGAGACCATGTTAAAACAGGACAACAGGGTAGGCTAACACATCTGCCAACTTTTTAAGACACGCCACCACTACTACGACGCCAGCCATCCATGCCTCTCTAAAACGAGTCTGAGATTATATAGGCCTACAGACTCTTTGGGATATTTCACTAAAATTCCGCTTAGCCTATGAAAGAAATACGCATAGAAGTTACACAACTCAAAACAGTCGCGGGACTGATACTTTCAAACCATTTCATGTCTCGATCTAAACTGCCTCCTGCGTTATTCCAAAGTCACATCATTTCCCTGTTTGTATCCCTCCCCTTACCAAGTGTCATATGAAGGGACCTCCTCATTTGGGTTCCAGGTTTTTACGTTGGCGAATCACATAGTGTTGGAATCTATTGCCTTTGTCTGACAAGTCATCCATCTCTATGCAAGGGGGACTGTGCGGGGGAGGGGGGACTGCAGCTTTTAGAAACAGACACATGAAGAGGGGTTTCATTCTCAACTCAAGCTTCTAACAGGCACATCCCATTCCGGAGGAGAGGGGGACCGCAAACCACAATCGGCGTGTCCATGTTTTCCCTGTCATCTTTACACATACCTGATCATACTCGAGCGCTACCAAGTACGTTAACAATCGAGGAATTTTCTACTGCAGCTGCGGACGGGGACAGTTGAAGAGACATTGCATTCAATCCTTATTACTACTTTTAGTAGGCTATGTTGTTGAATGATATTTAGACCACGTCTTGCGAATGTTGATGCAATGTTGTAGAGACAAGTGATGGTCATGACCATACCCTGACAAAACCGTAAATTTACGCCGAAGGAACGGAACAGCAAGATCAACTTCTCGACATTTTCAAGAAGTTACTTTGCGAGTTGCTGGAGGCAAACTCTTTCCAGACGGATAGATTTTTAAATTTCTGCTCAAAGCTGCATTACACAGGCGACACGGCGACCTCAGTCGACTACCTTTCCCTCCTTTGCTATCCAATGGATATTCATTGCAAAGCAGACCCCTTCTCGGCGATGCACCGTAAGTTGAAAATATATGTTGAATCAACTAAGTAGGCTATCACAGGAAAAGAGTGTTATTTACTGATGAGTTTAATTTAGCAAGTAAAAGGAAGCAAAAGACGGGGTTACGTTGGCAAAGTATTGCCTATATCAGTACTTTGCACTGAATTAAATAACGTAGCCCTATACATTTCCACTTACTTAATGTTATAACAATAAAACTGTTCCATAACTAAGCTTTTCCGATCGCTTTTGTGGTTCAAAGCGAACGTACCATAGCACATGCTACTTTTATTTTGGCATGGTTTTGCTCAAAGTCTGAGTAAAGTCTATGACAACAGCACCTTCGCTCCAAGTTGCGTAAATGTTTAAATTGAAAGTAGGCTATATGGAATAATCTGGGTTGAATGGACAAACAATGTCCATATTTAAACTGTTGGTTTCATTGAGATTTATGTAACTGGTCATATTCTATTTGAATACCAAGGAAGTAAAATTATAGCCCAAATCATCCCGTGATATAAACGCAGTACAAACAGTAATATAGGTGAATAGGAACATACAGAGATAATATTAAGATAAGAATATTTTCTAATATTTTTGTGTTTTTATGGATAGGAACATACGTCCAATCTCGAGACTTTATTACATTATACAGTTATTATTGTAGACATATCTCGGTCTAAGCCTATGAAGACAGGTCAACGTCAAAGTTTAATTATTAATTCCCAATCATTTCGCTGTAGACTCCACTATGTTTGTAATATGAGTTATCAAAGCTCTTTTTAATTATTTACAGTAATTGTGCGAGGAAATTTAAACAGGTTGAAACATAATATCTGCGACATGTGTTTGGCCGCAGTGGAAGCGAAGGGTAGCCTATACTAAAGGAAAATATTGGCCCTTATGTTTCATTGCTGGCAAAAGAAGGAACTTGATTTAGGCTGATTCTAATTCACCTCGAAAATATAACGTCCATGTTCTTTAAACCCGCCATGGAAAAAGAAACAAAATGATGTTGTATGCTTCTTAAATAGTTTTATTGTATTAATGTATTGTTTTAGGGCCGTATCACATAGTCCTAGCAAAATATATTTTTTTGACTGATAGATGCACGTATGATATTTTTAATAATTGTATTTGAACATTTTATCAGGCTACTTATCCAGTCAATTCAGACTACAGTAGATTTATCTAAGCCAATATATTTAGGCTTAGATAAATCTAAACTCTAAAACTTGGTGGTCATTATAACTTATTTAAACCAATGAAAGGGCATTCATGTCAAGTTAAAGTGTTAAAACATGTTGCTTAAGTCTATAAAACAGAAGGACTGACAGTAGCCTATATGTTAGGCGAGCGCAGGTGTGCCTGCGCCTGTTTGGAACTGTTTTGGTATGACGCACTACACTCTGAAATGTATCTTAGTGTAATGAAAATATCGCATCCTGTTTGTTTTCTATATGTATGTAATGTTATGGTTTCCTCTGTGTGCTGTTGTATCCCATATAGGGCATGGGGGTGTAAACCAGCTAGGGGGGGTGTTTGTGAATGGCAGACCCCTACCTGATGTTGTGAGGCAAAGAATTGTGGAGCTGGCGCACCAAGGGGTCAGACCTTGTGACATCTCCAGACAACTCCGGGTCAGCCATGGTTGTGTCAGCAAAATCCTTGGCAGGTAAGGGAGGAGAATTTGTCAAAAGAAAAAAAAATGTCCCACAAGCGTTCACCGGTAGCTCTCCAAGCATTCTGAACTAAATTAATATTTCATCATAGCACCTGGACATAACACCTCATTTATTGATTAATTGCTGTACATATTTGTAGAAGGTGTAATACTGTCCATAATTCTTACACTGGAAACATTTGGACTGTAGCCTGATGCATGTTCTTTTTGTAAAAGAACAAATGATCAAATTACTTTAGGGTTATTACACTTTTTTATGAAGAATATAGGTCATCCCATATATTGGAGAAGAAGGCATTTTGTATTTTGTTTTCTGTTATCTCCTGAAAGAATATAAATATTCAAGGAATAGTGCACTATATTGTGCACTATGGGGGAAACATTTAGAAGTAATCAAAATAACAAATCGCGACAGTACAATGGCAGAATTCGTTCGAATGGTTACATGTAGAGATGGAGTTGGAGGTACTCAAAATGAGCACTTCAGACGCTCTTCTAGGGCGCTCGTGAACACAGAATGACAAGAGTAGCCTATAATTGTTTTTACAGTAGGTAGGCTAAAGACAAGGGGAGAGTCTCAAGTATAGCCCACTGATTATTGAAATGTCGAACATGGATATAATTCATTTAGCTGCAGTTAACTGCTTGCTGAGCTCAAATCATGTCTTTTCAGATACTATGAGACCGGCAGTATTAAACCCGGAGTTATCGGGGGCTCTAAACCAAAAGTGGCAACTCCCAAAGTTGTGGACAAAATTGCAGACTACAAACGGCAAAATCCAACAATGTTTGCCTGGGAAATACGGGATCGACTTTTGGCCGAGGGTGTCTGCGACAATGACACTGTACCTAGTGTGTCATCCATCAACAGGTAAAATAATTTAAAGCATTTCCCTTGCCGTGTTTTCTGAATAGTAGAATACCATTTCTCACCAGGACTTAACTTGGCAAAGTATCAAAGGTTAAAGACTTTTGAGTGGTGTCTCGGAGAATAATACGATTATGTTGTGATCATTATTGCCGGTGGAGAAATACAAGGCAGACGGCAGCCAGACTTGTGCATTACGCACCAGTAGCCTATGTATTCGAATACGCTTAAACCATCATGTTGAATTATTCGTCTTTGGCTTTATACCTTTAACTGAATGCGATAAATTAATGGCTGTTTATGCGTTAAACGCGAAAGACAGTGGCATATGATCCTTGTACTTGGTGATCTTCATTGTCCAACCCGGGTGGTCTCAAAACTGCAATTCAATCTCAGTGCTTTCCACAGTCACGAGTAGATCTATGGTTGAGACCACGAGAATCACATCTGTCTGCATGAAAACCAATCAATACGCTGTAACCAGATCCAGTAGCGGTGGGAAATACACCACACAGTTGCTCAATATCAGACCACATTGCGTTTGAGAATACATTTTTCACTGTCGCGTCTTGAAGAGTAAATTTAGCCTACTACTGCTGAGACGCCGAGCTATCAAACTGAAACAAAACTGATTACAGCCTTATTACATATGCCTACATATGCTTTCAACTGCATGACATTTAGTGTAGCCTATAACGTTTGAAGCAATATACCTCAGTATAACAAAGCCTACTTTGTTTAATAATAATAGCCTACTACTACTACTACTACTACTACTACTACTATATTATTATTAATAATAATAATAATAATAATAATAATAATAATAATAACAATTAAAACAATAATAATCGTTTTACGTGTTTTGCATTTTTTGTGGTCAGTAGTCCAAATGTTTGTGAGTGTGTTATGCCTTCGTTCATTATATTATTAGTAACATTGCCGGTAGTAAAGACGTTGGTAAATTAGTGCGGGGTTATGAAGGATGTGCAGAAGTGAAATAAATCTCCACTGTCTCATGTGAAAATACACACATGTCTCGGATAGTCGGTAAGAGACAAAAAACGTCAAGGAAGAACAAGGTGAAAAAGTCTTACCTGCAAGAAAGAGAAATTAACTTTGGTTAGGAGGCACTGTTCCATTGAACTAGTCATCAGCATTACATTTTAATGAGCTGAAGAGAGATCATGGGCCTCTCCACGGCAGACATTTCTGTGGAAAAAGTAGAGAAAGGAAAGAGCCTAGAAATTCATTTCATGCACCATGGTTGCTTAAAGAGGGCAATTTGAACAGACTTCAACACATGTATGCATGTGGTAAATTCTAAATATATATTACCTTGGTTTCTGATTATGGTAAAGCTATTCATATGGGAAGCACTAAGGGCTTTGTTAATGTTCAAGAAAAGGTGACTGTGTACTGCAGAAAGAAGATGACGAATCTGTAATGCTGTTATTGTTTCATTTTATGGTATCTCAGTAGTTATTTGTTGTATTAGGGATCTTGACAGAATTACCTAAATGCCTCAAAATGCATAGTAAATGTTGCAAAATGAAATGGAAATCTTGTAAGAATATGAATTTGAAACATATGCTATATATATAAAAATAAGAATCAGGGTCTGTGCAATTGGGAAGTTGACCTCTGCTCTGTTGACATTAGATGATGCCCAAGTTTAAGCGCATTTCCCCCCCATTAATAATGTAAGGTTACACACACAGTAGTGTACAATGTGTCATCAGCACTGGGAGGTCTTAGCCACTCAGCCACCTTCAGTGCATGGTGGTGAAGTCAAGAGCCTAAGTGCCTTTCCAGCATATTGATTCATATTTTAACAGGGGATTTTCTGCAACAGATAAAATCATTAATTCATCCCATTAAAATAGCTTGTTCAATACCAACAACAGCGATCCCAAATAAAGTTTAAGTCCTTGAATTATTTGAAGTCCCTCAAATATGTCATGAGGTCAAATAAATGTTGGGGCTAGATGTTGAAAATTCAAATACAATATTGATGTGGATTGCCCACCCCCATGAGAGTTCTTTGAAGGAAAGTTTTGATACAGATTCAAGAAAGAGCAGAGGTAGTGTCTTCACTTCCCTGAGTGTGTTTAAGTTGTGTTAAAAATAAATATTGTTCAATATGTTGTGCTCTATATACGATTTAAATTAAATTAATACAATGTTCTTGTGGGATTTTGTGGGGGAAAAAGATACTTTTTCCTGCCTGTCACATGTTTTATAATCCTGCTCTTGCATCTGATGTTCCAGGCAGCCTATTCTCAACTTTGTTTTATCCCAGAATCCTTGTCAATAGTTTCATATTCACACCAGTAACTTAGGATGTTTGTCTGAAGCAATGGTTTATCAGTGGCACTTGAGAACTTGTGTCTAAGCTGTCTTTTGGCTTGGAGAGGAGCAGAGGGGAGAAAGCTGAGAGTAAGGAAGGCTGAGGGAGAAAGAAAGGGATAGTCTATTAAAGTGGAGCCAGGTAGAGCCACTGAAGCCCATCATTGAGGTGAATTGATGTGATTTCATGCTTTGTTTGCAAGATCATTCAGACCAAAGTGCAATGAAGATTTTCCCCCATATCACACAATAAAGGCAGAAGGACTTTATCATATTTCCAAACCTGGAATTCCATTTGATTGAATCCACTCTCTCTTGGGGTAGCCCCCCATTCAGCCAATGACACCTGCATTGAGCTGGCCTTAATGCCCCTAGATTGGTTATTTGTGACAGAATCTGGTGTATCTACATTGCAAGGCCCAAAACAACCTTCGAATTTACTCATGTATTGAAGTAAATCACAGTGCATGCACACAATATATGACTGCTGAGCTTCCCCCCTCTCTGTCTCTCTCTTACTCCCGCGAGAGAATGGGATGTTCCGAAAGAGGTATTGATCCAATCCTGGTGATTTTTGCAGGATTATACGGACCAAAGTTCAGCAGCCTTTTCATACATCGCCGGACGGAACAGGAACTCCCCTCAGCACCGCAGGCCACACCATAGGTAAGCAATGGGGCCGGTCACACAGCCATCCAGTCCACATACTAATCAGTGCACTGTTGGAAGTTGTAGGGCATTTTCAGATCATGTAAATGTCATGTATGCTCATGTGTTTGCTTAAGTTTTCAATGTAAGATGACACTGCACTCAGTCTGTTTTAACGGTTTTGATAGAGGATGTTTGAGTATTTGGATAGTCTGAGGATGTTCTTATTCCATGGCTGAGCCTTCTTCCTCTCCCCCAGTCCCCAGCACTGCCTCACCCCCAGTGTCCAGTGCCTCGAATGACCCAGTCGGCTCCTACTCTATCAATGGCATTTTGGGAATCCCCCGTTCCAACGGAGAAAAGAGAAAACGAGAGGATGGTAAGAAAAACACGGATTATTAATATCTGGTTTCTTCCTCACGCCTTCATAGCCCTCTGTATGCGTCATCTTGTGACCCTTCCACAGCTATGCTATATGTGCCATGGTCAGATGGTGAGGGCATGGTATACGATAGCATTTCGATTTACACCAGGAGTAGGTTTTTTATTAATTCTTTGTTATGATGTCAAATTCAGTTGCCAAATACATCATTTAACATCAGACTTATTGAGCGGAATCAAAGTTCCATTTTGTATAGCACAGCACTGAGTACAGCACAAAGAATGCTACAGTATGTTAGTAGACTTTCAGCATTTTGTTTTTGCCATATGGCAAAAACAAAAACCAAACTCTTCTCAAATATGTCTGCAGTGATGTGTTTGCAGAGAGGAGAGCAGAGCAGAAGACGTTAGCCGTCTGATAACAATACTCAATAGAACTCAATTGTTTAGTTTAACCTCAGGAACAAGAGGGCACTGGGGCATGAGAGGGTGCGTTTGACCCTTCTCAAGACAAGCTTGGAGGAGGGGGGCTTTGAAAGAATTTGTCAGGGAAATAACATGGCTTTTTGAACTCACAGAGCGACAAGTCAAAGGCAGGATTTTCTCTCGGTTAGTTAACGAGTGGATGTAGTGCCAGAGGCCTGATGCAGCATTGGTTGGGCAAACAATAGGCTTTTTTTTAATACTGTTGAATTAACATGATTCTAGTGAAAAGAGTTAAACAGGTGCAGGGTGAAATCACTACAGTGACTGAGAAAGGGGGTAAGGTAGTTGGGGATGATTTCTTAAAGCATTTATCAAAGCGGGCCACTTGCTTCTCTTATGTTTCCATTTCTTTAGTTCTCTGGAGTGGCAACCTGGATGGGAGGAAAATAGGATATTGTAAGTGACGTTAGCCACACTTTTTCTTGCTCTCTCTGTCTCTCATAGGCCGCTCCACTCTCTCTGTGTCTGTGTCTGTGTGTGTGTGTGTGTGTGTGTGTGTGTGTGTGTGTGTGTGTGTGTGTGTGTGTGTGTGTGTGTGTGTGTGTGTGTGTGTGTGTGAGTGTGTGTGAGTGAGTGGGGGTTGGTGGTTTGTGTGTGAGAGAGAGAGAGAGAGAGAGAGAGAGAGAGAATGTGTGTGTGACAGAGACTGTGAGTAGGTGTTTATCTTTATTGTTTTTAGGCAATGATTTATGATTTTAATTGGGATTACAAACATTGTAAATTTATAGGCATACAAACTATTATATTATACTGCATAATAAATGGGTTACTGGGTTTACTGTGATAAACAATTAAAATTGCAAAATGTTTTAAACAGAAATAATATCACTGACAGTCTTAAAGTATTTTTAATGATAATAACTAATAATGTTAGTTGATACTGTGGTGGAGGTGGTAGGAGAAATAGCGGTTTTGTTGTCAGAACACAAATATTAAACAACTGTGCCGTCTAAGACTGTGCTTATGAAGACAGTTAGTTAAGATCCTCCCAATTGTGTTACTTACACATAACCTTTTTTTACACAAGAGAAGCTGCGCACCAGAACATCCATTGTTTCATTTTCATAGTATCCCAGCACCCTGGGGCTAAGTGTTATTTAGCATGGCATAGTAGACTATGCTATGCTAGGCTATGATAAGATATGATATGATATGATATGATATGATATGATAAAGAACCCTACAGAAAGTCTTAGGAGAGGTGTACCTGGCTCATATTTTGAAATGGTGTGCTACAGTTGGAGAACAGAGTTTCTGTTCTGCCCAAATCTGCAGTCAGCAGTGCCCTTTAAGAAGAAAAAAACGAGTCTCCATTATAAAGGGGATGTAGAGATAATGTAGTGTGACACGCGTTATGTACACTGGGTCTTCGTAAGCGGAGTTTCAGGGACATAGGTGTCATAAGAGCCATTAATCTGCCATTGTCATGTGTTATTGCAAATTAAAAGTAGCATGTTACACTCGCTAGCTGTGGGTGATGTTGACAGTGGTGAAGAGGGTTGAGGGGATGGGGTAAGGTTAGGGTGGGGTGGGGTGGGGAGTGTAAGGCTCTCTAGATTGGTTCTTTGGGTGGCAATGGCTTCCCACACGTTGAGCATTGTGACATTTAAGAGAATTTGCAATTCTGCAGCGAAAAGCCATTAATTCACAAATTAACATCCCTCCTTCCTCTATCGCTGATGTGCAACCTATCGAAAAGACAAAAGAAATAGCCTAAAGGGGAAGACAGACCTTCTGCCCTATAAAGATTGCTTTATATGTCTAAGAGCAGCTATACCAATTACACTGGCGGATAGAATTCTCCCCAACCTTATTGCTGCTGTAGCACAAATCCAATCTCAATTGATTTCTGTACTTCATTATGATGTGAAATAAAATTCTAATCCTGCCAAAATTATGAATGGCAACAAGGACTAGAATATTTTCACTGAATGAGTCAAATGAGGGCATAGTGTAATTGCTACTTTACTGAGACCCTTACTTCACTGAGACAGACAGTATGTGAATTCCATGATCCCAACACTGAATTCCACGATCCAGACAATGACTGACTCATCGTGACCTTGCTTTGACTGATAAGCAGGTTGGCTTGACCGGACTGGGTCTACCATCTATTTCATCCTAATAATAAATTATGGAGGGTAAAAAGGGCCATATTAGGGAGTAGCAGAAACAAGTTGTCATAAATTTAAGGACAGAAAAAGAACAAGAAATTAGGACGTTTTTATCAAGTGTGAGGTGTGTGTGTGTGTGTGTGTGTGTGTGTGTGTGTAGAGATTGTGCTTTCAAATATATAGCAAGGAATTATTTGATCTTATATAGGACTCTATCAAGATACAGGTAAAGGCAGTATTGTTGAGGTCCAAAGCATGTTTTGCAGGCTCAAATAAAAACATGATTAAAGGAAATAGCCGACGGCTTTTCGCCTAAATCTTACGGCTCTTTTGTGCCAGTGTATCAGTATGGGCCAACTATAAAAAGAAAGCAGAAAAAATATATAATGCATCCAAACCAATAAATGGATCAGCTTTAAAAAAAATTCAATAAGAACATCCCACCAATTCCATCATCATGATCACCTCGGTATAAAAGAGAGCCGGAGATTTGAGAAAGGCCATGGAGCGTAACTGCAAGTGCAGAGGGTGTCAAGGCTTCTTATCAAAGGACACAAAGGTTCAGGGCCCCGCTTCCCAGCTACATCTGCATTCAAGCAGACACAGCCCCCCCCAGCCACCCTGCTGCTGTAAACGATACCACCAGAATCTGTCCAATGTTAAAAGGAATATAAGATTCACACAAAGAGCAATCATGTCTGAGAAAGTCAATTATGAGTCCTGGTGCTGGGGACTAATGGCACACTGCATCACTCGGGTGTAAAAGACGGCGAAACGAGCAGCCAGAGAAAAGGGGGAAACAGGACAGAGAGAGTGAGAAGGAAAGAAAGGAGGAGAAAAATGTATTCATTAAATGGGTTCCAGTACATTGCGTCACAGTTTAGGCACTGTCTGATCAGGCCATGAGAGTGCGGCGGCTGGGCTAGGCTGTAGGTAAAGGAATAAAGGCATCTTGATAGGGAAGGCGGCCGACTCTGAGGGGGCAGAATAGATGAGATGAGGCTTTGCTCACTGTGTTCATTTCTGTCCACTCTGTTGTCTAGCACTGCTAAATTGAATGAATAAGGTGACATAAGAGGAAATGAACAGATCTGGTTGAGCTGCTCTTCTGAGCCCCCCTCCCTCTCTCCCTCTCTCTGTGTCCATATGGTAGTGTTATCTGTGTACAGGCCCTTCTCCATCACACAACTCCTCATAGGAGGATTTTTCTCCAGTTCAACTGAACAGACTTGCTTTACTAGTGGTTAAGTGTACATCATGTTAGTATATAAAGGTATTCCTTAAGCACTGAGAGGGTCTTAAGGTAATGTAGTGTAGATGCAGAATTGCTTAATAATGATCAAGTCAATAATTAACTTGATATAGCAGTCACTGAAAATCTATAGGTGCTGTTTGCTCACATTGTCACCTGTATGAGCCAGATGGCGTTGGAGAAGTCCCATCCTAGAGGAGGCCATGAGTAGGATTGCATTCGCCTCATTTGCCTTTCAAAACGCCCTGCCTCTGTGGCCTTATGTTATCAGCATAGAATAGATCAAAGCCAGCAGGACAGTGCTCCTTTGTTTAAAGGAAGTCACACCTGCCATGGAAAAATAGCAACACAAAATGAAACCAAAATCAATTTAGCTATTAGCTAATTAGTGTCTTACAGTAATAGAAATCCCCCTAAAAAATGGCAAGCACCCATAAAGGGCCATGTGTGATGTCAAGTGAATCACACATTACAGCAAAGTGACAGCTTGTTTCTGTCTTGCAACTACAGGATTTCTCCTTTGGGCTTTGGACTGGCTAGACAGTGTAGGGAGAGCAGTAGGTTTTACAGGGCAAGTTATCTGATCTGAGTGACTGGTGGTCCCTTGGCACAAGGGTACTAATGCAGAGACATGTCACAACAAACACACTGGAGTTTGGCCATGATCGATACAGAAACACCACACACTTCATGCTGACAACACCCAAGCCTGTCTGCTTTTCAGTAGGAAACCTGAAGCCTATGTGCCCGTCAAAACAACAAAAGCGGCATTTGTAACGCAGTCTCAGTCAGTCTCAGTCAGTCAGGAAGTAAATAAAGCTAAATGCATACATACAGGACATCCGATAATGGCCATTATGCATGTGTCTTTGGAAAAGGTCTAGACAGCCTTCACTGACATTTTTCTTCCTTCTCAAAATGGAAATGTATTGTGGGAAGGCTTGTCCCCCACATTCTCCTCAACCTTGTCCTCAGCTGTGCAGGCCCTGCAGGCTCAGGGGGTTTGGGTATGGGAAGCATGCCTCACTACGGTGAATGACAAACGCCTGGTTATTGATCGCATTTTGCACTTAGCCCAGTTGATAGAAAGTAATTAATGACTATTTTCTTCTGTACCAAAGAGCACAATTGAGTTTTATACAGCAGCAACATTCAGTGGCATAAAGAGCCCCAAGGGGGCTGTCTATGAGGAATTCTGCCTCAACTACACACTCATGATGCCAGGAAAAAACACATGCAACCTCACAAGAGATATGAACCAGGAGGGGAGAGAGAAATGACATAAGTTACTGCCACAGTTTGGTCATTAGAATATAGATGAAGAATCTTTTACACACACTCTCACACACATACAGAGAGAGAGAGAGAGAGAGAGAGAGTCCCTCATCCACTTCTCGTTGGATCTATTTCTCCTTTAAAGTCAGGTTCATCCTGTGGCCTCAGTCATTGAAAAAGGTCAAGCTACCGGGTAGAATGGCAATAACGCCCCTGAAATGGTACTTTCAGTGAAACATGATTGATCAATTGAATTCCATAGCAAAGAAAAGTGTGGGATTAAGTAGAGTATTATACGCACAATGAGTTGAGGCATGATGTTCATTTCAAGTTCATTTCGCCTCCCTCCTGCCACCAGATCAGGCAATCAATAGGGCCCTTGCATATCATATATCACCGCTCTCTCGGCAAGGGGAGAACATAATCTGCTGCAAATTTAGAATGACAGATTTGTAAGGGAGCTAAAGCCCCAAACTGCCAGGGCTGTGCGCCGGGGACGCCGCAGACAAGCCTGCTGGGGCTGCTGTGCTTCCAGGCGCTCCGCCTGCTACGCCTGCTCCACCTGCTCCGCCTGGAGCTTTCCTGGAGGGCTTTTTGTTCCTGGATAGAGAAAGCAAATTGAGGAGAGGGACAAGAGGAGAAGCCCCACGCACTTGTTTTAACAAGGTGATGGGTCAGAAGCTTGGGGGTGGGGGGGGGGGGGCGCTAGAATGCTCATTTGTTTAAAGAGTGTGACTTGAGGAAAGGCATGAGCTAGCAGCCCTCTCTCAAGGTAATTGTATTCATCGTTGGATCGGCCCCCATCTTTTTCCCAGGAAAGCAATCTTAAAGTGAAAGCAGAATTACATTCTAAAGGAAATTGTCCCTTTAAATAATAGCCCTGTATTTCCACCAGCACTGCGTAGGAAATGAGAAAAGCCTGTAATCGCTACTGCTCTCCAGAGCTAAAACACACGCTCTTCCCAACAAGTATATATTTGCACTGAAGGTAATCCATCAATTACTGCAGACCTATCACATCATGACGGTGCTGATGCTGTGTGAGGATGGGGGAGGTGGAGAATTCTCTGCCTCTCTCCCTTCCTGCCTCTCGCTCACTCACTTACAGTACTCACTCCACAATCTCACCAGGGTTTGCTCTTTTGTGTCTTTCTGCAGCCATTAGGGTCTGTTTGAAGCTAGTGCTGGCTGAATTTGAGCTGATATATTCCAATCTCCCAGCCCTCCCCTCCACAGCTAGCTGGTACTTAGAGGAGCTCTAGATTCAGCTGAGTGAGTATGTGGACGGGAGGGGGTGGGGGGGGGGGGGGTGGAGAGGGGGTAGGGGAGGGAGCATTGAGTCGGCCCCGGGGGTTTGGGATGCCAGGATGGGGGGGTATGTGGGTTGTGGGGGTGGGGATGCAGAGCGCATGGTACTAGCATGTGGACCTGTCACTCTCTCTTCTCCTAGATGGTTCTGATGGGTCGGGGCCAAACAGCGATTCTCAGGGCAGCGTGGAGAGTTTACGGAAGCACCTGAGGGCGGACGCGTTCACCCAACAGCAGCTGGAGGCTCTGGACCGGGTGTTTGAGCGGCCATCTTACCCAGACGTCTTCCCCTCATCGGAGCACGTCAAACCAGAGCAGGTCAGTAAAGCGTCAGCTACACTGACCCACTATCCTCAATCCACCAATCCACTCATCCAAGATATTTAAGAGGGTCAGAACAACAAACCTTCAAATAAAAAAACCCTTAAAATGTTTTCAGTGTTATGAAGACTGGCATCATTTAAATGTATACTCTTGCACTTCTGCAACTAATTGAGAATATCTCATAATAGTTGACAATGTATGCTCAATTTCAATTAATGAAGGTTTTGAAGGAAACTCATTCACACATAATATGAAAATATTAAATATCAAAAACCACAGACTGATTGCATGGACTAATTGTGGACAAAATAAGACGTGTCAAAATAGGATGTGTAAATAAAAAGCCTTCTTTAAAAGAAGTGGACCACAGTGGTTAACCTTTATTTACTTTCATTAGACTTGTAAACAACGAGAGACTATTCATTTTCCATTGAAACTACTGGAGGCCCATAAAGAAAAAGCAGTGGCCTAATTGAGTTCATTTCAATTTCTGTCCAATCACAGAGCATTACACTGGTGATAAATCAGGGGGACAGGCCTCACCCTTAGTAGAGGGCCTAATTTGCAGCTAATTACAAAACTGATTTCTACTGGAAGATCAATACCAAAATGAATTGGAAATGACTTGCAATCACAAAGAGAAGAAGAGAAAGTATTTTTAAAAGCAAAGAAAGAGGCTTGGCGTTCAGAGTGAGAAAGAAAAAAACGCTCCAGGAATTGCCTAGAAAATCTGTTTTAATTTGATGTGGTATTAATCACACTGCATTCCCCCTTTTATTGGCCCTTCCACCCCCCAGCCCCTCATCCCCCTTTTTCCTTTTTAACTCTTGAAAGGGCGGATCTATTAGCCCATGTCTGGTGTCTGCAGAAAGGGTATTAAAAAGCCATTTTGGAAATGCAAAACTCAATGGGTTCACCCCTCCCACACTTCTGCCAGCCATTTGGTCATCCCTTTCAGATCCACACTCTGTTGCCCCACACCCAACCTGTCCCCGCATGAGAAAATGGCTGCCGTGCATCTGAGGCCCAGTGGAACAGAAGAGGGGCATCCGCCCGTTTGCCAGAGAACAGTTGTAGGGGACAATCAGAGTTTATCTAGAATAAAAAAAGACAAGACTGGGGTCACCGGATTTCCCTGTGGGACAAGGGCCCTTTTGAGGTGCACAGATGTGAGTGCACTCTCTCTCTCTCACACACACACACACACACACACACACACACACACACCATGCACATATAGACAGGCACATTATGCACACAAACACACTCACACATACATTGTGTTTACACACATCTACAGAATTCTAATCCGTATTGCAAAAACTGAAATTATTGTGCACATACTGATGTGTACATAAACATGCATTCAAATACACCAGGTCTAACTGAGGGGAAAATTAACATAATTATTTAGGTATTTTATAATTTGCACAATCTTGCCAAAATGTTTAAATTAATATTTAAATATTAATATTTAAAAACATACAAAACAACTTTACAAAAAGCATATAAAAAATCAGCAATCTACAAAATATACCTGTGTTACCCTGAGTATTTTTTAAACAGACATTAAAAATAAACATTTAATCAGAGACAATTTAGTTCTTTTATTTTCGGTAAGACGGCAAGGTTGACTTCTTCCGTCTTTTCCAAACAAATGTCCCCTCTGTAACAAAGGCTGAATGTTTCCTCCCTTGGCTGGTCAGGGGGATGACTGCAGTCAGGCACAAAGGAGCAGCTGACGGCCAGCTTTTCACTGGGCTCCAAATCTGCTCCCTTCCCTGTGCGCAGCCCTAATGCATTCAGCCCTCTCCTGCCCTGTGCCTTTCTGCGGAAATATACACACATTAGTGTCTCTTTACACTAGACAGGGAATTTGGGGGAGTGGGAGGCAGTGGGTGGAAGTTTAGTGCATATTACCAATTCCTTTCCAAGTGTTTGAAGTTTCCAACCTCCCTTGTTGGCAGGCTAACGAATACTCACTACCAGCACTGAACCCCGGACTGGACGAGGTCAAGCCCAGTCTGTCGACCAGCGCCAGCTCTGACCTGGGCTCCAGTGTGTCACAAAGCTACCCTGTAGTGACAGGTAAGACCCATGAGGCCCTGTGCCCACATCAACTGCTGCCTAGCGGTCCACAAGGCCACAAGGTGTTCAAAATGTTTCCTAAATGAGAGAATGAGGTACAAATATGCACTGGAGGGCTTCGGGTCAGGAATATTGATCTAACAGGAGTTTGTGTGGTAGTGAGGTACATGTGCAGATGCAGTGTAAGGGGCAGTGTTTGTCTCTCTAGAGGGTGTTGGTATAAGAATTGATTACTTTTGGGGTTCATGTAGTCGCCAGAACATGACAGAGTTCAAGAGGCATTGATATAACACTGTGTTTACCGGTAAATAGGATAGGCTAGTAGTTCACTGAGTGGCTCTGTAAACACTGTAAACTCAGGGGCATATCTTGAAGAGTATGAACTGCACCTTTAAGCTGGCTGCCACTCTGGATGTTTTTTAGCTGCTCACTAAGCTGCCATGCTTTTCATCTCTTGTCTGCTGATTTTGTTCTGACCTGCCTAATGGCAGAGCTAATTGAAATATTGTTTCATTTGAGCTGCTGTTATTACCAAGCAGAAGGTTAAGTTTACTGATAGCCAACTGTCAGGGTTGAGATTAATACACCGAGCTTTTAATAAAATTCATAATTATGCAGGAGCCATCAAAGCCAATGAGTGTGTGTGGGCGGAGGACAGGATGATTGAAAATTGCAATGGCCCTTCTCAAATGATAGCCAAGTGAGCACTAGGCCAAAAGAATAGGCTTTTTTCTCATTAATATGTGGGAGGTAAGTTTCCCCTGCCCTGAGAGTTGGGCCTCATGAGAAGAAAGGTGTGTTTTTGTGCTTTGTGTGCGAGCGGGCAGCTCCCTCGTGGCAGGTGGCCTTTCTTGCACCTGGGCCGGGCTCCTCGGGGGGTCCCAGGCCGGAGCAGCGCACGCCTCACTGGGCAGGAGGAAATAAAAACTTCCTTTGCTGAAAAAAGAGTTTGCTCTTCTAAATGCTTCGACATATTTTTAGCATACTGCCATTGATAATGTCAGATAAACAGAAACAAATTTATTTTATAGCTTTGTTTTAAAACGCAGGTATATTTCTTGTTATATCATAGGTAGAAATTATTGTTATTCTTTTTAACAGAATCATCAAGTTTTTTTTTAGCCTGTTAGTTAGCAGATAATTGTCTATTTAATCTGGTGGGTTTGTAGAGGAGAAATGCAGTGTAATGTAGTGTCTGTGGAAAAACGGTTGTGTATTGCTTTTCAAGCGTGTGATAAACTCTGGAATAAGGATGGTGTATAGAAAGCATTTAACTATTCTCCACATTTAGAGTGAGATCCAATTGTGAATAAATTATGCCTTTATGCTAAAGATTATGTTTGTTCCATGTTTTCTCAGGCCAATTAAATTCATGCAGTCATTGATCTGGTTGATTTTATGTCGCAAGATTTGCATAATCTATTAAAAATGAATGATTAATGAACTCTTCAGTGCAAACAGAAATTGGAAGTGTAAGGACACTGCTCAGGCGGCTGGACGCATGCTTCTGTGTCCCCTGTTCCTCGTAGTAGAGCTGAGCTACCTGTGTAACAGGCAGGCAGAAATGAGAGAGGGCTTTAGCGCACGGTGTGTATCAAGGAGACGTAGTCATTGGAGACCTCTGTCTGTTTTAAGAATAATTTGCCCTCCCCCCTGTAATGTTATTTCTAACATATATCATTGAGATCTCTTTGATCTCTCAAAGGCAAAAGAACATCTCCGATGTCTCTGGTGCTTTTTATACCCTCATATTTTTACTTGAATTGCTCTTCAGGAGCATTTGGATAACAACACCTGCATATTTCTGCTGCTTTCTTAGAATTTACATGAAAGCCATTTAGGTGCAGTGAGCTATTCAAAATACTTATTTTCTGGCACCGGTTTTCTTTTTTTGCGTTCATTTTGATGGTGGGACAAAGAGGCTCGTTCATGTGGCCCTGCCTCAGCAGTTTGCATTCCTCCCTCTCCTTGTGTATGAACAGCAGAGGAGCACCATGTCATGCTTTATTCAAGCCTACAGAAAGGACCTGGATGGACTCCAGAATATGAGTCTTGTTTTAAAAGGGCGTTTTGCACATACCTTCGCAATGAATTGCCACTCAGGATTCCGAGGCTCCTGCCCCGCTGAGCACCATAATCAGAGTCTTCCTGGTGCCAGTGGGATGGCCCAGTGTAAATGGGCACCCCTCTGTGGGCCTGAAAACCTGAACAGGTGCTGAAGGGCTCTCCCTGGCTGGGAATCTTCAGACGAATGGCAGAATAGAGGGAGCAGTCTGGCTCTGTGAGAGCATCGGAGTTCCGTGTGTCCCGTACTTTTCTCCGCTTGCTGAGGGTCCGTGTAAGTAAAGAAGGAGACGTGCAGTACGCTGTGCTTGAGAAGAATAGGTTGCTTTGTGTTGGCTAGAGCCTGCCAGTGATTTGCAGCTGAAATATATCCGAAGGAGAGCCTTTTTACTTAAGTGTGGCCCTGCTATTCTCCAGCGAACAGCAAACAACAAGCAGCCACCTAACCTGTGTGTGGTGGCCCTCTGACAAACTGCCTGTGTCTCTGGACAAGCGGAGGGCCACAGGCGCCCGACAAATGAAATTAATGTTTGGCTTGTTCTCACAATCGCAAGCTAACCTTTGAGTACACGTTTGGTTATTAATGACTTTTACTTGGGTCCAAACATTCTTTACTTAGTCATAATTAATTGTGAAGGAGCCTATTTTCCCAGCCAGTGATAAATTGCTACTTTGTGAATGTAGAAAATTGAGGTTAATGGTTGTTAGTAGCTGTTTTTGGTTCATCCAGATGCAGAATTTAGTAATTCTATCCCCTAAAGACGACAGTGCAGGTGACTTTGCTCCACTGGTTCCATATAAAAAGGGAAGGTCGTTTGACTTATTTTTTCTCCCTGAGTTTGAGAGAAGCCTTGCAGAGGTGGGGAAGACAGAAGTGGAGGACTCTATATCCTGCGTGCTCCATGTCCAGATGTGTTTTGTTGGGAGCGCCTCCTCCAAGACCAAGTGTTTATCCTCCATCTCAGCCATCAGCGGTCTGACAGGCCTGGGGCGCACGGCTCCGGCTCGTCTCTGGGACAATAAGAAACAGCACTTTTGATTAGTTTGGAAGTTCAGTGGGCTTGAACACGCCGGAGCCAGTGTGCGAGTGAAGTGTCTCCGTTTGTTTGACAACGGCTGCGTGGGCTGTGTGAAAACAGGAGCCTAATTCCACTTTCTCACTCCTCCAAGCCTTTATTGGCCTCCAGGGCTTTATCTGGAAGTGCTGCTTTATAGCAGTCATTTTCCTCATACAATGCAGTCATTGGGGATTGTCTGCTGACTTTATTTGTCCACTTAACCCTTTGTTGTGTGCAGTATTGTTGCTAAGCATTATGCTTTATGTAATAGCTGGAGGCAGACAGAAAATGATTGTGTCCATAATCATCCATCTTCCATAATCTTGCTAGTGTAGGTCATTTTGCGTAGTAAAAAGGGATGTGGATCCTGTAATTGATTTGTGTTTGTGTGTGTGTGTGTGTGTGTGTGTGTGTGTGTGTGTGTGCCTCTCTGTGTCTGTGTGTTTGCCTGTGTGTGTGTGTGTGTGTGTGTGTGTGTGTGTGTGTGTGTGTGTGTGTGTGTGTGTGTGTGTGTGTGTGTGTGTGTGTGTGTGTGTGTGTGTTTGTGTGTGTGTGTGTGTGTGTGTATGGGGAAGGGAAGCCAGTTAAGTTGGACGATTTCCTGGCATCTGAAAAGGGTTGTCAGGATTGTATCCAACATAAAAGGAGCCCTTATCTTAATGAGGAATCTCAACACACAGTTCAGTTGTAAAACAACAATAGTTGGGAGGCAGCTAATGAGGCTATCATGGTGCTGGGTGAGCTATCCCAGCGGACAACACTAACAGAACTGGATGGAAAAACACTCTCTCCTACTCATTACATGGGTTGCAGTAGCAAATGCGACAAAATGAAAAATGTCAAGGCTCATAAGACATTTTAAATTAAGGTTTTTCTGCTGTGGGTGTTTCTTGTTTTGCACAGACATTGTTTTATCTGTAAACCTGTGGGAAATCTGGCCATATATTTGAATCTGATGGATTTCCCCAGCAACAATGAGGTGATTTATAGGAAGAGATGCATCATGTACTGTGCTAAAATACATGTAGAATAGAATTATTTCAGTAAATCATAGCTCAGAAAATGAAGATACAGTTTGTAATATTTAGACTCATTATACAAGGATGCTTCCAGTAGAAATTTGAACTACCCAGATATAGTGCTATAGTCATTTGAAAAGTAATGTAAGAGGATCTGTCCTGGCCAACATTATTAATATATCTCTCACAGCTTGGTCAATAACAGGTCATCAATTTACAATGTATGCATTTTTATATTATGGATTACTTTATAAGAATTTAAACCCTATTTTAGTTGGCATTATATGTAGTGTTGTATATAGACTATACACCTGCAGGGCCGTGTGACTGTGAGTGTATGCAGATGTGGATGTGTCTGTGTGTCTCTTTGTGTGTGTGTGTGTGTGTGTGTGTGTGTGTGTGTGTATGTGTGTGATTATGTGATTATTCAGTGAGGCCTCTGCCCTCAAAATGACCCTTTGACTCCTGTTCGCTTATCAGAAGCTTGTCACAGGTCAGAAATGCACACTCTGTGGCTTACACTTATTGGCTTACTGTGAACAAATTCCTCCGGGTTTGAATGATTCCCCTAACAACGTGTATGTGACCAAATGCTCCTGCAATCCTCTGAAACATGCAATTAGATTAGAGTCAAAAGCAGACAATCAGAGGCTGCATTGCACTTTTCATGTAAACAAATTCACATTCAAACAAATTTGTTCAAAATTTGTTCATAAATCTAAACTGCATGAGCACTTTTTATTTTGTGATCAATCAATCCCATTATTCATAATTCATTTTGTGTGTTTGTGTCCATGTATGTGGTATGTTTGCATGTTTGTGTGTGTGTGTGTGTGAACACGTCTGTCCGTGTGGGTGTGACTGTGGCTGTGCGCTGTGTTGTGTGTCTGGGTTCTTGTTCCATTCTTCACCTGGCAGAGTCGAATCCGTCCTCGGTGTGTGTAAAGCAGGAGCCCCACGAGGCTTCTCTGGCCCCCTTCACCCCCTCCTCCCTGGCAGCAGTGGGCCTAGCTGAGCTCCTGCCCTTCCAGCCCAGCGTGTCAGTAGAGGCCTCCACCCCCTGCTGTGCTGCCTATGCCCACCATGGCCCCGGCTACGGCCAGTATGCCAGCCAGCCTATTATAGCAGGTACAGCCTCCACCCCAAAGCACTGAGCTCTGCCCTGCGCTGGAACGGGAGAGACCGCAAGCTAACCCTGTTTCAGACTATTGAATGAACAAATGTTTGTCGCTGTCTATTGAAGTTAATTGTTTTTTCGTTTTACATTTTGGATGTTTGTTCAAAAACGATATTTTGAATGTTTGATCTGAAGTTCATTTTTTTGGGGGTTGTTTCAAGAACACCCCAAACACAATTTCTGGATGCTCCTCACAAAAAATGCGAGGGGTCAGATCACAGGCTTTCATGTTATCAGCCAAATCCCATCATGCACTGTGCTTTCAAACTATGTGCGCTTGGTATTATACAAACAGCCTGCGACTTTGACCGCCTGCCTCGCTAATGACCACCAAACCACTATTCCCCTCTCGGACCCATCCACCCGCCCCCCCCCCTCCCGCACCCACCCACACTGGCCCTCCTAACAATGACACAGGGCCCTCTGAAGCCTGAGCCCAGAGCCGCCATGGGGCCTACGTGCCTCAAAACCAGCCAGGCCAGCCAGGATAGGCGGCCGTCAGACCCAATTACAGGGGCTGAATGTGGAGAGCTAGTGCTGCTTTTAGCCCCTAAATGACGGCAGAGTGTTTGAGTATAGCCAACAGCGCAGCGAGGCTGCAGAGTGCACTGTATGGCTCTGTTCTGCTACCGCCGCTGAATGCGTGAGTCACTCGGGCCATCTGTGATGTTTATGGAAAAGGGGATTGAAGGATGAAAAACGTGAACTGTGCAATTAGGGGCAATGGGTCTGTGGTGCAACTTCAGTGAAGCCATTTATGGAGTGCTGGACTTGGGTGTCAACCTGAGGTTGAATCTGGATACGGCACTCTGGATTATAGTTGCTCTTCTGGGTTATTTACTGTCCCCCAAGTTACAGTGGTGTGCTGTTTTCTCATTTCTAAGAATTTGCCACATTAACAGAGCTGAGATATATTAAGAGAGTTCAATGAATTCTATAATTTCTGATATGTGTGTTAGCCTATTTAAAAATGTGAAGCAGTTGATTTCTTACTGTAATATTTTCTCCATGTGTTTCAACATGTAAAGATCGTTTGTAAATACCCATATTTTGTTGCGCAAAATATGCTTTCTTTATTTTAAAAGAATGTGAAGAAAAAAATAGTGAATGAATGCTTTAGTATTTCTGTAACTGCTGTCACTGATGAAGTGTAACTTTTGTCGAGGTGTTTTGTACAGTTACATTTCCTAACCACTCTGCCTTTGTCCCCTCAGGTCGTGACATGGCGAGCACCACTTTACCGGGATACCCTCCCCATGTACCCCCCACCGGCCAGGGCAGCTACCCCACTTCAACCCTTGCTGGAATGGTGCCTGGTAAGTGACATTATGTTTTTATGGTGTCATTAAATTTAAGACAGGTCGTAACATTTTGAGTGTGTAGTTCTCACCCACAAACTGTCTTTAGGAAACCTGAGGACAATCAAATCCCAACATGTGCTCCTTAAAGATGTGCTCATCAAAGTCATAATAATGGCACAAACTCACTGACAAAATGACCTCCATAATCCATCCTAATGCACAACTATAAGCACTCAGTTAGTTTTTCATTATTTCATCACTTCAATTAACTATGATATCTTTGTTCTGAAAACAATCAGTGTCATAAGAAGAGAGGTAGAGGACATGGTATGTTGTGAGGATATAGTCAAAAGATAAGCAGGCAGAGGACAGATGTTGACTGGTGATGAGAAACTGCTTTTGCACTGGGCTACCACAACATGACCAGAGAGAATCTTTCGCTTCAGACCCCTGTGGACATCTGTGTGGTTGCTTGCGTTGGCTGGCGAGGACATTTAACATACTCAATAAGCAATCAGTGGCGAGGATATAGGACAGTTCCTCTTAGCTCCGCTCGGGCACCAGGGCTCATTATCCCAGTGTGTGGGACGGCTCTCCCGGGCCGTCGATAAACACAGCTCCCATCCTGCGCCGTGCTGCGGAGCGTATCTCTTTCCCCTCTACTTAACCTGCAGTTCAGGTTCACAGCAAACAGTTAAGGGTCACAAAACAGAGGCTGGGAAGGGCTGTAAATATTTAAATCACTATCTCTCTGAGGGACATGGCTTGAGTTTCACTGCGAGCCCGCAAGGATGCAATCTGGCAGCCGGCTGGATACCCTCTCCCAAATCAACAACAACAACAACAACAATGACCCAAACAACATAAGCACACATGCTCAACCCTGATGCTACTCTCAGATTAGCCTGGAATGCTCTGCTCGGCTTTCACTGTGTAAAGGCCACCACAGTCTTCTTAACAGCTCATGGGATACTGCCAGACAGAAAAAAAATCAACAACTTGTGAAGGAGTATATGGAGGCATATAGAGAGGAGACTGTACCACCAGTATTTTACATCAGCGCAGAAGAAAGGATTTGCCCACCCCTCCACCTCCTCTCCCCCGTCACCCTTGAGTGGTTCAGCTGGATTCAACCTTTCAATGTGACCGTGGTCCCAGCAAACATGTGTACTTCACTCACCAATTTAATTGCCTGACAGCTTTCATTTGTTATGGCAAAATATCTTTACATATACATAAAATGTGTGTTTCATCCCAGATACATTTTCTGTGGTCACACACACCAAGAGATTCCTGAATGCTACCACCACAGGTTTTTTTTTCTTCTGGACATCCATCAGCCTCAGAATGGTTAGGATTTAGTGACAGACCTCAAAAACTGTTAAAGCAGAAGCCATTCCTCAGCAGGTTCATCTAGGAGCCAGTCTTTATTGTCTCATAAAAGAGAAGCGTGCTGGGACCAACAGCATTGCTCACTGACACCCTCCCTGCCTGCTGCCTGACACTATAGTGCTGAATAAGAAAAAAAGCATGGAAGCAAGGATCCATTGGGCTTTTCATTTAAGTCCTCCAGTAAGGTTTTGGTTAAAGTGTCAACTAAAGTCATACAAAAGGGGAAAAGACAGAAATAAAAAAGTTTGAAAAATGAACAAATATATTCAGCCTATTACAATCTTGCATCTTGTGGGGGCCACAAAATCATTGTCATCTAGTCTATCTAAAGTCCTGACCCGTAAAGACCTACATACCTGAACAATACAAATACTAAACAAACACTTGTATCCCGAGATTATTTGGAACTAATATTGAGAGGAAAATGAAGAATAACTAGGCTTACATCTTTGTTGTGTCTGGTTTTTTTTTTAGGAAGTGATTTTTCTGGAAATCCGTACTCCCATCCACAGTATACAACATACAATGAAGCATGGCGGTTCAGCAATCCAGCATTACTAAGTAAGTAACAGTCCTTTTTTTGTTACCAAAATAATTGGTATTGTTTGTATTCTGTGTAATAATTGGTCAAATAAAAGGTAGCCATGTACTGCAGGGGTCTCAAACTCAAATGAGCTGGGGGCCACTTCTGCCAATGTCATCTGAATGGAGGGCCACATCAGTGTTAAAGAATAATACAAAAAAGAATGGCTATTTCCTAAAATGCAATGTTTTTTTTCAAATACTGTATTTTCAAACACAAAACTACAAACAGAAAGTGCAAGTATTATTTATCTATTTTTAGACACCTGTGCTAGCAACCTTGTAGCTTCTAAATAAAATAATGATCAAATAAATATTAATACAAACAAAAAACAAACAAAAAAGCATAAAAAACAGGTAGACCTATGTGTGTGTTTCACACCAAATAAAAATATTTTCCTCTTTTTTCCACTTTTTTAAACCTGGCAATAGGCGTCAGGGTTAAGAAAGCAGCACCATTGGATTTTTATATAAAAAATTCAAAAGGCCATGGCTTGAAAGTGGTCAGAGATAAAGTCCTACTGTAAATGTAAAAATCTTTGAGTATAAACAAAAGTTTATGAAGGGGGTACATTTACCCATCTAATTTGCCACTGGATGGTAAGCACCTCGAATGATGCACCTTTCAGTAAATACTGGATGAACATATTTGAGTAGGTTTACTTTCTTTTTTGTCATATTACCCACATAACAATTAACAGGAAAACAACTAAGATGTAGGCCTATACCAACAATAGTAAACTATTACTGGCCTATAACCACAAGGCTTACAATAAACCTGGTCAAATCAGTTCCTATCGAGGGTGACTTTGTAGTTCTTCAGAGCGCTATTTCTACTAGCCCTGCTGTCTGTACCACGTCCATTACGGATACTATCATCACGATTACCACTGCAACCTCCGAGCTATGTTGGGCAGAGGGTCGAAATAAGCATGGTAGCCTATGCTTAGTGGAGACCGTCGCATACACGTAAAGATGCACCTCCATTCATAGACGCACCGTGACTATCACTGTCAATAGACGATCGATCATAATCTCCAAAAGGATATTCTCCTTCAGAATCAGAATAGGTGAATAACATAGCCTACTTAAGACTTCATCACACGTGAACGTTTTTCAACATTTGGTGTAGGCCTATTTCTGCTTCAATTTGTGCAAAACTATGGCCTGCATCGCGTCATTACAAATGCATGTCTTCGTGTTTCTCGCGTGTAATACAAGTATTTCCTGAAAACTTTATGCAGCGATTTTGGGTTTGAATCAAGCTCTGGATGTTTAGCAAATAATGGAGGAGAGTAGCCTACAAATGAAATTTGTCACCGTACTTGGGTCTATCGTCTATTTTAATCAGTATCGTTGTTTGTCGCAATTAAAAATACCCTCAAGGGCCTGATAACATTATTATTTTGACATACGTCGCGGGCCAGAATTGGGCCGGACGCGGGCCGATTTGGCCCGCGGGCCGGGAGTTTGAGACCCCTGATGTACTGTCATCCTTTAGGATTTTAGATGATCAAATCAGCCACTTCTGTCTTTGACATACAGTAGCTCCTGTAAGGTATTCTCATGGGAACTGATGGCCATAATCTCACTGTCTGTTTCAGCTCCACATTTTGCTGTCTCAAACGGTGCGCTCTTCTGTTAACTTCCAGGTTCCCCTTATTATTATAGTGCCGCATCCCGGGGCTCCGCGCCGCCCACTGCTGCCACTGCGTATGACCGCCACTAGTTACCATGGAAACCAAATCAAACTGAAGGACCATGGCGGAGGTCTCCATATCGCACCAGTCTGAATGGTGTTAAAGACAAAGACAATGGCTCCAAAAGTAACCAGTTCAAGGGGGAAACCACTGGATCAAGGGGATCAGCTGATGATGGAGATCCACACCCACTGAAGTCCCCTCCCCGGACCTGCAGAGCACTCAAAACATCAGGCGCCGTTCTCGTTTTCAACGAAGACCTGACGATTTCCACAGGGAACTTTGAAAGAGTATATAAATATATATATATATATATATATATAAATATATATATATATAAAACACACTATAAGAAAAAGTGAAGACAGTGTGAAGATTACAAAGTAACAATTGATGTGTTTTTAAATGGTTTTCTTTGCTATTTCTTCTCATGAATCAACACATTCCTGACCATGACTAACATCAACTTATCGATGCTTATTGAGGCCTGTGCCGGCTAATGCCAATGTCCCACTACTATATGAAGAACCCCACACAGCACCCCACAGCAGTCATATGCCAGAACAGTACAGAGACAGTAACTTACAGGGCTGCACACATGTACTGCTCTCACCGTGCCCATGCAGAAAAACACAATGTGCAAGTGTGAGTCTGGAACAACGGACATGAACTTTCTGTGATACACAATCAGATGTAAAATATATATATATATATATATATATATATATATATATATATATATATATATATATATATATATATATATATGTATATAAAATAAAAGTATTAAAATGTCAGAGGAAACCATGATTCACCATGGACCTAACAGAACTTAAGATAATTTCTTTAAATTATTATTTGCTTTTTTGTGATGTATGAAAATTTCTATCAATGTGCAGAATTGTTTCTTTACAGCGTCTTTTATATTTTATAAACACAGAAAAATATACAAGTCCATGCAATATCATTCTTTGCTCTTTTTTTGCACTATATCTGTGTTTGTGATTTCACAAGGTTTCTTACTAAAGACCAAGCAAAGACATTCAACCATCATCAGCTAATACTCTCCAGGATTATTAGTATCATATCATGACATTCAGAAACCTCAAATTATTATATATATTTTTTTTTTGTGAGCACAAAGCAGTTTTACATTATTTCCAGATAAAACTATCAACCTGAATGATGCCGTCATGTCAGTCTTGTCTATCACATTCCATTATTCAGAACAATACACTTTTGATATAATATGCGCCTCATTTGTTTTTATTATAATACGTCTTTTAGCAAAATCATTAGCAATGTTGTGACTTTGACTATTGCCTCACAACTTTACTTTGAAATATAAGGTCAATAAATGGGCCCTATAAAAAGACAGGTTTATAAGAACATTCAATGTTGTTATCGTCTTTCTGTTTAACACTAAAAGCAAAACATTCAAGGGAGGTAATTAAAAAGGCTCATATACTCCAGGAAATGTAAATGAATGTACTTTTTACCACATTTGCCAAAGACTTAGTTTGATATTTAATATTTTATTTGCAGTATATGTATGCATTAATAAAGCAGTATTATGTTAGTTGTCAATGAAATTGTATGTGGTACGTCGAGGCAAACGTTTCTCATAATGCATAACTTAAACTGTAATCAAGAAAGCAAATTCAACCGTTTAATGTTACATCATCAGCTTTAAATTGCCACTCTGTCAAATGATTTCTGTAAGATGTGAAGACAATTCTTCTATGTAAATAAGATCACCTGACACTTGACCATTGCAGAATCATACTAATTTACTGGTTGCATTTGTAGATAAAATAATTATAAAACATTACACACTTTGTACTTTTTTAAAAAGTACAAAAGTAACATCATCATAATGAGAATGGTGTTTTCGGTTTCAAACACATGAAAGTTTGTATGTATGTTGCTTTTTCTGTTCTCTGTTCTCATCATGTTTAAGTCACTATGCAAATTGAGTAAAATGGCTTTGTGCACATCTACCCACTGCAGAATTCCACCATTTGCTAACAAAGATCTGACTGATGAATGGGGTGTCAGATTAGCAGGCAGTGCAAGCCTGTGACGAGCTACCTGCTAAAACAGAGGACAGGATTACTCAGCGGCATCTAGGCCTCTCCAGAACAGCACTTGTGTAACAGTCCATATACAGGAACTTTTCAAGGCACATTTTGTCACATATACAAACCTACTTTAAGAGACGAGAGAGACTGACAGACAGACAGACAGACAGACAGACCGACCAATAGACTGACAGACTGACAGACAGACAAATCTCTCTCTCTACTACTCTGAAAACCTTGTGGACACTGATGACCATACTCCTTTCCTTGGCAACAACGCTTTTATTTTAAGTGCAGTTATTCAGACAGTATAGTCGTACTATAACGAACTATGTTGCTATGTACAAGCCAGATATCTCTACATAAGGAAAGTGCAGGAGCAATTTCACACAATATGGCAAAATCCAAGACCCTGGAATAATGACCCTTGTACAATGTAACTGAAGCGATATAAATGATTCTGAAAGTCACATGGCCTCAGTCATTGCATTCTGTTTCTGTTCGATCACTTTTGGTGACCATTAGAAATAAAATTGTTTTTGTATATGTCAACTCAATGCTACTCATTATTAACCTTGACTAAGGGAAATCAGCCGGAGTTCAAGGATCAGAGCTCACAATGCACTGGTGCTTACATTTGCAAACATCAACTTGTGTTAACTGCATCGCTCAGATATATAATATCATTTCAGAAAGATAAAAACTCTCATGAACTGTTTAAATAAAAAAAAATCATTAATGACTTATTACTTAATTAATTAATATTATACCAATCACTTCTGTATGTGTACACGTTTAACAGAGAGAAACACATACAAAGAAAAAGAGAGAGAGCAGTGAGAGTAAGAGCTGGATGAAGAGGAAGCAGAGCGGCAGAGGGCTAGTTGAGAGGGGTGGTGCTGAGGCCGGCCAGCAGAACTCCGTCTGTATATTTAATGATGCGTTGGCCTCCCAGCGCAGACTGCCACTGTCGGCAGCAGCCCTCTGGCTTCCCAGCCACACTAGCCCATCCAGTTGTAATTCAGTTTCTCTGCCTATTGTTTATTTCATAGCTCCCCTGTGAAGCATCAAAGGCTGATGTTCTGTCAGCCTCTAACTGTCGTATATGTTTGTCATTCAGGCCTTGTTAAAATATCTTAAAAAAGCTAGCCTCCATTCTTCCCCAGCTGAGAATTCCCAGTGGTAAAATTATTCCATTTAGATGGAAACTTTTTTGTCAGTCCCCTGTCTAAATTGGCATATCTGGCTCTTTTGCTGAAACCAATAAACTGTGAACCCGAGTGCATCTGTCAATCAAGCTCATCTTTACTTTAGCATGCCAGATGACAACAGGGAAAAAAAACAGCAGAATGGAATCAGCTGATTGGCTCTCATCAGCAAGGCATTACAAACAGCACCTGCCATCCTCTCTACTCCTCAAAAATGCCAAGGGGCCCAGCCAGGCAGTTCTGAGCTTCTAGAAATATTTACTAAAACACTTGACCCTCATTGAAGCCTCTTTTTTGGATGGGGAGTGATGTAGTGCAGCTCTCCCGCAGGACTGTCTTTTGTAGACAATTTTTAGAAAGAAACTGTTCAAATCTGAACATCACTCATGATAGTTGTCATCTTGTTCCACAAAACGAATGACATAACGCTATTTCTTCCTTTGTGAAATTGTGAATTTGTTCTTCCTAACTTCCTGCCTTTCAAGAAAGCATCTGTGGATTCATTGTTAGCCTGCTGCAGTTTTACACAAGGTGTAGTAGAGTAGGGTAAAACACAATGACAAAGGTTCACTTTCTGCAGGAAGGCAATGAAATATAAGCATTAAACAAGTGCTTTGTTAGCATCACCCATAAGAACACAAATATCTGTCATGAGACGTCACAAAGGGAGAAAGTAGGAGTATCAAAGGAGAGGAAGTGGACAGCACTGCAGCTAAAGCTTGTCAGCAGCCAGTGGGCCTGTCATCATCTTGCTGTCATGTCTGATGCTGCGGAGGGGAAAGGCCAACACTGGCGTGTCAATCAAAACAGCCTCATTAGGGAGTGTTTTAATTATCAAATTCTCTATGAGGAATGACTGTGTCACATTTCACTGTGTTCCACATGCTGTTTGTTAATTCAGTGACTGCATTTATGCCTGGATGAAGTCTTGAATAATAAAAAAAAATCATACCATCAAGTGATACAGAATTAATTTTATCTAACCATTGTAATGTTACAGACACAGATATGCAGTGATAATTTACTTTTCACTACAAGAAAATAAATAGAAATTAGGATTCATGAGATATTTAGGAGAAATTAGAATTTCAAAGCAAGCTTGTTATGGTCCAGAAACCTGTGAAGTGGTGAACTAGACAATGTTTTGGCAAGATGTATGTGACTGCATTCATTGTGAAAATATCAAAGAAACCTGAGTCTTGTTTGACATGAACAAATTTCAAATTAATCTGCGTGGTCTGTATCTAATTGGACATGGCACTGTATGATATGAATAAGTAGTGGCCATCACTTTTGAGGGTTTCCCGCTGGCTGAAGCCTGGGTGTCAGCAGAGCAGGCTCGACTTTTTTGATGGCTGCACAGCGATTATGAGGTAATTTTTACCCTTGCTGGGTGAGACCATCCAGGAGACAGTTACATAAGCTTGTGAGGTTCCTAATGAGCAGCCACTGATTGACTACAAAGAGCGAGGGGATGAAAAAAAGAAGGAAAAAACAGTGCTCTGCTTGGGCTATGGGTTTTGAGTGGCTGCAAAAGAGTGATTTTATTACTTATATTGTGAGCACAGGATTCGTATCAGACACCATCTGATCAGCAAACCTGTAGACACATCACAGCCAAATCTGTCCTTTTGGATTTGCAGCCCTTTCTTCCAGCACCCATAATATTGTACCGCACATCATGTGATTAAGACCCCAATGCAGAATGCCTTACTAAGAGATTATGTTGCCCAACTCAAAAGAATGGGGTGAGGAGTTCTAAAAGTGTCTAAAGGGGGACAAGCTTAGCGGACCTGACTGTCCAATCAAGTGGAGATCTTCTAAGGGCTGACAAAGACTAAGGGGAGTTGTTTGTTTGCTGCCCCCGGACACCCGAGACATCCAGGAGAAAAAAAGGCAGAAAAAACTCTATTCTCTCATCCCCCCTGTTAAGGGTCTAACTGGAGAGAGAGAGAGAGAGAGAGAGAGAGAGAGAGAGAGAGAGAAAGGCAACCCCCATCCTCTCCACTCTAACCCCCACACTCCCCCTGGCTCCCCATTCCTCTCTCCACAGTCCCCACCACCCCACCACCTCCACCCAGCCCTCCACCCCTTCCCAACACCCAGTCACTGTCAGGCCAAACACATGATGAATTGCCCTGTCAACAGAATTCATTCAGGGACCAATTAATTCAGCAGAAATGAACTAGAGCCATCAGTCGCTGAAAAACTCAGTGCAAAGAGAGCAAAGTAGCTCACTTTGGAGAAAGAGCGAGTGAGAGAGACAGAGAGAGAGAGTGCACGGTGGAAGTTAGTCTGACAGAAATTGGTCATTTAATGCTTTAGCGCACTGGAGACAGCCCCTGTCATACAGGAAGGCATGGCAGGGCTCCCCTGGTACTTTATTTATTAATTATCCAAAGCAGCGAGGGGCCTTTAACTGTCTCACTCCAGGCCTGTCAGCCTGATTTCTTGTCATTTCCTTTCCATAAACAGATCCTTTAACACCACACCGAGGTTAATAGAATAAAGCCATTCCACCTTTTCCCAAATATCCGTCTTTGGGTGAGAATTATTTGCATTGTGCTACTGGCCCTCTTAAGCTTGTCATGGTGATCGAGCCACATTAACAAGACACTGCTCAGTGGCACACATTTAGCGTTTGTCCATCGGAAAGACACACATAAAGCACTCACATCATTTGTTGATGTGATTACTTAACATCAAAAACATAGCTGGAGGTGGATATTTTGTTGATGCATTTAGCAGTCTGTGTGACAGTGCAGGGGGATATTTGGAACATCACACATACACATGATTTCAGAAGTGTCAACAGACAAAAGATCAAATTCAACACAAAAGAACCATTGGACTTCACTCTTACATGAGGAACTTTAAGCAAGCAAACAAACAAACAAGCATGGCTAGGCATCAGCAAAATATCTCTTACAGGTAATATCAGCACACCTGATTACCTGAGCACGACACTAATTAAGGTGTCGTGTGATTTTTTGGGCTTGAGATCAAGCAGCAACTGCTCCATCCCACTGGTAATTATCCCGTCCATATGGTCAATGCAAAGCTATTTAAACAAGCAGGAAATACTATCAGGCTCCATCTCCTCCTGCACCTCCAAAACTTTGATCTTTTCTTTTGTGGCCATGTTGATCAGGTGGTGCATTATTGATGGGGCCTTTTCTTGGGCCCTGGACACGTCCTGCTGTAAGAGGAGGATCATGGGAGGCAGCTGTGGGGCAGCTCTTCTCCCTGGCAGCGCTGCCCGCTCCCAGATCAGGACACGAAACTCGAGGCCCCTTTCCACTTTGATGCCCACATGAATTGGTTGGTACCTTGGATGGCCTTGCATAGGTGTCACTTGGGTGAAAAGCAGCGTGGCACCTCGTCCACCGCATGCTCCTCCACGGTTATTCAGGATGGACATCCAATAACCTGGGGCCAGTTTGGTGGGGATATGTCAGGTGTGTATCTACAATCACTCAACAATGGTTGGTCTACAGAGCTACAACTCAATGTTTAACAATTCTTTTGTTTCTAATTTCATAATTGTTTAATCTAATTGATATAAAATCAGCTACATCGAATACACTTTAAACTGTTAAGCCGTTAACTGTTTCAACTAATAAAGGCAAATTACAAAGCATTTTATGGAAAACCTTAATGGATTGCAAGGATTTGTAGGGGGTCAAAACATAATATTGTCATCAAAACATTAAAAACAAAATGTACTACTGGTGCCTAAAATATGGTTGGCACCTAAAGAGTCTGGTTTCAAATACGGGTCTCTGAATTAGCACACGTCTTTGCTTGAGTGATACCCCTGCCGATCTTGCAATCCAAATTTCTACACTGCATTTAGTGTGCCTAGGGTCTTGGCAGTACTCGCATCTCCCTCACTGCACACCTCAGTGCAATCTATTGTTTACTTCACTACAAATAAACCTGATACACAGCACTGGCATACAATTCAAGTGAACTTGACAAATAAAATGGAGAACCTAACGGTGAAGAAAAAGGTGCTTAGGTAACCTGTCTTTAGTAAAGTGCTCCTCTGACTTGTGTTCACTCACTGTGTTTAAACTTGACTTGTTTTCTTAAGCAAACTAAGGAGGCGAAGGATGAGTGTGTCAGTCACAAAACCCTGCAATGCAAAGGAATGAACACATAAAACAGCCATTTAACAGTGTTTGCATATAATGAAACATCAGTGTCCACATCAGTTAGATTAAATTGGTGCTGCATTGTAGAGAAATGCTGAGTGCATATTCATATTGGTGTGCTATTGTGATGACTTTATACATCAAACTGTATGATATATAATTATCTTTATTTAATCAATTGTTTTAGGAGAGAATTAAATTAGTTGTATTGAATCGCTTAACAATATACACATAATTAATAATATGCCAAATTCTCAGGCCTCCTATAAAAGCTAGCTTAATAGGTAGGAAGAACCCTCAGCCACTAATGGACTTAGGGTTGACAAAGGCCTTCAAATGTATATTACAGGGCATATAGAGTATTTATTTCCTCATTTAAAGCGAATGGAAAAAGCAAGAGAGGAGAGGATAAGGAGATGTGCTGCAGAATATAATTAATTAAATGAGACTAATTAGGAACATGAGAGCAGGTGCCAGGGTATAGGCTGACAGCACAGACAACGAGACAACATGAGAAAGAGAGCAGGAGAGAGAGGGGAAAAAAACTCTGGTTAAGGGGTGTAACGTGACAGGAAGAGGGACAAAACAACTTTCTGCTTTTTGTCATGTGAAACCCCATAGGAATACATATGACAGAAACTGTAGACCCAGGCACCATGGGGGTCTTTCCTTTGTCTGAGACAGATTATTTTTTTGGCAATTGGAAGTTTGCACAAGCGAGAGATTTTTCCCCCTAATTATTTCAGCATATGCTCTAGACTGGTGGCAGCTTTTTCAGCCTGCTCTCTTCATTGCTTCTGTTTCTGTAAACTCCATCTCTAGACTAAGTCCACATATCTCCATGGGAATGTCTATATGCATGCCTACAGTGAATTTGGAAGCAAATTACTGTGTTCCTTCAATTCCTAATACACCAAGCAGTCAGTGTCAAATCTACGATTGAGCTGACTGTTATGCAATAAGCTCACATGAAATATGGTAAGTCTCTCTCTCTCTCTCTCTTTCTTTCTCGCTCTCTCTTTTCTGATCATCAAATTTTGATTAGTCTCATTTTGCTTGCAACCACAACATACCACTTTATTGGCAGAATGGTGTTAGCACTTTTTCAATAACAACACAGTAAGGAGTTGGTTATAATTCTACCTAATGTTAGATTGTAAATAGCTAGTAGCTAGCACAAACATAACAAATGTGAGGGTATAGGCAAAACAAATATTTTCCAAGCTAATATGAAAGACGACGTCCACACTTAACAATAACGACATTAAGAACGATATCGTTGGTGATCACTTTCAGAGCGATTAGAGCAGTAGAACATTGGTATGTATAAGTGTACAGTATAGTTACAGTATGTTAATACTATCATACTGTAGACTATACTCCGTAGTCAACTGTACCTGTCTATACTGTTAATAGATTAGATTAGATTAGATTAGATTCAACTTTATTGTCATTGTGCAGAGTACAAGTACAAAGACAACGAAATGCAGTTTGCGCCTAACCAGAAGTGCAAAAAAGCAGAAAAGTGCAATGTGATATATAAAGTAGGCCTATATATATTTGAATAATTGAACATTCAACAATAATTGAATGTTGGAAGAACGTCTCTGAGTGGGGATATGGCTGTTCCGGAAGTAGTTAGGCCTATTATCAGGCATCGGACATCGGTGACTTGAGTGACTCGAGGTCGGTGACTCGAGTCGGTTCGGTGTGTCCCGTGCTGTCGTTCAGGGGGTCGTTTCCAGAAAGCATCGTTTGCTAACTTGCGTCGCAACATTGGTAGTTCGCTTCGTCGTTCTTGGATTTGGTGTTTCTAGAAAGGGTCGAACTCTCAATCGCAAACAAGGACGCAAAGTTTGGTCGTTTGAACTACTGCCCCTAGGCAGTCGCACTTGTGTCGTTCCTTGGTAGTTCCTGTTGGTGTCCGGAGCGCCTAACCAAAAATCACAACTGCCTAACCAAAATTTGCGAAGTGGATGTTTATCTTGTGACTCAATGATTGATCTATCCTGTAGCTTAATTTTGATTAAGACACTGCTCCCCTACTTGGCTCATTCTTGCTATTTATGTTAATTAAAGTATTGCCTTGATTTTAGTATTATAATCTTCACAGTCCCTAACAACAGCAGTGTTAAATGGTGTAGTGGCTAAAGCAGATGACTTATTATCCCAACGTTGTAGATTCAATTGTTTTTGACTGATGTATTGTACCTATGGTCTCTTGATGTAGAGTAACTATATACATAAATATGTATGGTCGAAACCTATTGTTGTGTCTCATAGGCCTACTCTTACTCAGAGATGAAAAGAAGAGATAGGATGCGAACTCCGGCCAAGCGCGCAGTGCACCAACGCGCTGCCGTTAAGCCACGAGACAGTTGATAACTTATGGGATACCCAGGTATTTGTCCAGGCTATATATTTTTTCCAACACATAGATATTTAACACAAATAATGATTCATATTGGTCTGCTTAAGTTAACTGTTTTATATGCTTGCAATAGGTTTAGGTTTTGGCTGATGGCAATGACAATACCAGCATTAATCACTCGGTTTAGATTAGAAACATGTCGACATAGGCCGTGACAGAACATTTCTAGGGGGTGGGGTATTACACGTTGCCACTGTTTCCACCAACGATATGTATCGCTGCGTCATCAACAACGTTGTTGGCACTACGGTGTTCGCACGTCGGAGGTAGCGAATTGCGACACAGGTACGATGCTTTCTGGAAACAGGTGTAACAGTGTCGTTGTTTGGTCGCAAGTTGCGTCGTACCATGGTGGTTAAGCAACGTCGTTGCTAACTTTTCTAGAAATGACCCCCAGTTTGCCCGAATTCATATGTCGAATTGGCCAGTGGCCGTCGGCCTCAATGACCAATCAGGGGGTAGTTTCTAGAAAAGTTAGCAACGACGTTGCTCAACCACCATGGTACAACGCAACTTGCGACCAAACAACAACATTGTTACACCTGTTTCCAGAAAGCATCATACCTGTGTCGCAATTCGCTACCTTAAGCCGACCAATATGAGTCATTATTTGTGTTAAATATCTATGTGGAAAAAATATATAGCCTCTATGAATTTCTGAGTATCACAATTTTTATCAATTCTCTCGTGGTTTAACGGCAGCGCGTCGGTCCACTGCGTGCTCGGCCGGAGTTCGCATCCTATCTCTTCTTTTCACCTCTGAGTAAGAGTAGGCCTACGAGACACAACAATAGGTTTTGACCATACATATTTATGTATATAGTTACTCTACTTCGAGAGACCAATAGGTAGGCCTACAAGACATCAGTCAAAAACAATTGAATCTACGTGTCGCACTAGTTCACCTGCAGGTAGCGAGAAGCAAGAGGACAATATCACATCATAAGAAAATCAAACCTACAACGCTGGGATAACAAGTCACCTGCTTTAGCCACTACACCATTTATCATTGTGCTGATTTTAAGAGTCTGTGAAGATTATAATACTAGCTTATAAAAAAGCAAGGCAATACTCGAATTAACATAAATAGCAAGAATGAGCCAAGTAGGGGAGTCAGTCTCTTAATCAAAATAAAGCTCCAGGATAGATCAATCATTGAGTCACAAGATAAACATCCACTTCGCAATTTTAGGTTATGCAGTTATGATTTTTGGTTAGGCGCTCAGGACACCAACTGGAACTACCAAGGAACGAAACAAGTGCGACTGCCCAGGGGCAGTAGTTCAAACGACCAAACTTTGCGTCCTTGTTTGCGCTTGAGAGTTCAAACTTCCTTTTCTAGAAACACCAAATCCAAGAACGACGAAGCGAACTACCAATGTTGCGACGCAAGTTAGCAAACGATGCTTTCTGGAAACGACCCCCTGAACGACAGCACGGGACACACCGAACCGACTCGAGTCACCGACCTCGAGTCACTCAAGTCACCGATGTCCGATGCCCGATAATAGGCCTAACTACTTCCGGAACAGCCATATCCCCACTCAGAGACGTTCTTCCAACATTCAATTATTGTTGAATGTTCAATTATTCAAATATATATAGGCCTACTTTGTATATCACATTGCACTTTTCTGCTTTTTTGCACTTCTGGTTAGGCGCAAACTGCATTTCGTTGTCTTTGTACTTGTACTCTGCACAATGACAATAAAGTTGAATCTAATCTAATCTAATCTAATCTATTAACAGTATAGACAGGTACAGTTGACTACGGAGTATAGTCTACAGTATGATAGTATTAACATACTGTAACTATACTGTACACTTATACATACCACTACCAACTACCAATGTTGCGACGCAAGTTAGCAAACAACACTTTCTAGAAACGAGCCCGATTGGTGGAGTGCTAGCCCTTGACTAAACATTCTCGGACCATTAGCCCTACATTCAGCGATGTATGATATGAACCCATTGTTATAAACTATCCTAACATATTTTTGCTAGAACTAGTAGACTACCACACAGTTGCTGACCGTGTGTTATTTCCGGTTAGGTTGCAACAAGGTCAAAAAAATCACCGCTCATCTGTTGAGGTGCTGGATTAACAAGTAACTCAATAAAAAGTAAAGAAAAATCCGCACACTCAAGTCGTTGCAAAAAAGTTTTTTTACTCTATGTGCAAGCTTTCGGTCAGATGACCTTCAGCCAGAGTAAAAACACATTAAGTGAAACAGGTAATAATGTCTAGTTATTGTAGTTATTGTCCATTGGATGTCATCATGACTCTGTAATTGACTACAATTCCTAGAATGCACTGAAACTGACACAGGTGTCATGAATCAATGATAATATGTAACCTCATGCACTGTTTCACTTAATAGGTTAGTTTGCAACAACATACAAGTTTAACCAAATACCTTAGTTGCTACCTAGCTAGCGAACATTACTAGCAGTTCCCATTCACTTTTTGTTTAATGTGCTAACATTAGCTAGCTAGCTAGCTAGCTCAGTTAACGGGCAAAAATACATTATTTATTCCGTGTCCGAAAGAGGGTTTCATTGGTATCACACATCACAAGCAATGACAATAAAATAGTACACAATATATATATATATATATATGTTTATATTTTCTTATTGCTTAATCAGAGAAGTCCGAAACTAGTGCCATTTTGTTCCATTGGCGAATCCTTACATTAGTCTTGCCTTAGATTCTTAGATTAGTCTTGGAACTAACTAGACAATATTACCTGCTCTGAATCTTTTAACGCCACCTGCTTTTATGGAAATGTATTACGTCTTGCGCAAGCGCAGAACGTACGCTCAGCATCAGTGTTGCTTTGGTGTGTTCCGAGGCACTTTTTTGACCGACCTGGCATTACAAACATAAACAAACACAATTTCCCGCAAAATCGCTGACTACCTTTGGGTCTGGTCTAAAACTTGTGAGGAAACACCTTGCAAAAACCAGCCAAAGCAGAGATGAAACTGATAAAGGTCTTTTAGCATGCTAACTGATGTATTTTGTAGCCAATGTCTTCTTCTGAAAGCATTTTATCTGTGGTTCCATCCTAAACCACAAAACGACATAGCCTGCGTGCTGGATATTGAAGCAGGTGTTAATTTGCTTTCTTGTCCTTGATGGCACACCACAGTCATACAGTATAAGAGTTTTTACAGCTCAGTTAGTCTCCTGCATGGCTCTATTTTGTATGTTGGTGGGAAATGCCATTATTTGGATCCATGACTAACTATGGCCAATAACTATGATGGCCATGGTCATGATTCACAATTTCATTCTCTTAAAACATCTATGTGCTGTGGGAGTACTTACTGTAAAAATAAATATAAGAAATGGGTCAACAAATTGCCTCTGAGAGAAATGAAATGAATTCATTGAGCTGCTGATGCTATCTGTTTATTAGATGAGGTTAAACACTGACCACGTTCTCCAAATAAACATTTCACATTTCTCATTCAGCCAAAAAGCAGGTCTGTGAACTGCTGTCCCCCCACCCCCCAGTTGCAATACATGTTACTGTATTCATGGTATGGGCTGAGAAAAGAGTACTGCTGTAGAAAGTCATCCAATTAACCCTCGCCTGTCTCCATCAGGGAGGCAGAGCATCCTGCCTAGGACGCTGAGGATCAAAGCTGGTGCTTCAGCCTTTTCATCACAATTTACCCACTAACAGGTTACAAATGTGGCATGTGATGAAAATAATGAGGCCTGATGTTGCTTGGCCTGTGGCCGTGTGTGTGGAATAGGAAAACAGTGTCAGAATGATCTCAGCGCAGCACTAAAACACTATGGGACCACATTCTATGGACACAGATTGCTCATAAAAATAGATACAGCCTATGTCCCAGTGATGGACCCCAGTAATTATACATATTTCCATGGCCATGACAGAGAGGACTACTTCTTGTTATCCATGCCATTATCTAAATGGAGTTAGTTTCTGATCTAATTTTTGTCTAATTAATCCATGTGTTATCCATGAGTATTTGAAAGGCAAAACCTTTAACTCTTAGCCACCAATACTTTAACAGAACCATTTCTATTAGAGTAGTCAGTGGGTGAGACTGTACTATAATACATCTTTAGACAATCACTTAGATTACATGGGAACATAGATATATTTTGCTTGCTAAGCAATAGAGAATAAAAGGCCAAATGTGTGAACATGTGTGAACAAATGTGTGAACATGAACAGTATACATTTTGAGAAAATATGAAGAATGACCTCACTTGGGCAAGGATCTACAACACAATCAAGGAAACAAAAGCTACGAGGCTCCTGTCAGTCACAAGTAAAGAGCCGAATCCAATAAAAGTTTCCTGTGAGGAGAAAGCACAGGAGACTCTCTGAAGAGCTCGATGCTGGCAGTCAAGACAATGCAGCTGAGAGGACAGCTCAATATTTAGTGTGAGCTCAGCTGTCAGGCCAGCAGAAGTAAAAGCAGACGCCAAAGGTGAGCGTTTTTTTAATTATCTCCAGCCGAAGTGGACTGTGCATCATCATTAGAGAGACTAAATAGCTGTGGCCACTGACTCAGGTTGTGGTAAACGGTACAATTAACAGGCCGAGGAGGGAAAACTGCATTCAATTTGAAAGCCTTCTTTCCTAATCCATCTCGTCTGATCATGAGCTGTGCTGAGCTATGGGCTTTAGCATTCAATTACATTAATCAGGTTAATTCCAAGTAAAAAGTCAACATTTTAATCAAGAACTGGCAAACTGTGCCAAGAAGCTATATTGAGACAATTGCAGGCGGACTACACTCAGCATCAAACTGTGTGCTAAGGGAAATGATTTTCAGCACAGTATGTCAGAATAATGTCTAAAAATTGATCTGTCCTGGAGAATTGTGACTTTGGAAGCAAGTGCTTGGCTAAGGAGCAGAAATCATGAACATGTGTTCTCTTTTATATTACCCTTCCTCTCTGTTCCTTGTCACTCTGAAACCTTCGAGGATAATCCCTGAACAAAATGGTTTGGATAACCCTGCAGGTGCACAAAGAAATCATAAACACAGCTGTAGAGTGGAGTCAAACGGCAGAGTCTTCCCATAATGCCCCTGCATTCCATTATGGAAATTACACATAACCAAAGTGTTAAGTTTAGTAATGAAATAGATTAATCATCCCAAAATGTCTGAGTGAAAGTCTTGCTTAAATTATGACTTGCCACTGTGATTGAAAATAATACAACACAATACACTTCTTCATATGGCCTATAGTCTAAATGGTTATGTTCTTCTTGTCACCATTTTTTCTTCTTCAAAGCAACATTTGTGATAACTGCGAAACACCTCATTCTCTTTTCTTTCCTTCTTTGTTTTTTTTTTATTACCTGTGAATATTTGCTTGTTAAAAGTGTCTGAAATGCTAACTGACCCTGAAAGCTGGTCCTGATTAACGCGGAAATTCACAGCATTTCTCTGTTTAATCAAATTGGACAGAGGTTAGAACAGCTCAATATAAGAGATAACCAGTCTTTGATCCAAACAGCCAAGCAGAACCTGGCAGCCACAGCATCAGAAAATGTACTGTCAGGGCATTCGAATTTAAATCTCACCTCATTAACCTTCAGGGATGATTGAGAGAGCAGAGAGCCAGCACAACAGCACTCAGTGGATGTCCTTCACAGATACAAAGTTAAGATAGGACGACTACAGACAAATCATACTGGTATATACTGTAAATGTACCAAAAAATAAAGGTCACGCTTATCATAGTAAATCATGAGTTAGTTCACAATACATTACATGCCGGTCAATGGGATTGCAAGTGAGACTTGCACACGGCAACATAATGTGCATGAAGGTAGATAAAATATATAGTTGTGCTCACATTGTTTTTGTTTAAAACATTTAAAAATGACCAAAACATATCCACAGAATGTGAAGAAATTGTTTTGATGTAATGTCATAGACTTAGTTAGTTCCTCAGTCACGCAGATAGCCAGTAAAATTAGCATGCTAACCAGCTAGCCTTGTCTATGCTTCAGACCACCTCTTGTAATACCATAGTGTATATTGACATGTGCTGTGTTAAATACATGCAAATGAATGGAAGAGTGCCATCGTGGGCAAAGTGAAACTCAAGATTCAAGACAACTCTAGACAACTTGAATTCCACGCATAGCTCCTTTAATCCCTTGCCTAAACTCAGTATCCAAAAAGCATTATAAACACATTTATAAATGTTTATAGTGTATTCATAATACAACATAACATCTGACACAAGTTGATATAATAAACTGAATATGAAATATTATGAATACTGTATAACCTTTTATGTTTGTGTAATGCTTTTGTAGATACTGGATTTAACATTATATCGGTAATATTGCAGTATTTACATTACATTGACTAATTACCTTCTATTGGAAACATGATTGATTTAAAAGGTATCAACATAATATGCAATTTAGAAAATATACAAATTATAATGTGCTGTATGAAAATATCTTCATAATATCTATCTACACTACATAACAGTGTATACCTGAGTTGCATGCATTATAGACGTTCTCTAGTCTATAGCTTTGTCCGTCTGTATTTGATAAATGCAGGGTATGAAGTGTGTGATATTTCTAGTAATAGTTCAGTGTATTCCCTAAGAAGATGGAAGATATCACAGAACTATGTTCTCTGCTCTTCTTTGTAAAACATATTCATAGACAAGGCATGTTAATCCTTTTAGCCTAATGAAGTAGCATGCCTCTAATTAATACATGCCTTTGAATCATTTCTGCTGACATCCTTGAATATAGCAGACATGTCAGACTTTAATCACTCTGTTATCTGTAGTAGTATCCAAATCCCCTGCTCACATTCTGTCCTGAGGGATGCCTCCTCTGTCTTTCTGTACTGTTCTCCAGCCTCTATTGAAACAGGCCTCCCTTAACTCTCCAGTATCCTCTCTTCCCTCGTGTGCCCCAGGGCCATAGTCAGCCACTGTTGCTGATTTTCATTAATTTGTGACTAAATTTGCCCGTTTTAGAATCATTTCATTCTGCCACTTCTGCACCTGTGCTTGGGGGCAGGTAGAGAGCATCACGTTCCCCCTCAACTCCTGGCAGGTAAATTAAACAGAATCAGCTTGATTGCTGAAAATCACAGGGCAGGGTGATAAAGTAGGGCCCTCTAATTCTTTAGCCAGGGAAGGGGCACACTGGGTCCAGGAGATAATTAACTATATATAATGAAATCCTTTTGTTAGCTATTTTTTTTCCAGCATTCAATTTTTGTTTCCCGGTGCTGTTCATTTGCTGGGTGTACAGGTCTTCTGTGGCAGCAGTCTCCCCTCTGCCTGCTTGTCCAGCAGATGAAAACAGATCTTTAGTTAATAGGCTCTCTGTGGACAGATGAGGTCTATTAGGAGGTTAATTTGAAAATGAATCGGGGGAAAGACCAGGGAGAGGTCAGATATGGAGTCAGGAGGAGGAGGTCTCCGCACTGGCCACTCACATGCTCCTCTCACATGCACTGACTGTAGGATGTGACATACAGTATCGTATGCTTGCTGTCATCATTCACTGTACATCATATTAGTGTTAGTGTCAATACAGTATACCTAGGACAAAGGATAACTATGGCGAATGTATAGAAATGACCCGCGTCATTACATGTTCCCATTCACTTACTGCAGCAAGGATTAAAGTAGAAAAAATAATCTGGCTAACCCTGGGGAAGGGATTTGTCCGTACTTATAAATCAGAGATGAGCTCAGTCGCCTCCAGCACATCCTGATGCAAACAGACAATGGTCTCTCCCCGCACAATTCTCCAAATTTCACACACAAATGGGATTTCTCCTCAGCAGCACTGGGCCCTCAAGTTTTCCATAGGGCCATTTTTTAAAACAGCAAAGCATTGTTCGCATGCATGGCACTAACCCCGCCATTTCCATTTTTCCCCCACTGCAGGGGAGAATCTGATCCGAGTTCAGTGGTGTGTGCATAATGAGAGGGTTACGGTGAGCTGAGAGAGGTCGTGTAATTCCCCATACCGGGGGACAGGCTTTTTGGTGGAGTTGGCTGAGCACTGCTGCTCTGTGATGCATGCACTCATGTGTGCCAGAGACGACCCTTCCAAATCCAAGGTCCAACTTAGGCATGGCATGCATTAAACACACCAGCACACTACACTTGGACTGGGTGGGTTTCAGGTTTTCTGGGAGTGTCTTTGTTATTATTCTTCCCCCCAAAAATAAATTGATGCTGATTTATGATCACACACAGACACACATGGGGTTACATGCATGTACTCTAGCAGTGCTACATGGTATAACTTCCTCACATGATACCAGTGTATAGAACAAAATGACATTTAAGAATAATATACTTGAACATTTCCCCCTAATTTGACCAGATGAACTATTCCTTTTGAGCAGATCTGCAGAGTCCTCTCCTTTGCATGTGGCAGCAGCTTGGCCAAACAAGAGGTCAGTACTATTAACATATCATTCAACAATGCTCTGCCATCCTTTCCCAGTGGAGAGTGTCCGTGTCTCCCAATGGACAGCAGTGAAAGGCCATTTTCAGCCTAGGGTTAAGTATCTTCACTTAATTATGATAAAGACTTGAATCTGCGGGCAATTACACCCTGCTGTCAACAGAGTCAATATCCTGCGTAGGCTAGACTTCTTTTCACCCCATGACCGTGTGACCCCCCTTTACCCGAGCTTCATCCATCATCAAAATCGTCATCCCCAAATCATTGCAAATCATTGTGGTCCAACACAGCGCTCCACTTTTGTTTAGGAGGGGTTGGAATTGGGAGTAATCTGTACTGCAGTGATCAATCATGTTGGGTGGCATTTTACATCATGGTGTGCTAGAGGCTCGACAGGGGACTCAGTTATATACCAGTGAGAAGGAGGGGACCACCATTCCACTGAGATTGACACACTCACTCAGTCTAGTCCCTGTATAATTCCCCTGTGCTTCTGAGGGGTGCTAGAAAAGCTTTAAATCTCCAAGACAGAATGATAGTTTTGTTTTTTGAAATGTTCACTTAAGCACTGTTTCAAACATACACATCTGAATCGGCTATTTCAATGAGTTAAGCAGTAAAGTTAAGAAAATATGTGTAACAATATCATGATCTTGTAATTCTGTGTAATCCATCAGTGTGAGTGTGTGTGAACATGAGCAGGCCTTTGTGTGGGTACTGCCTCCCTCCCTCCCTTCCCGTCTCCCCTCCCTCATGTGAGATGAGGATGAGCTACTGACCCTGCTTGTTTTGCAAAACTGGTGCAACATCATAACCCGAGGGTATGTGTTGTCATCTGAATGAGATAAGTTTATTTTCCTGGCTCCAGCATTTGTTCCGTCAGGCAGCCGGGGCTCCGGGGCCCTGCGAGGGAGCAGTGGGGAGCCCCGCACAGCACCTGCAGAACTTGCGAGGTGGCTACAGAAAAGCCTTGGCCGCCTCCCAAATATCTGCCTCTGCCTTCTGTGCCGGGCCCAAGCCTGGGGAAAGCAGGAGGCGTCAATATTGTGGAACAAATGTCCTCTAATGTGAGCCTGCTGGTCCACAGCTCCAGTGGGGCCCGCACCGCATGCCTCTCTTCGCCCCATCCCCACATCCACTCACTTCACCCTTCATGCAGGCAACCATAGGAGATGACAGAGGAGATGGTAAAGGGAGGTTAACACTGTGGGGACTTCCAGATGCTCCATGGCCTAACTTGCTGCACTTCTGTTGACAAACAGGTGCCAGACGAAAGGGGCAAGACCCCACTTTCCTTAGAAAAAGTGGTTCAGCTGACAGGCTTTCTCTACTGAGTTAAAGGCTCCCTGTACACATCCAGATGATGATTATATATCATGATGATTACAACAGACAGAGCCAGATAGAGACGGGGTTTAAGATTAACAGGACAATGTTGCTGAATAAGCTAAACTGTGTTTGAAGTTATTTGTAGTTTTAGGTTTGATTCTAGGTTTGTTTGTTCTGGCTGTCAAATAAATTGCAATTGATATCTTTCTTATACTGATTTTAATAATGGATGGATATTACAATGTAAACTCGTGAAATCAATGTAGAATCTACATCACAGAATTCAAACACTATTGTATAATAGCAATTTTAAAACTTTGAAAACAGATTCTACACAGAAACGGCAAGTCTACCATGTTAGCGCTACTATCGGCTGGTCAGTGTTTTTTTAGGGCCATTGACTGTTAGCTTGAAAGGGATATTTCTCATGCACTGAAAGAAATAACATCATCCAGGCCTATATGGCAGATGCATTTCAACAAGGCCCACAGGTCTATACAGTATGTGAAAAAGAAGACACAGAGGTAGAGAGAAATCCTTACCCTAAGACTCCTTACCATGCCATGCCAGAGTTTCTCTCCAATACTTTACCTAGATTTTGAACATTGTGAATCCTTGCATAGATGATGCAGAACCTACACGCTAATTGGTGTGTATAGCAATAATAATAATGATAATAATAATAATACATTTAATTTGTATAACACTTTTCAAGACACTCAAAGATGCTTTAGGTGATATAGCCAGCAATGTGCTGTGAATACATACATACATTAGCATTACATTAAACATGTGTAAAACTTAACATACCTACACTTCTTACACATCATTGAGCATGTGATTTGGAAATAAATTGTTCTATTATGTAGAATATGACCAAAATTGCATCACACCCCACAGCAATTGTTTTCTGCAACCATATTTTTCAAGTATATCACACCACTTTAAACCTCAGAAATGTTGGGAATAAAACATACATTTCAATCAATCAGTCAGGTGGTCAACCAATCTATCAATTGATCAATCAATCAAATTACCAATTGATCAAGTTAACCAACAAAAGTTGACATATATAGTAGACTATATATTTCATTATTGCCCTATTTTGTCTTTGGCATGCAATGAGTGGTCAGGGGAATCGATTTTTGTGACAATATCATGGCAGGACAGGACTGTTGGTTCCATTACAATGTAGGTAAATGTGGATGTGCTATGCAAATTATGTTGCAGGTTAAATTTGATTGCTGTAAGAGAGAAAACACTCTGGCTCCACATTAAAGTATTTATCTAGTAACGGTGCGGACAGGATCTGGAATATTTTTCATGTGTATGTGAGGTCAAAATAGAGTATATAAAGTGGTATGTGTATGCATGTTATAGATGCAAATGTGAGCTTTTGCATGTGAGTGCATGTGTAAGGAAAAAAAGTAGTGTATACATGAGCTTTTCAAGAGCATGTGTAAGCTTTCACTATATATGACCCATGCAGCACCCCATATTCATCTGCTCCCTGTTTTCAAATGTTGGATTGCTTGTTTGTTTACTGTTCTATATGTTTCCATCTTTGTGTGCCCAACTCTACAATTCAAAATGCATATAAGCACTACTGCATTCACAGTGGACTTTTTGATCACTCATTCTTTGTCTGTAAAATTAATGTCTCACCCATGTAATCTTTACACTATCTCACTGACCTTCAAATATTCTATTTTCAACAGAAAACAGTAGTAGACATTTGTTAGAATATATACTTGGTTCATTTGTTTTTTCATGGCAAACACAATGTATAGCAATCATTTCAGTACACACAACTAGATAATAAAAAATAAAACAGTCATAGACTTGATAAACAAATTACATAATCATACTTATCATTGTTCAGTCACTTTATTCTGTAATATAAAACCCATAACCAGTGATTGGTTCAGTGTATTTATGCTCTTTGACAGACCAGCAGCATAGGTTGTGCTGTTGCCAGAGAATATTTGAAATAATTTTCCTGATCAATGACCTAACTCTATCTATTGGAAACCTTCCATCTGAATTAGCGTCCTCTGCAGAAGAGAGCAATACAAACTAGGCTGAAGTTATCTCATGTGACTGGAATTTACTTTTGGTGTTCCAAAAATGACTTTCCCTTTTTACACCACTGGTTTAATTTGCGAGCAATTAAAAGTTGCAACTGCATGAAAACAAAGCAAGCACTACTCCAGACAGATTTCACCAATGGCAGAAGAGCAAGAGCAAGCAGGGCCTTACAGATGGCTGTTTCATGTCTGGATGTACCTCGCCTGTCTCAAATGAGCAGTCTGGGGCACCTCTGCAGCAGAGGGAGAGATAACCATAGCAACGGCCTAGTCCCCAGCTGTCACGGCGGAGTGGAGATGGGTGCCATGAGCACAGAGGCCACTTAACCTCAGCCACACAGCAACTTAGGAGGAGTCAAGACGCTCTTCAAACCTCTACAGAATCTCACTTAATATGGAGACAGTGGGCCCCAGTGTAGACAAAGGATGCCTCGGAATCATCCAGATGAATAAATGAGCAAAGGGCTCCCTGTGTGTATTAACTTCCTTATCTATAATGTTAAACATCACTAGAAATCATGTCAGTGAATGTAGGTTAAAATATATTGTTGTGCTTACATAATATGGTGTGTTAGGCCACCATGTTTACTCATGCCAGGGAATGGCAATGACAAGAATCTGGTAACACCTACTAAAGTCACTGCCAAAAGACTTTGTGTTTCTTTTGTATTCAGTTCCTGACCTGCATTCCAGATGGGTAACTGAGGTCACGCCAACTCATAATTGACAGCATGCATAATGACAGGCTTAATAAACTGAAAAAGAGCAAAGAGCTCAATGACAACAATGCTTATGAGATATACTGTACTTTGAACAGTACTGTATGTGGATACGAGGTGGGGATATGTCTATTGCACCACAGTTCTCAACTAAGCATACTGTACATCTAATCCACACACTTTAGAATAACAAAACTTTGAATCAATTTGTCAAAGAAAGGGGCTTGTTCTTCAAAATAACAGTTTTGTTATTTCTTACAGGAGAGTGGTCGATGTGAATGCCTGACAGCATTTTTTTGTTGTTCCCAGCAATACACACAACCCATTTGTTTTCGAAATGCATGTTTGCATGATTAATGCAGCGTAAACAATGCCACCAACTGAAATTCATAACTTATGACTTTTTAGGGGTACCAAGGTTATGGGCAGCAATTTGAATATGACACTATGATGCATAAGTATTTTGCAGCACATGATAAATTGCAATTGGTATTCATCACAATTTGGGATCTGAGAAACACAGACCCTTCTGAGAAGGTCATCTCCATATTAATACAAGCATGCTGAACACAGCTGAGGAACATTCCATTTCAAATGATAGCATTTGGTCCTAATGGCCACTTCATTCAACCTTACAATAGCCAGTGACATATCATATTACCATTGAAGTGAAATGACTTGAAAGTGTAACAAACTGTAAATCATTATTACTTTACATTACACATCATATTTATTGCACTGTGCATTATCCTACAATTGTGCATAACTATGACACTTTCATTAACGATTCAATAATGTCGCACTTTTTTAAAAAACATTCCATGACTTCTTGCAATCCACTGTCAATCATTCCACTGTGCATCCATCTCCATTATTGTCATACTATGTTGACAATAATATGCAGATGTTAACTGTTTGAGTTAGGTGCCTTTATTCAGTTAGGTGTCTTATCCACTAAGGTTGCTATGAAAAATCTGTTTTTGTTATTGGTCAATTCATTTATCTCATTTACTTATGCACATATGTAGCCTTTTAGAGAGAAGAATATCCTATGGCCACATCAGAGCCTCACTGTATAAGATCAGTAGGAGCCATAGGAGCCGTCCCACTCATAGGCTGTATATATCAGATCCCACTCCATTCTGATACAAATGGAGCGCTGTATTCTAAGCACACACTCTTTTTTTTAAACAGCGCAAAAAAGCCATTTGCAAAACCTTACTTACAGGAGCTTTCCTCTTGCCTCTTGACAGCTGGGACTAGTAAGCATGTTCTGTCTGCCTTGAACTGGGATTCACAGATTCAGCAGTTGCTGCTTCCCAAGAGCATGAGACACAGATGGATAAAACACAAGGTACTGAGTGGTGCATATAACTTCAATACCAAGTATGGACAGAGACAGGGGATAATCTCGGATCGGTCAGGAGCGGGAGGCAGTCTATAGCTAGCTTTTTGCTCACAAGCTTTTTCTTTCTATTGCGCTCTCTCTCTCTCTCCCTCTCTCTCTTTCTGTGTCTGCGTCTCTCTGTCCCTCTCTTTATTGTTTGCGAGTGTCGTCCTCGTGGTGACACATATTGCCAGTGACAGAGGTCAGACACTCTGCCCCGCTGTTTTAAAGGGAAAACGTTGCATTGTCCCCCCACAGCCGCTTCTGGCTGTGAGGCCTGGTCTAATCAGACCTCCCCTTTTCATGGAGCCTGTTGTGTGGTGTGCCTGAGTCTCGGCCTCTTCAGAGACCCTGCCTCCAGCCCTCCTCTGGGACCCTTCAATGGAGCTTTAGAGGCCAAATGAGGTGTAAGTCTATTAAAAGCCAGTTTGTGTGCAGATTCCAGGCCCACTGGGGGTCTTTCCCCTGTCTTTCAGGTGCAGTTAATTTCCTTTTGATCAACACACAGACACTAGAGCAGGCAGGAGAGGTAGGAAGCTGACAAGATGTTCCCCTATGGCTCCTCACAGCACATGCGCTGTACCAGTCTATAGAGGACTGGATTCACTTGATTTTAGCATGCTTGTGGAACATCCTGACTGTTGAGCTGGGGAGATGCTGGTGAGAAGAAATTCCTCTTGGCAAATAAGCTCTCCTGAGGATTTGCATTATGACAAGACTGAGGTAGCTAAGTGTTTGATAAGCCAGGAACAAATGTGTTGTCATTATTCTTCAACACTACAGATATTTCTCTCTTCCACTCTTGGTCTCTCTGGTTCACTTGCAACTATATTAATGTTTCAGTATGTCAGAAGGGACAGAGCTAGTTTATATAATTGGACAGTCAGATTAAACAGGCCTCTGATTACTCATATTGAGGGAGGGATGAAAAATGAACTGCACTGAGAAGCAATAGAGTTTTGGAGGACATTGTTGTCACACAATTCATTATATATGAGTGCCTGTGGGACATCATCTAAATCAGGTACTAGCCCATTTTCTCCCATACCACCAGGCTACAACCATGTGTTGTGTGATTAACCTAGTTATGATGTAATCTATTATATTTCCTCAAATGAATATCATTAGGGCAGTAAACAGTTTTACATTACTATGTGTAATACTATTCAATTATTTAAGTCTAGCCCACTAATAATACTGTTACAGTCATATGATTGTGAGATATGGTTGGTATGGCCTTCCATAAACACTAAGAGGTCACAGTCAAGACTCTTTTCTTCTGTGATCCATCATTGATGGAATGATTTACCTACTGCTCTTTGTTTTAGCAATAGTTTTGGGATCTTCAAAAAGAGACTAAAGACTCATACGTTTACTTAGTATCTAACTAAATAATTGTGGTTCAATATTTTTGTGTAGTGGTTTGTATATTTTTTGTGGTTATTGTGATTGTTCTGTTAAATAATGTTATTTAGTCTGTTACTAAAATTGGCATCTTTTATTATTATTTAGGCTATATGACTTCACTTTAAACTGATCATTTTAATCTTAATGTAATATTTATTGATTTCATTGTAAATCACTTTGGACAAAAATATCTGCTAACACCAATAACCATAACCATAAACATCTTAGAAGCAGGTCACACAGGAAAGAAAGCCACACACTTTGATAGGCTTTATGAATAAGGCAGAAAGGTTTGTTTCCATTGGTTATTTCAGCTTGTTTGGATACACAGAGTGAGAGGAATCTGTCAGCAGAGGTGTTGAGACCATGATGAACAGCAGTGTTTGTTCTGGCCAGACATTGTGTTTGTTGTTGGGCATTTCAATGCAACATAACTCGGGCATTGACAAGCCCTAGAAGTGGACTTTAAAAAAAAAGGATAACGTGACAAGAGCCTGCAATCTAATTCTGCCTCCAAGAGACTGTCAGGGATAATTACACATGACTCTGAGAGTGAGCTCCGGAGCCGAAAAAATTTAATTTGCTATTGATTTGCTACTTAAATGCCCCACGTCCGTTCTTATCATTATTACATGGAAGCCATGCTGCCAATATGGCGAGCGCGCAGACACATCAAAGCCTGGCTCCAGACACGAGGTGCTTTACTGGGGAGAAAACAAACATCAGCATCATATTAATCCTGATTATCAGCCTGGCCTGGTGCCCCTTGCTTCAGGATCTGACATTTTTCTGTGTCAGGGAAACATCTACAGTGGAGGCAAGAGACAAGGTTTATTACTATTCACCGCTGTTTCATTTACAAAGGCTTTGGATTGAGCCAGATTCCACTCCAGTCCAACAAATTACAAATTCAGCTGCTCTGGCAGAATTCAAACTGACTCAAACAAAGTTTCAAATGGCTCCTGACTCATTTAATACTTTAATTACCAATCCATCTTAGCACATATCTTCTATAAGCAGGGTAGTTAAATCTGGCAAAATTGCATTAATTAATGCACCAAGCTGTATCCAAGCTACTGGCCAATTACACATAGAATTGCAGTGATACTAAAGCATGAAATATTAGTTGTAGAAAAGTAAACTAACTTTACCATTACTATTACCTTACCATTCCATATTCCCAACATCAAACTAAATTTAATTTAATGTATGTCCTAATAACATTTAACTTAAACTGGCTGATGACATGAGAAAACATATGTTGCAGTGCGTAAAACTCAACTGCATGCATTGCACTGTTTGTGAGCTCTGAGGGCATGTGATGTGTTGAGTGAGCAATAAAGTAGCTGTGATGAGCTGACCGGTGCATACTGAGCCGCTGCTGAGGGATGCGACGGTGAGCACCAGGCAGTGTGTGCTGTAGGGAAGCAGTGACAGAGAGGGAAGGGGAATATGGCCAATGGCTGAGTGCGTGTGAATTTGAATTAGTGGCATACATTGATTGCTATTGGTAAGGATTAGAGACTTACGAGGTGATCTTCTTGTCATGAAGGCCTAAGGACATGTTGTCCATCCCTTTCTGTCGTCTCCATTCCGCTTGTCTCAAGGACCTTCACACATGTCCTGCAGACATCAGTCTGATTCCTCACCACTATGAAGTCCACAATAAAAAGGACAGTCCAAACATATCACAGGGCTTTTCAGCAAGCCTACTGAGTGGATGATGAAAACAACAGTGTGGGATGACCAATATTCACCAGGTGTGAGATCAGTAATATGTTTCTTGTTAAGCAGCTTCATCAAAGCTTTGCAACTTTTCAAAGAAAGGCATGAAATTCTGAATCACAGTGGAATGGAGAAGCCCACTCTTTTCTTTATAGCAACAACAAAAACGTCCTCAGCTTGGGAACACTGCCCCTGGAGACGGAGGCTGTGAGTGTAAAACCAGTCCAGTATTTGTCGCCGGGGCTGAGGTCGCCAGACCAGTGCTGACCTTTTACAGGCCTATTTCTGTGATGGACATTTGTCACTCTGCAGAGGCCAATGTGTGGTAATAGATTATTGACTCGGCAGCCTCATCTCAGCATGTGGCCAGAGTCCTGCTGATCTCTGCCTCACTACAGTGTGCAAACCTTCCAGTCATGCACACACACACACACACACACACACACACACACACACACACACACACACTGGAAGCGAAGAACATTGTCCAGATTTCACACCCCAAACAACAAATTACACACATAATGCCCATTTAAAGGCAAAGCAGCAAACACCATGGAAACATGACCTTTCTGCTATTTGACGATTCTCAACAAAGACAGAGATATTCCACAGAAACCCCCAATGATGCTGTAAATCTTGTGTTTAACACCACATTTACCCAACACAGTTCATGCTTATTACTTTGAATCTTCAATTTGCAAATAAA